>NC_086015.1:5306000-5627000 GCF_028858775.2 Pan troglodytes
GCTCTTTTGGTGCTTATTTTTTAACGGTATAGAAGATTATTTTCCAGCACCATAATCTAAGATGACAAAATATGCAAAATGGTATCAGTTTGTCCTGTCAGTCTATGTCATTTTATGCTCTTATGATATTATTCAAATATTCTTGACACTATTGAAAATTGTTTTCAACTTTGTTTAATCAGGAATAAAAGAAATGTAAAATATTTGTAAATGAATCAGTTCCATATGTAAAAAAATTTAACAAATTAAAAGGCAGCCAGACAGGAGACGCTTGTCCTTGTTACCTTGTCACCTATCAACATTAAAGGATAAGTGGATCTTTGAAAGTGTGTGAGGCCCTCATTATAACAGCGCCCGTGGGGTCGATGCCATAAAATTAAGTCACACATTTACAAAAACTGCCTTAAATTAAGACCTTTGTAACTGAATAATCTTGCTGCATGGGAGTAATGGCAAACTTGTGTAATACCAATTTTGTGTGTGTGTGTGTGATAGCATCTCGCTCTGTCTCCCAGGCTGGAGTGCAGTGGCTCGATCTTGGCTCACTGCAACCTCTGCCTCCTGGGTTCAATCGATTCTCCTACCTCAGCCTACTGAGTAGCTGGGATTACATTTGCACACCACCACACCCAGCTAATTTCTGTATTTTTAGTAGAGACGGGTTTTCGCCATGTTGGCCAGGCTGGTCTCAAACTCCTAACCTCAGGTGATCTGCCCACCTCGGCCTCCCAAAGTGCTGGGATTACAGGCATGAGTCACCGCACCTGGTCCGAGATTTAATTTATGTTACAAGTAGCATCTCATCATGATTCCAAGCATATTTGTCGGCTGAATCATGTTTCTTGCTGTTAAGGTCCCTGTTTCCTTGATAACTGGCTGTTAAGGGACACTCTCAACTTGTAGAGGCTGCTGAATTTCTTGCCATGAGCATTTGTCCAATGTCAAAGCCAGGAACAGAGAATCTGTCTCACATTTAGTCCCTCGAACATTTCAAATTTCTTTAGTCAGGAAGAGCCCCATCTCTTGTAAGGGCTCACCTGATACAGATCATGCCCACAAAAGCTGAAGTCAGTTTCTTTAAATCAACCTGTGCCATCTAATCTTATCTAATCATGGATATGATCTCTCATCCTGTTACAAGTCGCACTCACACTCAAATGAGGAGAATTATACAAGGGCACGGGTCATTGAAGGTCATCTTGGGATTTTGCCCTACAATATGTTTCTCAAATATTATTTCTTCTATTTCCAATCTCCCAAAGGCTCTATATTTCCTACCACACATGGCTTTCACAGAGCAACGTCCTAGAAATATATTCATGGGGGCAGACGGAGTTAACAGAGCACTGTAAAGTAAATGTTGGCGTGGCCAAATTATTTTTTAAATCTCATGTGTAAATATTAAAAAAAAGCTTCTCATAAAGAAAAGTAGCACAGACTCCACAGAGATAGAAGGCCATAAAAGTTGATTTTTTTTTTTTTTTTTTTTTGAGACGAAGTCTCCTTCTGTTGCCTAAGCTGGAGTGCAGTGGCCCCATCTCTGCTCACTACTACCTCCGCCTCCCAGATTCAAGGGATTCTCCTGCCTCAGCTTCCCGAGTAGCTGGAACCACAGGCACGTGCCACCATGAACAGCTAATTTTTGTATTTTTAGTAGAGACGGGGTTTCACTTCTGACCCTGTGATCCGCCCGCCTCCTGACCTCGTGATCTGCCTGCCTCGGCCTCCCAAAGTGCTGGGATTACAGGCGTAAGCCACCGGGCGCAGCAAAGGCTGAAATTTTTACATCAAATTTTTGATAACTTAGTTCTTTTTTAGTTGTCTTTTTTAGTTGTCTTTTTCAACATAGACAGTCAGCAAGAATGAGTCTCACAGGGAGTTCTGCAATAAGGGAGAAATGATCTTAAAGTTGATATTATCAGAATATCCTGAATTCTTTATGCTTTCCTCTTAGTGTATTCACATAAATTATACAAAACTTTTTTTTAATAAGGCAGGCCTATCAAATATATTTTAGTGTGATATATATAGGTATATACACACACACACATAACTTTATAGGAGAGTAAGAAAAAGTATCGACATGGCTAAATTTTATAAATTTACCCAGCAAAGAATGGCTCCATGTTTTAAAAACCAAACAGAAAAGTGTCTAGATGGTTTTTCCATGTAAATGATTGGTCACAACCCCATGAAACAGAGTAATCAACAGAAACCAAATAAACTTTTATAGAGCTGTCCTTTCTTCTGCATAAACAAAAGGAGAGCTGACTCCAGCGTAGGCCTTCTGTGGATGCTTTCCACCCAGTTTTGAAGCACAAACACAAATGTCCTGCTCCTCTAGAAAGGAAGGGTTTTACACGGAAAGGTTATTCTCGCAGAGAAGGCATCATAGTGAAAAAGAAAAATAACCTAAGCAATAATGCCAGGACACAGTTCAAGACGCTCTATTTTATCATTTCAAAATGTGGAAGCAGAATAGGCACCATTCTCTGTAATCTGAGTGGAGGAGTATATTTCTCTTTTAATCCTATTCCCCAATCAGAGATGGGTTTTGTGATTGTAACTGAATCTCTGTCCTTAGGACCAGACTCAGTCCTTGTTCCCATATTTCCAAAAAATCTTATCTGTAAAATATTTCCGAGAAATGTAGGTTTCACGAAGTTTTGTAAGGACAGCACAGAGAGGACTGCAATGCACATCTGATTACAAAACTTCACTAAGATTCCTGTTAAACGTCTCCTTCATTCCTCCTCAACGCTCTCTCACTGGTAGGCTGTGACTTCCCACATCTTTCCAACAATCTCCAACAATTCCCTCGAGTATCTATTATAATTCTTCCCTATTTGGACACCTATCTCAGAAGAATTCAGTACTCCTTTAGCTTCTCAGTGCTTGGCAGAACGAAATTTACTAGTTGGCCAAACAAAAATATTTTATTTCTTTCACTATGTCCCTGCAGGGTTCTAAGGTCATCCCTCAGTTCATGCAACAGAAAGAGACAACACAAAACTCTTTTTTTTTTGGAGAGGGAGTCTCGCCCTGTTGCCCAGGCTGGAGTGCAGAGGTGCCATCTTGGCTCACTGCAATCTCCACCTCCCTGGTTCAAGCGATTCTCCTGCCTCAGCCTCCTGTGTAGCTGGGACTACAGGTGCATGCCACCACACCCAGCTAATTTTTTATATTTTTAGTAGAGACAGGGTGGGTCTCCAACTCCTGGCCTCATGTGATCCGCCTGCCTCGGCTTCCCAAAGTCCTGGGATCACCGGTGTGAGCCACTGCTCCCAGCCCACAAAACTTATTTTGTATTTATTTTATTTTTTTATGGGGAGCAGGATGTTACCGTGCCTTTGGCTGAACTTTGAGCTGTATGCAGAGAGGTCTTTCCACCATGGATTCTCACTCACCTCCAAAGTGAGCTTTTGTTAAACTTCAGTCACTCGTCACAAAAAAAGTCTGCACAAACTATCTGCAACAGAGCTGAAGGCAGAATTTCCTTTAAATTTTGGAATAGATATAACGCCCTTGAAACCAAAACTGAAGAAGGAATATGAAAACAAGCAATCAATAAACTTCCATGGACCCAGTGAGTTAGTGCAGCCTCATAGGAAATCTTATTTAAAAATGACAGAATGAAGCAACGATACATGTTATCTACAATTATTAAACCCCCCTTCACTATGTAGTAATAGTTTCACTTTATCCAAAGTAAAGAACACTCTTTCCCTTCATTGGTTGGATATGAAACTCTCAGCGGGGCTCAGTGGCTCACACCTGTAATCCCAGCACTTTGGGAGGCCAAGGCGGGCAGATCACCTGAGGTCAGGAGTTCGAGACCAGCCTGGCCAACATGGTGAAACCCCCTCTCTCCTAAAAATACAAAAATTCGCTGGATGTGGTGGCAGGCGCCTGTAATCCCAGCTACTCTGGAGGCTGAGGCAGGAGAATCACTTGACTCTGGGAGGCGGAGGTTGCAGTGAGCCAAGATCGCGCCATTGCACTCCAGCCTGGGGGACAAGAGTAAGACTTCGTCTCAAAAACAAACAAACAAACAAAAAAGAAACTCTAAATCCCAAGCTCATAAAAATTATAGGTTTAAAATTTGATTTAGAGGAAATGTTCCATTCTCTCCTCAGATGCAACTTTCAGGTTGGTAGAACAATTGAACTGATGCCAAAAGTTTGGATCATCTGTGTCTGTAGCAGGAAGATAGCACGACTGTCTGAGCCCATGGTTTGTATTTGCATCAGTAAAGACGTTGACAATTCCACTTAAATTAAAAGTCATTCCAAGCAAAGGCTCACAATTGTGTTATCGAATAAAGAGGAAAATTATGTAGAGAAAAAAGTGCTAAAACTTAACATCCCCTCCCTCCAGTTGGTGTGCTTGCTGTTTCTGGAGTAAATGAAAGTGCTTTTGTCTTAGTGGGTAGGTCAAATTGGCAGTGGATATGTTACTCTGAGGCTCTCTGAAAGTGTAAAAGGCAGACAGGCCCAATAGTTGCCTCTTGGTATAATAATAATAGTAACGATAATAACCGTATTATTGAACTTGTACACTGGGTATTCACTCAACAAATATTTATTATGTAGTTACTAAGTGCCACTCGTTTTTCTGCATTTTAGTGATAAAGTGGAAAAGAGAGACAAAGTTTTTAGCTCCATGAATCTTATAATAAAGAAATATAAAGCATGACAGGTGGTAATAAAAGCCAGAAGAAAAATAAAAGGAGATAGGAAATAGTAGATGTTGCTATTGTATATTCTAAGGTAAAAGAAGGTTTCACTGCTATTTGAGCAGAGAACTAAAGAAATGAGGGAGTGAGACACATTAAGTAAAGGCAGTTCAGGTGGAGGAAATAGCATGTCAAAGAACCTGTGGGGAAACCATGTCTAGCATGTTGGGAGAACGGCACTGAGGTCAGCATAGGTGAAGTAAAATGAACAGACAGGAGAGTAAAGGAGGACACACAGCCTTACTTTCAGACATTTTAGGGACTTTGCCTTCTCCTGGGAGTAAGATGAAAATTCACTGCTTTATATTCAGAAGAGTGACATGCTTTCTCTGACTTTCATTTGTAAAAATTTACTCTGGATAGTAGACCACAGAGGGGCAAGAACATAAGCAGTTAAAAAGTGATTGTGTTAATTCAGGTGAGAGAGAATGGTGACTTGGACCAGGTGGATTGCTGTAGACAGGCAGATAATTACCAGTCTTCAGTATGTATTTATAAGGTATAAGTAAAATAATTTCCTGAAAGATTGAATGTGGGTTATAAGAGAAGGAGAAAAGTAAAAGATAACTCCAAGGATTTGGGACCGAGCAACTGGAAAATGGAGTATCATTTATTGGGGTGGAGTTGATGAAGGGATAGCAGGTTTAAGGATGGAGTAAATCAGGAATTTGTTTTAGGAGATGTTAATGTTCAGATGCCAGTTAGATACAAGGGTGAAAGTTTCTAGCAGGCAGCTGGATTACATGTTTAGGGCAAAAGCTCTGGTTTGAAGAGCTAAATTTGGAACTCACCTTATATAAGTAATATTTAATACTATATAATTGGATAAGATAATGAATACTTACTATGTACTAGGCACTCAACTCAGCATTTGCAATACCTCAACGCATTTAACATTTTCAGGGAAGATATCTCAATTTTACAAATTGAGTATTGTGTTAAAATTGTTAGTGTTAGCTAACAACTATAGTTAACTAAACCCAACTAACTATAACATAGCTTGGCCAAGATCTTGTCTCTGGAATTCAAAAGATCCTGTCTAAACATCAGTGCATTTATTCCACTCCCTAATTTTCTCTGGCATAATCTGGTCCAGAAGAGACACTTAAAAGTTGTTAAATAATACAAGGAGATAGCAAGAGTTCTTTACTCTACTGGAGACTATGTAAACAACACACAGAGAGGTCTACTGATTTGCCTAAAATTAGTGTACAGTGTTAGAACCAGGAAGCTCATGGCTCTTCCCACTCTTCAGAGCTGGCCAAAGTCAGCTCTCTAGAAAGTTTATTTCTTTAAGTCCCGTGCTGCACATTCCTTCCCTCCACTTTCAGACTCCATTCACTCTTAGAAAGACTGTTTTCCTTGCTTTCCAGCACATCAAACAGAACTCTCCTGTTGCAGCCTGTTACCATGTGTAGAAGTCAGGGTTTTCCAACACTGGTACACTTTGTGGCAGTAGGGCCAGATGTCGGGGAGATAGGAAGTAATTCTTTTTTTCTTTTTTTATTATCATACTTTAAGTTCTGGGCCACATGTGGAGAAAGTGCAGGTTTGTTACATAGGTGTACACGTGCCATGGTGGTTTGCTGCACCTGTCAACCGGCGTCTACATTAGGTTTTTCTCCTAATGCTATCCCTCCCTTAGCCCCCCAACCCCCAGTAGGCCCCAGTGTGTGACGGGCCCCTCCCTGTGTCTATGTGTTCTCATTGTTCAACTCCCACTTATGAGTGAAAACCTGTGGTGTTTGGTTTTCTGTTCTTGTGTTAGTTTGCTGAAAATGATGGTTTCGAGCTTCATCCATGTCCCTGCAAAGGACATGAACTCATCCTTTTTTATGGCTGCATAGTATTCCATGGTGTATATGTGCCACATTTTAAAGAAAATGTGACAGTCTATCATTGATAGATAGATAGACATAATATCCAGTCTATCATTGATGGGCATTTGTGTTGGTTCCAAGTCTTTGCTATTACAATATTAACCTTAAATGTAAACAGGTTAAATGTCCCAATTAAAAGACACAGACTGGCAAATTGGATAAAGAGTCAAGGCTCATCCGTGTGCTGTATTCACTATCTCACATGGAGACCCATCTCACATGCAAAGACACACATACGAGACCCACCTCATGTGCAAAGACACACACAGGCTCAAAATAAAGGGAAGGAGGAATATTTACCAAGCAAAAGGAAAGCAAAAAAAAGCAGGAGTTGCAATCCTAGTCACTGATAAAACAGACTTTAAAGCAACAAAGACCAAAAGAGACAAAGAAGGTCATTACATAATGGTAAAGGGATCAATGCAACAGGAAGAGCTAACTATCCTAAATATATATGCACCCAATACAGGAGCACCCAGATTCATAAAGCACATTCTTAGAGGCTTACAAAGAAACTTAGACTCCCACACAATAATAGTGGGAGACTTTAACACCCCACTGTCAATATTAGATAGATCAACAAGACAGAAAATTAACAACGATATTCAGGACTTGAACTCAGCTCTGGACCAAGCAGATCTAATAGACATCTACGGGAGTAATTCTTTATTGGAAGAACTGCTCTGCACGTTGTTAAGATGTTTAGTAATATCCCTGGCTTTTACTTACTAGATGCCAATAGCACTGCCTCCTCCAATTGTGGGAAAATTTGTCTCCAGATATTGCCAGATATCTTCTAGAGGGCAAAACTATCCTTAGTTGAAAACCACTGGTACAGCACATCTCTTACATTCACTGTATTAAGTTCATCCATAAAAGATGGAAATTGGGAAGAAAAAGAGAAGTCTAGTCCTCATATATTTGTATCCTATGACTTGCTTGGTCTCCCTAAGAATTGGAGGTTTCCTAGCAATTCACTCAGAAGCTGGCTATGAGATAAGAGTCCAGTAGGACTGGCTTTGCAAAGTACAAGTCAAAAAGAGCCCACTGATAAAATAAGATGTGGTAAAGAAGCCAGCCAAAACCCACCAAAACCAAGATGGTGAAAAAAGCTATCTCTAATCATCCACACTGCTCATTATATGCTAATTATAATGCATTAGTGTGCTAAAAGACACTCCCACCAGTGCCATGACAGTTTACAAATGCCATGGCAACTTCTAGAAGCTACCCAATATGGTCTAAAAGTGCGAGGAACCTTCAGTCCTGGGAATTCTCCTCCTCTTTCCCAGAAAACTAATGAATGTTCTTCCCCATGTTTAGCATATGAGCAAGGAATAACCACAAAAATAGCCAGCTATGGAGTAGCCACTGTTACTTATTCCTTTACTTTCTTAATAAACTTGCTTTCACTTTACACTGTTGGCTCGATCTTGAATCCCTTCCTGTGAGAAGCCAATAACTCATGTGGCCTCCCAGGCTGAACCCCAGTTTTGGGGTTTGCCTTGAGACAGCTGTGTTTTCGTTCCTTCTCCAAGTAGGTTTGGCCAATGTACAACCAGTTCTATAGTTATGTGGAACTTAGCAATATTAGGAACCCATGAGACCTTTATTTAACTGTCATTCGTAGGCCATAAAGACCACCATCTCCTTGATTCGAAACAGTAGACGTGTAAATCAGAAGGGATCCATTAAAATTCAGGTGATCAAACAGTAATTGTGGAACGAATGGGAATTCAAATAGGAGTGGATTTTAAAGGTGTTAGGCACGTTTCTGGATTACATCGTAAACTTCCTCAGCCTAATATCAATGACTTCAGTCCAGAAAAGGAATTATTCTTCTTGGATTAGGTTTTTGCCACTGAGCTAGCATAACCATGATTGACCACCCAAGAGTCAGTCACATTTAACCCTGGAGCACTACACAAGGTTTGCAGTAAAGTACACACATTCTGGAATATTCCAAAGGGGGGATTTACCCAGTAAATCTGAACACTATACTTCAAGTTCTTTATTCTACTCATTTATTTTCTGCCTCAGGAAACATGCTATCAATTTTGAGATCTGTTCTAAAGTGCCAATAGAAGTTGTCAGTGTCAATGTTTATCATGATGCTTCTCTTTCACATGAGATATTTTTCCTCTAATAAAAATTACATGCTATATAATGGGTATAATTGCATATATCTTTCTTGTTTGTATTTTAAATATTACAGTACAAGATAGAGGGCTGTAAAAGATGTCAAAACATAATCATGCTCTGGGGAAAATAGGATTTGTTGTATGCTTGAGAGAGCAGCAGATAGAGTCTTCAATTGCTTACTGCAGATCTGCCGTTTCTCATAAGAATAAAATTGTAGAGGATGGAGTCATTGTGAAACTACAAAAAAATGCTTCAGGAAGGACCAATTCTCATTCAGCTCTAATGCTACTGCTGACTCATCACAGGGAAAATGCATCACAACCGTTAATAACCGATAAATGTCATAGATGGTGGAGAAAATATTTAAAAATTCAATGGTTTCAACCTAAGTGGCTCATGAATTATACATTTAATTAAGAAAAGCCAAATGGGAAGGTTTTTAAACTTCCAATTTGGAAGGTTTTTTTTTTTCTTTCCCCATTAAAAGATACACAGATTAAGCACAGCAGTGGCTGATGCTGGAACAAAATAGATAAAAACCCCCAGAGCAGGCTGGCTCTTCAGATGACTGGGAAGAGCCAGCCCATGGGGAGAAGGGAGCAGGGCAGGGTGAGAAACACTATGACAGCAAAGACTTGCAGCTTTACGTCTTCACCAATTCAGAGGGCACAAAAGGGCACCTGGATTGTACTCCCAGAGCTGCTGCTAACTCTATTCCCCTCTGCTTCTTCACTTGTAAAAATGAAGTGGTTGGGCTGGCAAGTCTCACAAATCCTTGCCATCCCGGACATTTTATGAATTTATAAACTAAGAGACAGCCTTTTCTCCAGACTCCAACACACCACTCAAATGCAAATATACAAGGTGGTCCACCATTCAAAATCCAGGTGTTTCCCTTCCCAGTGTGATGGTGCAGAGGAGACTGAGTTTTATCTTTTTTGTTTTTTTGTGTGTGTGTGTTTTTTTTTTTTTTGAGATGGAGTCTCGCTCTTGTCGCCCAGGCTGGAGTGCGGTGGCGCGATCTCGGCTCACTGCAAGCTCTGCCTCCCGGGTTCCCGCCGTTCTCCTGCCTCAGCCTCCCGAGTAGCTGGGACTACAGGCGCCGCCACCACGCCCGGCTAATTTATTTTTATTTTTACTTTTATTTTTTTTTGTATTTTTAGTAGAGAAGGGGTTTCACCGTGTTAGCCAGGATGGTCTCGATCTCCTGACCTCGTGATCCACCCGCCTCGGCCTCCCAAAGTGCTGGGATTACAGGCGTGAGCCACCGCGCCCCGCGAGTTTTATCATTTTTATCAATGATTTCCAAAGGGTAGCTCCAGACCCCCAGTGTCATTGTCACCTAGGAGCTTGTTAGCAATGCAGATTTCCTGGCTCCTCCCCAGACTTCCTGAATCACAAAGTCTGAGGGTGGAGCCCAGCGGCTTGTGGTTTAGCAAGTCCTCCAAGGGGTTCTGATGCATGGTGAAGTTTTAGAACCTCTGCTTCAGAGAGGCCCATTTAAGAGGGAAAATTCAAGTTTTTATATCTGTTCTACTCCCTGCTAATATTAGCAGTAAGTACTTTACAGTAATTTCACATGGCAGTTTAACTTATTTATCTACGAAGTTCTTAAGAAATTGGACGCAGGACAGGCAATGTTAATGGGGGAGGGAATGGACAGTGAGGAACATTTGTCTTAGAATGTGAGTAAGGTTGGTTACTTGTGGAGCTTGGGAGTTTTGAAGGAAGGTTAAAGGTGAGGAGGAAGAGCTAAGGAGAGGAAATGAACATGGAAAAAGAGGATCAATTGTAAAGACATTGAAAAGTAGAAAGCTATTGTTATGGGAAAGGGGTTCAGATCCGGACTCCATGAGAGGGTTCTTGGATCTTGCACAAGAAAGAATTCAGGGCGTGCCCACAGATTAAAATGAAAGCAAGTTTATTAGGAAAGTAAAGGAATAAAAGAATGGCTACTCCATAGACATAGCAGCCCTGAGGGCTGCTGGTTTTCCATTTTTATGGTTATTTCTTAATTATGTGCAAAATAATCATTATATACCTCCTGTTTTTAGAACATATAGGGTAACTTTCTGATGCTACCATGGCATTTATAAATTGTCGTGGCGCTAATGGGAGTGTAGCAGTGAGGACAGCCAGAGGTCACTCTCATTGCTATCTTGCTGTTGGTGGGTTTTAGCTGGCTTCTTTACTGAATCTGTTTTATCAGTAAGGTCTTTATGATCTGTATCTTGTACTGACCTCCTATATCATCCTGTGACTTAAAATATGCCTTAACTTTCTGCAAATACAGCCCAGTAGGTTTCAGCCTCATTTTACACAGCCCGTATTCAAGATGGAGTTGCTCTGGTTCAAACGCCTCTGACAGTATTATTAGGGAAAGAGCAAAGATCTGGCATCTGAAGGATCTAGGTTCAAGCCCTACTCCTCCCACATGTTATGAATACAATTTTGGGAAATTACCTTTATACTGTTAGTTCTTGCACCCTTAGCCTCATAAAGCAATTGCTGGCATGATGAAATGGAAGTTTTTTTCTGAATTTATTATTAATCTTTATGTAATCGTCCCTATTTCTGGATTAGATTCTTCCAGCAGCTTCTAAATATCTCACTATTAAAGAAGGACACACCACATGTAGGAATAGATTGGAAAGTTTTAGCAGCTAAGGTAAAAATGAATTCACCAGGGGAGAGAGGAAAATTACAGTCTCAGGTCCCAAGATTACAGCTTGAAGAATACAAAGATTTCTTGGGCACTAGTGGCAAACTGTAATTTTTGTTAAGTGAAAGGGGTGACATTGGATTTCAGAGAGCTAAAGCGTATTTCTCTCCACAAATAGGCATTGAATAAGGATCCGTAAGCTGAGACATGGCCCTGGGAATTTGCCCAAGATTGTCTTTATTTCACAAAAAGGTTCAAAAGATGAGGAGTCAATGACAACAGGGGAATCTGAACTACATTCTTTCCTTCCTCTTTATATTGAAGAAAAATTTACTATCTAGATGACTCTGATTTCAAACAAAAACCTTTGAGCATCTCTTTGGTGGAGACAGCAACAGGCTTAGAAGTGAGGCAGCAAAGGATGTCAGTAAAGAAACTGAAGCAAGAGACCACATGGTATGATGAAAGACTCCAATAGAGACTTGCAAAAGAAAATAAAGACTCAATACATGAGAACAGCACGAGCATCTCAAAGCATTTTTCAAAAATTCAAAGCAAATTGCATTTATGCGTACTTGATCCAAAAGTATAGACTCTTAGGGAGATCAAAGGAATGTTGAGGCTGAAGTAAACCATTCGTAGAAGCTTAGGTTTAACCCCCATCCATCGTCAAAATAATTTTTTTTTGCTACATCCCGAGTAGTGTTCATGCATACTCTGCTTGATCATGTCTAATGATAAAGAGCTCACTACCTAGTAAATCATCCACTGCGGTCCTTCTCAAATTTAGACTGTTCTTTATTATATTAAATCTAACAGCATTCTGTCACCTCCAACAGCCAGGAGTCCTACTTTTGCCTTCTGGACATTGATAGAGTGGGTTTTATTTAACTTTTTATGCATGTGGCATCTCTTCAATGTAAAGAGACGGCTGTAATATGCTTCCAGAATCTTTTTTTCCAGAGGCAAAATCAAAGTTTTATCACTTTCTTTTGTGACTGGCTTTTGCTACATTTTATTTTTTATCTCTTGTTAAACTTGATATTTTTAATTCCTCTTTCAATAATGGGTGCTCCGAACAAAATATTTCAGTCAATTGCATGCGTCATTTGGAGGGTGTTGAAAACACAGATTCCATGATACCTGGCTCAGACAGAATAAATAAAACTAAATTGCTAAGAATTGAGTTAGCTATTTGTATTTTAACAAGCCTCTTTAGTGATTCTAATGTACATCAGGTTTGGGAAGCAGTGCCTGCATAAAACATAAAACATCCATTTGAACGGTTCGGAGTAAGAATAAGAAATATTATCCACCCTGTTTTTACAAGTTGCAGCTCATTCTGGTGTTTAGCCTTTCTGACACTATTCTTATCCTGTTGATTCTTTCTTCCATTTACACAAAAAATGCATAGCAATTTAAAATTATAATACGACAGAAACACATTACAAAGAGAGTAAAAGCCTTTTGTATTTCCCTCCACTCACTCTGAGAAAACCACTGTATACATCTCCAGGTTTTTAAATGTAAGAATTTGCATAAACATATCTCACACACACACACACACACACACACACACAAGTTCCCACACTCATAACATGCTTTTTACCTAACAATGCTGCTTAGGTTTTTTTTCCCACATGACGCTACTTTTATGGTTTAATGACACTTTTTGCATTTTCTCACTTCATGCGCAAGTAGCATTTACTGTGCTCCTGCTGTTCCTGGTCTCATCTTTACTTGATTTCTTCTCTGTTCCTGGGAACGATATCAGGGTTCTGTCTGCAGAGACAAATTTCTTTTTACTGACATCATCTATAAATTGTTGTGAGAAATTCATGGTTTTGCTCCTCCCCACTATTAATAGATTAACTTTTTCCTTCTTTCTCTTTCCTTCCACCTTTTCTTTCCCCTTTTTTCCTTTATTTCTTCCTTCCTAAAATCTCATTCCTTTAAGTATGGTTCATGCTTCATACATTTTTTTTTCTCGATGGAAGGGATGACAGAATGACAATACTCCCTCATTCCCATTTTCAAGAGTTTGTCTCTATAGATCAGATTTAAGTCCAAAATAGCTGTCAGTTTGTTTTGCCACCTTTTACTTTTGGGAATTTAAACTTAGTAAGGTTAGTGAAGAATGTTTCAGGTGGTCTGTTCCCAGCTGAGGAAGCCTACCGGAACATATCAGAAATAATTAGCTTCTTTTGTCTCTGCCATGTCTTGCTTCTGTGCCAGTTTTTAATGTAAGTACAGTTGGCAAACAGCAACTCAGCTCTCTGTTTGGACAAGAGGCTCCAAGATGCATAAACTACTCCCCTGTGAACTATAATTCCAAAGTGTATGAGGGTCCATCCAACTGAAGACTTTTTTTGACTTAGTTGCAGTATATTCCCCTTCTCCACCCTGAGTGCCTATATACTCCACCTATTTTGGGGATCTCCTTTGGACCAGCTATATTCTTCTACTTCCCTAGACATAGTTCTACTCTACCTAGTTTCCACAGTACACCTAATGTCTTAGCTTCAGGAAGAATTATATTCACCAAGCTTTAATACATATGAATATTTGCTTTTGCTCAAAGATTTCTGGCTAAAACGAAAGAAATTGACAGCACATGATTTTTGTGAGGTTATGGGACAACTGGAACTCTCAAATATTGCTGGTGGAAGTATAAACTGATACAACCACTTTAAAAAATTCTTTTGTCATTTCTTATAAAGTTAAACTTACATCTACATTATGGCTTACTCCTAGGAATCTAACCAAGAAAAATAAAAATGTATACAGACAGTCTTAGACAAGGATGTTTATTTCCACCTAATACATAATGACCTCAATCTGGAAATAATCCAAATGCTCATCAACAGGAAGGTGTCCAATCAAATTATGGTATATTCATAAAATGGAATACTATCCACAATATAATGGAAGAAAGGACTTATAGTCATGAAAACAATAGGTGAACCTTAAAATTATGTTAAATGAAAGAAATCAGACATAAAATAGTACATTCTGTTTGTTTTATTATGACATACAAATGACAGCAGAAATAATCTATGATGATAGAAATCCAGTAGTGGTTGCAGTGGTAGAAAAAAACAGGGGAAAATTTCTGAAGACATGGAAATCTTCCTTATTTTACTTGGGGAATGATGGTTACAGGGGGTATATAATGGTCACAAGTGATGAAACAGAACACAAGTTCTGTGCATTTTAACATATGCTCATTATGTCATTTATACAGTTACCCGCAAGATTTCCAGAGATGGACTGATTGATGTTCAGTAAAAACAATGTGTGCCCTGTTTCATGTTTATGCTCTTGATAGTTACTCGGAGAAATGCTTGTCGACTCCTCCGTCACTTGGATAGCTCTAGTTTATCCTGCTGGTTTCAAAATGGAATTACTTCTTAGAAGTCTTTTCTGATGACACATCATTCTAGGCTCCTTCTCTGGGCTCCCTATAATGCCTTTGTCAAAGCATATGTTATCCTTCATTGAGATTACTCACATTACTGGCAATTAGCAGTAACTGGTGTGACCTTTATAGGGCACAGGTTTTGTTTGGTTTTACTGTAAGACCTAAAACTGTCACAGAATAGCTGCTTAAAATTATGTAATAATCAGGCCAGTGCAGTGGCTCATGCCTGTAATCCTAGCACTTTGGGAGGCTGAGGCAGGAGAATGACTTGAGCTCAGGAGTTGGAGACCAGCCGGGGCAACATAGTGAGACCCCATCTCTTTAAAAATAAAAAAGAAATTATGTAATGATCAAATGAGTGAACTTCAAGGTCTGTGGTAGACTTCTTGAACTGAAATTTTTAAGTTAAATTTTTAACAAGTACCTGTAAGTATGTTTAATTCTTCTGATAATGCATTGAGAAACACTGCTTTGAAGCAGCATAAGTTTTTCTGAAGGAATTCAGTGTACATTTGGAACCGTTATTACTTTATACGTCTTATGGTATTTCTTAATAAACTCATCCACTTATTTCCATAACATCCTATTGTTACATCCTTAATGCCAAAAAGTCAATGATGGGGAAAGTGCCCACATAATTTATCATCCAATCTGAGCTATATTTCAATATAAGGGACTATTACAATTACACCAGATGACGGCTATCAACTGAGCAAATAGAGGCACAATTTTCTCCTAATTATGGGGAAGTAGGACAAAGAATTTTCAGATATGAATGAATGCAGTAAGGACAGTATGGTTTTGTTTTGTTTTTTTTTTTTTTCTTGTTTTTCAGATTTATCTTATGCATGGACCTTCAATGATAACCCCTTATACGTCCAAGAGGACAATAGGCGATTTGTATCTCAAGAGACGGGAAACTTGTACATTGCCAAAGTGGAACCATCAGATGTGGGCAACTACACTTGCTTTATAACTAACAAAGAGGCCCAGAGAAGTGTTCAAGGTCCACCCACTCCATTAGTGCAGCGCACTGATGGTAAGATAAAGAGTTATCTTGGGAATATACTTTATCTGTGGCCCTTAAAGCCTGGGAAGATTCGTAAAGCTTTCTGCTTCCTTCTTGTTTGGTGGAGCCAAATTACGAGTTTAGGTTCAATTCACAAATATATAAACCAGAAATATAACAGAAAATTATCTAATTCACCCACATGGTGCAGTAGACATGGTTCTGGGTATACCAAGCCATCTCCTTGCTGGCATTGAAACAGCTTGTCTTTTTGTTGCGTAAAGACTGTTTTGTAAAAACAAAAATGATGTTCCGGGGAGTTGGCGTGTGTGTATGTGTGCACGTGTGGGTGCTGCCAAACATATAACTGAATCAATGTATTTTTAATGAACATATGTTGCAGCTACTTTTTAATGGCCCCTTTTTTCCATATTTGCCCTTTTTTTTGTTCACCCTTTATTTACGTGGCTGGCAAAATGGAGGTAAAAGTTCATATCCAAGGAAAGCAAAGCAAACCAACATTAATTATGAGCATTCCAGAGAAGAATGAAACACAAGATTTATACTAATTATATTCCTCCAAGGAACATAATTCACACTAGTCTCTGACGAGCTTTGTAGCTTAGTCAAGTCATAGCTGGTACAAGATTTAGAGAGCCAGAAAGTTTAAGGAAGTCATTGAAGTGGAGAAATTCTCTAGTTGTTTTTTAATTAAATGTTCACAGTGGGATTCATACAGGTAGAAAATTTGTTGGTGCATTTTATGATTGTGTTCAGGACTTGAAATGCAATACCTCGTGGAGTTTTTCTCCCCTCTGAAGAGTTGAAGAAAAGCAAGAATATAATGCTAATGAAGCATAACAGAATTGTGGAACAAGCCCCATAGAAGGAGTTCTTATAATAGAGCTTTTATAATCACTAACCACCCAAATGTATTTGCAAGGTCTTCATTAAGATTTCAGCAACCATTAGACTTATTCCTAAGTCCAATTTATCTCCTTCAATGAATACTCCTATTTATGACCAGAAGAATTCATGAGCCAACAATATACTTGGAGATTCTACCACGTTTTTCCTTTTTTTGTTTCCTGTCTACTCTGAGTTTCTGCTTCTTCCCTTCTTAATTCCTTCCTTTTTCTATCCCCTCTATTCCCTTGAATACATTTACAGGAAAAATAGAGCAGAAGTATTATATATAATATAAAAATCAAACCTCTTTTAAAAGTGAGCATGTAGGAAATATCAGATGTCAAGAAAGTGAAAAAGAATAAAACCTACCAACTTAGTTGAATGAAGTAGTACTCACTACCTTCTCACCATAACCTCTTTGAATGTTTATAATGATCAACTCTTAAAAATTAAGTATTTTTATTTCATATATATTTTGTAATTTTTACTTTTTCTGCAATTATATTGGCCACCAACAATGTATTTATTTTAGGAATGTATTACTCTGTCGTTTGGTACATATGTTAAAAATGATCAAAGTATTTAAATAATCTTGAGATGTCACTGATTAAATTAATTAACTTAATGAGAATAGCCTACAGATATATTTCTGTTACAACTCCTCTGGTAGGTAGTGTATTTACAATAGGTTATACCATCATCTTATTCTTATCTTAGCACATATCCCCAATTCCTGGGATTGAAAGTTTTAAAACTTAAAACAAATTTGTATAGGTATACAGCAAACTTAGTGAGCGGCAAAACCTTATTGTACTAATATGTGAATATTTACATTTTTATCTCAATTAATGTGATGCCTTTATATGTTCTGCTGCAGAACTACTGTTATTTTGGACTAAGACCTACTGCAGTGGACTTCTACCAGTGTTAGCTGAAAACATCCCATTGTTGTTGTTTTTTTCTTTTTTTTTTTTTTTATTAATCAGATCTGGCTCTCTGAGTTCCCTGAAAGGTAGATAAATGTGGATGTCACTAGAAAAGTGTCTTTTTTGAAAACACAGAAGCATTTTAGAATCTATATGTATCCAATTCTTAACTGAAAACCCTAACTCTTATTAAGAAGAAATAATCAGGTTTTGGTTAATGAAGCATTTACTTCATAGAAAACTTCTATTCTCCAGAAATGCTGCTAGCTCTTTTGATATTTAACAGGTGTGATGGGGGAATATGAACCAAAGATTGAAGTGCGTTTTCCTGAAACTATACAAGCTGCAAAGGATTCATCTGTAAAACTGGAATGTTTTGCCCTTGGAAAGTAAGGTTTTTGTTTTTGTTTTCCTGGTTGCATTAATTTTTTTTTATTAAAAACCTTTTTGTTTTTCAAATATTGCTCTAAGGTAAATTACCAAGTAGATTTCAAATGCTGGGCAACAGTGGAACTTTCTGATTTGAATTTAAACAAACATGTCTAATACTGAGACAATGACCAGGCCTGTAACTGAAAATGATCAGGGCTGCAATTCTTCCCTACAGGTGCTGATATTTCCTTAGTTTAAGCATAATGAGACCCATTTAGGCAGCACATTGCAAGGGAATAAGTGCACTTGTATAAGATGATGGGCAAGTCACTAAACCTTCCACGTATCCTTCACTCCATCTTGTCCTACATCCAGAAATACATTGCCTGGAGTATTTCCTTGCTTAATTAACTAACAATTCTGATAAATAAAAAACCACTGCTTGTTTCCAAAATAAGACTAATTAAAGTCCATTGTTCATAGTGGATAATTAGAATTGAGCCCAACCTTCCCTGATAGTGGAGGCATTTTGTTTTACTCAGATAAGTATTTATTAGGAACAGGGTTGGAATACTTTTAAGCCAGGAAAATACCTACACTTTTGCATGGGATATCTAGAACCCCTCTTTGCTTTTTGGAGGTATACAAATTTCATTTTTGTGCCTATAAACACCAGAAAAAAAGAGACAGATAGACTAGACGGTCATTTTCAAATGTTAGCATGCATGTGAGTTACCTGGGGACATGGTTAAATTCATATTCTGACTCTAGAGGTCTAGGGTGATGTTTGATTCCTCCATTTCTAGAAAGCTCCCATATATTAGTCATGCTTCTTGTAAACAGAACATACTTTGAATAGTAAAAGACTTGACTGACTCAGAAGTAAGCTCGGAGGGCTTACCTCTAAATCCAAAGTCTATTCCTCATGTGGCCCTCACATTTAGAAATAGTGACTTAGTCTCCAAATTCTAGAAAACATCCTTAAATGTCTCAGTCATTTTATTAAGTTAAACATACTCAGCAATCCAAATAATGGTGGTTACTAAATCTTAGTTTGTTTTCTATAGATGGAGTTTTGCATATCTTTGAATGAAATTTCTCAGAATAGTCATTTCTCATGGATTTAAGAGACCGTATTTTATTTTCATAGAGTATGGGTCTCATAGCATTTATCAAATAAATAATTATTGGTTGATTAAATGAGTCTTAAGAAAGTGACAAATAGGGGCTTTACATCAGTTTTTAATTGTTTGTCTGCCTTTTAAGACACGATGAACTTTCACCATTTTCAGGCTTTTTCAGAAGTTAAGGTTTATAAAAATATTAAATGTCATCAAATTCTTTGATAATTAGATAATTAATTTTAAAAGAAAACCAATGAAAGAGAGTATCTGAAAAGAATATTAATAGCTTATTTAATCATATTTGGCATCAGGAAATATAGATTCCTGAAATTAAAAAATGGTCTTCCACAATAAAATAATTGAAAATGTTGAGGCTATTTCTCAAGAATCTAATGAAAATAATTTCATTTGCTAAGCACCTATAACTAAGCATTTATGATACAATATATATAATTGTCATAATCTTGCAGGGCAAGTTACGTTTTCGTTACATATGAGAAACTGAAGCTCAGATTGGAGAAGTAACCTGTTCAATCTTATGTTTCTATTCAGAGGAAGCAAGCAATTCAAACCCAGGCCCACCTGATTTTAAATTCTGAATTTAGGAACTTCTAAGTAAATAGTAAGAGAACTGCTTTTGAAATCCTGGGAGACAGATTCAATTCCCAATTTTCTGAAGAGTTATTTGATTGTTAGCAAACATGCTTATAATCTCTATGAATTACCATATTTTCATCTGAAAGGAGTTATGATGATTCCACCTTGTATGTTTGTTGTGAAGATTAGAATGGATAATACACGTTAAAACATTAAGACTTGGCATTTATGTAATAAATGCTCACTGAATTATTCTAAAACCAAAATCCAAATTTCATTCTACTTTTTTTTTTTTTTTTTTTTTTGAGACGGAGTCTTGCTCTGTTGCTCAGGCTGGAGTGCAGTGGCTTGATCTCAGCTCACTGCAAGCTCTGCCACCCGGGCTCCTCCTCCTGGGTTCATGCCATTCTCCTGCCTCAGCCTCCCAAGTAGCTGGGACTACGGGCACCTGCCACCACTCTAAGCTAATTATAATTTTTTTTTTTTTTTTGTATTTTTAGTAGAGACGGGGTTTCACCACGTTAGCCAGGATGATCTCGATCTGCTGACCTCGTGATCTGCCCGACTCAGCCTTCCTAAGTGCTGGGATTACAGGCGTGAGCCACTGCGCCGACCGCATTCTGCTTTCGTATAAACAATATTTGAATTAGTGAGGATGTTCAAAGGAGAGTAGGTATCTCAGAGGGGGTATAAATTCTCATCTTTCCCAGCCCAGTCCTGTTCTCTCTGTCTCAGGATTGATGACAGTATAAGAGAGAAAGGAGCAATTAGGGTCAGTTCAGGAGGAAAGAAAGAAAGAGAGAGAGAGAGAGAGAGAGAAGGAAGGAAGGAAGAAAAGGAGAGATAACATGATCAATATAGTCTTTGAACTGCTCACATACCAGTTTCTTAAATTTATTTATTTTTATATTATTCAAACCTATAGAAAAGTTGAAAGAGTAACACACGGACATCATATACTCTATCTGAACTGACCAAGTGTAAACCCGTGCTACATTCCCTTTCTCTCTCTCTCTTCCTCTCTCTCTCTTTCTTTCTCCACACACAAATATATTTAACCAGATACATGATAAGATCTAATCAGGAAAAATGAAGCTTGGAATATATGAGGTATATGGAATAATTTAAAAATAAATAAAGCAGTGTCTTATTTTCTATTAACTCCATGGTGATGGAAATAATCAACGTATTATTAAATTGCAAAAGGTAAAATTTATAATACAGGAGTCCCTAAACTTTTTTTTTTTTTTTTTTTTTTTTTTTTTTGAGACGGAGTCTCACTCTGTCGCCCAGGCTGGAGTGCAATGGCACGATCTCGGCTCACTGCAACCTCCGCGTCCCCGGTTCAAGTGATTCTCCTGCCTCAGCCTCCCGAGTAGCTGGAATTACAGGCCCCTGCCACCACACCCAGCTACTTTTTGTATTTATAGTAGAGACGGAGTTTCACTGTGTTGGCCAGGCTTGTCTCTAACTCCTGACCTCCTGCTCCATCCGTCTTGGCCTCCCAAAGTGCTGGCATTACAAGCGTGAGCCACCGTGCCCGGCTCCTAAACTTTTGACAAAAATTAAACTAGCAATATTTGACCCAGAAAAATTTGAGTTGGAAAATTAATAGTTTAAAAAACTCTCAAAATGTAAAATCTGATGTGTATGTACAAAAGAAACCCCCTGATAAATAAATCATGTTGGTTAAGTTTATGCAGGAAATAACCGTTGAACATGAAATAATGTTAAATGGGAATAGGAAAATAATATAAATTATGAAACCATACCTCATAGAAAACCAAACACCGCATATTCTCACTCATAGGTGGGAATTGAACAATGAGATCACATGGACACAGGAAGGGGAATATCATACTCTGGGGACTGTGGTGGGGAGGGGGGAGGGGGGAGGGATAGCATTGGGAGATATACCTAATGCTAGATGACGAGTTAGTGGGTGCAGCGCACCAGCATGGCACATGTATACATATGTAACTAACCTGCACAATGTGCACATGTACCCGAAAACTTAAAAGTATAATAAAAAAAAAAAAAAAAAAAAGAAAATTGTCAAGGAAATTCTTGATTTAATAGAGTACACTTCCTAAATTGTTATCTAACAAAATTAATCAATGTTGAGATTATGTTTATTAAATGAAGGCATTAATATAGAATTGAAATACCTTGGGGTAAAAATGGAAAGTCTGGTAGTGTTAAGATGCCCTGTATAACAATCTTACATTTTGTGTAGTTGAGTGCAGATACATATCTCATTTCTTCAAAACAACGAAATGTATGTGAGAATACTTTGACTACTTTGGAAAACTTACAAATGTGAGTTACTACCAAAAAGAGTTTTATATATGCTTGCCAATAGTTTTCAGAAAACAAATTAAATTATCTTTGACACATTGCAAACATACTGAAAATGCCTTTTAGTCCATTATAAATTATGGTATTTACCAAATGCCATATTGTCTTCTAAATATATAAAATTAACAAACATAAAATGTGACACGCTCACTAGAAGATTAATTATGTTACAGGTATAATTAACAATCTGAAAATAAAAAGTCCAACGTCTTGTCTTCAAAATTATAAATCTGTATTTGTAAGTTTGTTGCCAAGTGTTTTTATAAAGTCTATTGAGTGTTTATTATAAATCAGATTCTCTAACATCTCTTCATAAAAATATTGCTGTGCAGCATTTGGTTTTAGTCATTTTTTTTCCCAAATGTGGGGACTCTCTTTTACTAATCCTTCTAAATCTTCCTGTCTACTTTGTGAGGTACTTCACTCTTTTGTAAGATGTTGCATAACCTCAAAACTGAGAAAAGCTAGTTGACTTGAGGAATAAAATCAAATATTTTTTTCTTATTACATTACTATTCATTGACTGCTATTTAAGCTATAGACTACACATTTATTAAACTAAGATGTATATATTTTAATAGATGGGGGAAAGAGAGAGAGAAGAGGGAGGAAGGAAATCAATAGGTGGGTAGAAGGAAAAAGAAATGAAAATATAGAAAGACCAGCTCCAGTGCCAGATCTTATTAAATTTTTTATTTTTAGGACATAAGAGAGCTCCTGATATAAAAATTGGCTTTCGTTAAATGTTTGTTTAATGTACCCCATACATGTGCTCACATAACTAGGAAATATCACCCCCTATCACTGGGAATATTTTTTCTCTTGAGGTTGTAGATTATTTTTGTTATTTATTTATCTTGCTTTGTTTTCTCTGAAATTCCTGAGTCTATGGTTTGGTGTTTGTCATTATTTTTGAAAACTATTCAGGCATGATTACTTCAAACATTTATTTGTTTGTTTGTTTGTTTCTCCTTTTAGTATTTGTTTTACATTATCTTTTATGCCATTTGTAATCTCCCTTCTGTCCAAGTTCTTAATCTTTTTAAAATTTTTAATTATTTTTATCTTTGCATTTCAGTTTGCGAAGTTCTATTGATACTGCTTGTCATCCATTTACTTCCCCCTTAGCTATGTTCAGTCCACTGGTGAGCCCATCAAAGCCATCCCTCATTTGTGTTATAACTTATTTTATTTCCAGCATTTCCTTTTGATCCTTTCTTAGAGTTTTCTTCTCTGTGCTTACATTATCCATTTGTTCTTGTATGCTCTTCACTTTTTTATTATAGCACTTAATATATTAATTATAGTAATTTAAAATTACAGTCTGATAATAACTGTTCAATTTTAAATCCTCAGCCCAATAGTCCTAAAAGTTTCATTGTATTTGAGTCTAGTTATCATGGTTGTTTTGTCTCTTCAGACTGTTTTTTAGCAGGCTTTGTACTTTTTTTTGAATCCTGGACATTATTATATCAGATTAAAGGAACTTCAATAACTAAACTTTTAGCCTGAGGTTTTATGTTTTTCTAGCTAGGGTTAGACTGTAATTACTGTTGGCTCTAGCTGTGGTATCAGAGGTTAAATTTTAGCTAGTACCTTTGCTTTTATCTCCACTCTTGCCCTTGGGTTTCCCTAGAGACTCTTTCCTAAATAGCATCTAAAGTTTGCAGTTATTTCAGCTGTAATTGTCTGCCCTGTAATTACATAGGAGCCCTAAATAAGTCCTTGCTTGCTAATTATATCATCTCAGTTATTTGTGGGTCTGTTTCTATTGGCTGCTTTTTCTCCTTGTCACAGTTCTCATTTTTTTGCTTGTTTGGATATCTAGTAATTTAAGATTGAATAGTAGACATCATAAATGTCATGTTGTTGAATGCTAAATTGTGGTGTATTTATTAAAAAGCTTTTTGAACTTTATTTTGATAGGCAGTTGTTATACTACTGTGAATCCTCGAGTTTTCTGTGGTTATTAAGGCTAGTTTACTACTAAGATGAAATCCCCAACTGAATGCTTCAAATGTTCACCAAGTTTTTCTTCTCTGGCGTAGTGGAGCTCTCATGTCTTCCAGGCCTATTTGAGCTCTGAAAATTATTCTTTGCCCAGCCTCATGTGACACTCCTATGCAGATCTTCAGAGCACATTATTTGAGTAATGCCATTCTTTCTAACACTGTGCTCTGTAATTCCAGCCACTTCAGCCTCTCCAAATCTTATCTTTGTCTTCTCAGCTCAGTGACACAGTACTTTACTACTTATGTCTCCCCTACCTACTCCCTGATCTTGATGGAAAGCATCTCTACACAGAAAATAAGGGCTACCAAAACCTTACTTCATTTATTTCCCCTCTTTCAGGATCATACTTTTGTGTTGCCAATTGTTCAAGTTCCAGAAAGAGGTTTTTTTTTTTTCATATATTTGTCTAGTTTTTCACTGTTTTTGAAATACTAATTACGGAGGTAAATACAGTGAGGCTTAGATAAATTAAGTGACTTAACCAATGTAAATTGCATATCTGGGATTCAAATCTACATCTCATAGATTCTGACTTCAAAACTCATGCTTATAACACTTTCATATTTATATTGAATTAACTTCTAAGTATCTGACTTACTTAATCCTCCATGTGCAGATGTAGTATGACCCTCAATTATGTAAATATTTTACAAGAAAAAGGCTTGAAAAAATTCAGCAAAATGTTAAAAAATGCTTTATCTGGGGAATGGAATTATAGATATATTTCCCATTTATATTATCTATAATAATATTCCAGCAACAAGTAAGTTTTAATTTTATACATTAAAAATAACCCTTGGCCGGGCGCAGTGGCTCACGCTTGTAATCCCAGCACTTTGGGAGGCCGAGGTGGGTGGATCACGAGGTCAGGGGTTCAAGACCAGCCTGGCCAAGAAGGTGAAACCCCGTATCTACAAAAAATACAAAAAATTAGCCGGGTGCAGTGGCAGACACCTGTAATCCCAGCTCGGGAGGCTGAGGCAGGAGAATCTCTTGAACTCGGAGGGTGGAAGTTGCAGTGAGCTGAGATTGTGCTGCTGCACTCCCGCCTAACGACAGAATGAGACTCTGTCAAAAACAAAACAAAACAAAACAAAAACCCAAAATTCAAAAGATAAACTTGTAAAAATTCAAGCTGTGTTTTAATGAGAAGAAAAAAGTGTTTTCAAAAATATCAAAAATCAGGGTTATACACCTTATTGTTTTATAGATGATGATGGCAATGTACACCATTTCTAAAAGTCTGGTATACCTGATTAGGTAGCACTCAGAAAACATAGCTTCTGTCACAGATACCATCATGCAGACAGAATGTATAAAAAGTGAGGTCTGGAGAAGAATAGGTGAAGTGTTTACTCATATAATCTAACAATCTTAAACCACTATAAGCTAGTGTGAGTATAGAATAATTAAGACAAAGCTTCAAGTAATTGTCTTAACTTTAATTGCTATGACTTTGGGGATATGTAACTGACTTTCTGTGTTGGAGTTTCAGAGCTGACATGATCACAGCTTTCAACTCTCAGCTTTGTCTCATTTGTTTAACATGGTGGACTCTTAATTATGAAAGCTGCACATTAATTGTATTGTGAAATACCCTGAGAAGCTCCTTGTATAGGTGCTATGCAAATGTAGTATGATTGACTGATAGATATGTACGTCTCCTTTGAAAAAAATATGGGCTCTTGCTGAGTGAAGAAATTAAACTGATATCCCCCATAACTCTATTCTGCTGCTTTTATAAACAACCAAACATATTTTCCTTTTTTTAAAAAAATCTTAATTTAGTACCTTTTCTGTCAGTGTTCTGGAATGTAAATAACATTAGTAGCAGCACTGAACGTTCCTGTGTGTTCTGAAGCCTTCACACAGAGGACTATATTTATGTGTACATGTATAACTTATTTTTTTTTCTAATTTATGAAGCTAAAGATACCCAGCTTGGCTATTAATGTCAAGCAACAAATCTGAAGTCTCACCATTATGTTGTTAGGTGTTCCAGAATTGTCAGGTGACAGAGGAGCTGTTTCTTATAGTGTTTGCTTTTCATCTTACTAATATGGACATCATTGCAGATTATACTGCAGAAAGATTTTTCAAGTCACTTAAGATGAAAATAACATTTTTAAATCAAGCTAGGCACACTGAAATTTTTCAGTTCCTTAGCGATTATTTTTGGTTTATTGTTTTAATCACTCAGGTATCTTAATGATTTTGAAACTGGATGTCTAAAAAATTGTTTACCTTTTGTTTCCCCTCATTGAGTTGAGCAGACAGAGAACAGAATCTCTTCCTAGGCATAGTTTACCCCATTCACTCCAGAAATGTATACTGAAACCTAATCTTTAGATTCTTGCTAATGGCTTTTTCTATAACACGATATTATCAATAACTTTTTTAAACATGACATGGTATTGCTTGGCATAAAATAATAAAGTAAACTCTATAGAACACTCACCTCTGTTGACCATGCTCACAAATCTGAGAACTAAAAAATCTTCAAGCCAATTATTCAGAAATTGAAAGATAACATTAAACCCACTACGCTCTCACATAAATAAGCGCTCAACCTAGCAATAAATAATTTATTAGTGAATTTACTAGCATTTGAAGGCAAATGGTATGCTGAAAAGTGTGGACTTTAAGTTCAAATAGAGCAGGATTGAAGTCTTAACTTCACTTGTCAATAGCTGGATGACTTTGGTCAGTTTTCTTATGTGTATAAGGAAGGCAAAAATGATAGATAGAGAATAAATAGATACAGCAGAATGTTTGTAAGGACTGGAAATACTATTAAGCTCACTTACTAAGTTTCCTGACCCATAATAGGCATTAAATAGTAACTACTTTATTAATCCTGGGAATTGTCAAAGCTGCTTTGACTGAGGAGGTAAAAAGGAACATATAAGAAGGAGCAAAGTGGTTTCTGTATTATATTTTTGTGTTAAGGAACTTCCCCAGAAGAATAGATTTATCATTTTAAATTCTGTTCAATCTTTCTAAGGGTTACTGACATTTCCTCACTCACTCATTTGACAAAGTGAGCACCAATTATTCATTCACTTAGCAAATATGTATTGAATACCTCATTCCATCATTAATTCCTTCATTTCTTCATTTAGGTAGTCAGTCAGGAGGGATTCTGCAAAGGACAGCCACCTGGCCCTGGGAGATAAAGAAGATTACATAAAGGCCCTGGGGAGGTTGCAGGCTAATGAAAATAAAATTGATGTAACAATGTGCAATCACACATTCTCTTGGGATCAGCTCTTTCCTTCCAGACTTTCAGTGAAGGAAGAGTCAAGGATCCTCACTTTGGGAGCTTTACTGATTATCTTTTTCCCACGCTGCCCTTTATCAAATAGAGACTGGAGAGGGTCACTGTCATTTCTTTAGCAGAGCTAATTTTAGGCTATTATTTAAGGGCTTCTTGTATTTCTGAGAAATGGAAAATTATTTCTTCCTTTTTTCCCCTCTGTTCACAAATACATTTTTTAACTAATGGATTTTAAAGAATAGTTTTAGAACAGAAATATTGAACAGATAGTACAGAGAGGTCCAATATAACCCCCCCCCGACACAATTTCCCTTGTTACTAACATCTTACGTTATTATGATGCATTTGTTACAATTAACCAGCCAATACTGATGTCTGATTATTATAAAGTCCATATTTTATTCAAATTTATTTGGTATTTATGCCCTTCTATTCCAAGATTCCATCCAGAATACCATATTACATCGAGTTTTCTTGTCTCATTAGTCTTCTCTTGTCTGTAGCAGAATCTCAGACATTTCTTGTGTTTGATGTCCCTGACAGTTTTGAGGAGTGGTGGTTAGTTTATTGTAGGCTGCCCCTCTGTTAGAATATGTCTGTATTTGTCATAATTAGACTGGGGTTACAAGTTTTGGAGAGGAAGAACATAAAGGTAAGGAACAATTTTCATTACATATCAAGGTTAACTTTATCATAATGATTTATGACAGATGATGCTGGCCTTGATTACCTGGCTGAAATACTTTTTATCAGGGTTCTCCACTGTAAAATTACTCTTTTCTCCCACTCCATACTGACTCTTTGGAAATGGGTGACTATGTGTAGTCCACACTTGATGAATAGAGTGTTGTGCTTCACCTTCTGCAGAATAATGAGACTATAGAATTCTTCTACCTGTGAACTGTGTCCCTTCTTCCTCATTTATTAATATTTAATAATTTACTTATGTCAGTACTGACTCACATATAATTATTTTAGACTTTGGGTTGTAATTCTGTGCTACTTTGTTTATTTTCCTGCTCAAATTGTTTTAGCTTTTGCCATTGGGAGCCTTTTAAGTTGGATCTTGTGCCCTTTGTTATGCACTCATCAATGTATGGGGTGTTTTGTGTGTGTGTGTGTGTGTGTGTGTGTGTGTGTGCACCTGTTAGCACTTTCTTATTTACTGGCATTAAAGATGTTCCAGGTTCATCTTGTATATTTCATGCCCTAGTCATAGAAGCAGTCATGTCTCCAAGGATAGGTTCTTGTTATTGAAGAATGACATTAGAAACCAATATCTGGGTACTAGGTGTGTTTGTTGCTGCTGGAGTGTCATTTATTTAGGTGCTCTCAGATGACAGAGAAAAGAAGTATGTGTGTCTATACTAATTATTATGTACATATATCTATAAGTATTTCCATATACAGCTATTTGTATTATGTTAAATTAAACATATGATCTTGCTGTTGTCTCCGACTCTAATCCATTACCACACGGATCACTCTGCTCTCCTCCACTTACTGATCAGTACATTTCCACTCCACACAGTGCTGTCCCATTTTGCAATACCACCAGTAATAAATTAGAATTTTGATTTCTCTTAATCTACATCAGCATTTGATATTGTGTGGGTTTTTGTTTTGTTTTGTCTTTTAGCCATTCTTACAGGTGTATAGTGGTATTTCCTTGTTTTAATTGGTAATTCTCTAACGGCAAAAGATGGGAACATCTTTTAATGTGATTATTTGCTATCTATTTATCTTCTTTAGTAAGACGTCTGCTTACATCTTTTCTACATTTTTAATTGGTATGTTTATTTTCTTATTGATGAGCTTTAAGAATTCTTTGCATATTTTGAACATAAGCCTTTTATCAGATATGCGTTTTGCCAATATTTTCTCCCAGTCTGTGACTTGTCTTTGCATTTCCTTAACAATGTCCTTAACAAAGCACAAGGTTTTTATTTTAATGATGTGCAGGTTATCAATTTTTTTCCAATAAAAGGTGTTTTTGTCGTTAAATACAAAAACTCATCGCTATATCCAAGGTTACCTAGATATTCTCCTCTGTCATCTTCTAGAGCTATGATAGCTTTATGTTTTGCATTTTCATTGATGGTCCATTTTGCATTAATTTTTGTGAAAGATATGACTTCTGGGTCTATTCATTTTATAACATATGGACTTCCAATTGTTCCAGTATCTGTTAAAAAGACAAATTTTTCTACACTGTATTGCGTTTGCTCCTTTGTGAAAGATATGCTGACTGTATTTGTATAGGTCTATTACTGGGATCTCTTTTGTTCCATCGCTCTGTCTATTCTTTGGCCATTACCACATTGCCTCAATTACTGTAGCTTTACAGTAAATCCTGAAGTCAGGTAATGTCAGTACTCCAACTTTATTATTCTTCTTCAGCATTGTGTTGGCTATTTTATTTTGCTTTGCTTTCCTTGTCTTTCCATACAAACTTAGAATCATTTTGTCTATATCCATGAAATAGCAGTTGGGGTTTTGATTGGGATTGACTTAAATCTGTTGATCAAGTTGGGAAGACTTGACATACTGACAGTGTTGAGTCTTTTAATCCATGAACACAGACTATTTCTCCACTTATTTCGATCTCTTTTAATTGATTTTATGAGATTGTATAGTTTTCTGCCTATAAATTCTGAAATACTATTTTATATAAACCCTAGAATTTCGTGTTTTAGTACTAATATAAATGACATTGTATGTTAATTGTGGAATTCAAATTCCATTTGTTAACTACTGGTATAAACAAAAGTTAACTGACTTTGATATATTAACGTTGTATCTTGTTGCCTTGCTATAAGCACTTATTAGTGCTGGAGTTATTTTTTGTTAATTCTTTGGGATTTTTCATTGCTGCCTGGGACCAAGTATTATTTCCTTCTTTTCCATCTATATACATTTTTTTGCCTTTTCTTGTATTATTGCACCAGCTAGGATTTCCAATACAATGATGACAGTGAGTGATAAGAGTAAACATGCTTGCCTTTTTCCGCTATCCAAAATGAAAGCATCCAATTTCTCACCATTAAGTAGGATGCTAGTGCTACATTTTTTGGCAGACATTTTTATCAAGTTGAGGAAGTTCCTCTCCATTCCTAGTTTATTGAGAATTTTTATTTTGGATAGGTGTTGCATTTTTCCAAATGCTTTTTTTGGCACCAATTGATATGACTATGTGATTTTTCTTCTATTCATTAGTGGATTTCATGAATTAATTTTCTAATATTGAACCATCAGTCCTGCATACCCAAGACAAGTCCTACTTTGTTGTGGTGCATAAGTCTTATTTAATTGTTGCTGGACTCAATTTGCTAATATTTGTTGAGGATTTTTCCATTTGTATTAATGAAAGATATTGGTCTGTAGTTTTACTTTCTTGAAATGTCTTTATCTTATTTTGGCATTATGGTAATTTGGCCTCATAGAGTGAATTTAAAAATATTCTCTCTGCTTCCATTTTCTAGAAGAGATTATGTACATAAAGAAGAAATGTATGTACATCAAGAAAAAATAGAGGCCAGGCGCAGTGGCTCATGCCTGTAATCCCAGGACTTTGGGAGGCTGAGGCGGGCAGATCGCCTGAGGTCAGGAGTTTGAGACTAGCCTGACCAATATGGAGAAACCCCGTCTCTACTAAAAATACAAAATCAGCTGGGTGTGGTGGTGCACACCTGTAATCCCAGCTACTCAGGTGGCTGAAGCAGGAGAATTGCTTGAACCCGGGAAGCAGAAGTTGCTGTGAGCTGAGATTGTGCCATTGCACTTCCCACAGGACAAAAACGAGCAGGAGAACCAGAGTTCTAGAAGTGAATTTGAAATGAGAGCTGAGGGCAGGCAAGGAAACAAGCAAGGAGATTAGGAAGAGTTACTTCCTTTGCTTTAAGGAAAACAAATGCTTAGTTAGGTTTTTATATATACATAGGTGTATGTATATATACAATGTCTTCATATATACATAGGTGTATGTATATATACAGTGTCTTCATATATACATAGGTGTATGTATATATACAGTGTCTTCATATATACATAGGTGTATGTATATATACAGTGTCTTTATATATACATAGGTGTATGTATATATACAATGTCTTTATACATAGGTGTATGTATATATACAATGTCTTTATATATACATAGGTGTATGTATATATACAATGTCTTTATATATACATAGGTGTATGTATATATACAGTGTCTTCATATATACATAGGTGTATGTATATATACAGTGTCTTCATATATACATAGGTGTATGTATATATACAGTGTCTTTATATATACATAGGTATATGTATATATACAATGTCTTTATACATAGGTGTATGTATATATACAATGTCTTTATATATACATAGGTGTATGTATATATACAGTGTCTTCATATATACATAGGTGTATGTATATATACAGTGTCTTCATATATACATAGGTGTATGTATATATACAGTGTCTTTATATATACATAGGTATATGTATATATACAATGTCTTTATACATAGGTGTATGTATATATACAATGTCTTTATATATACATAGGTGTATGTATATATACAATGTCTTCATATATACATAGGTGTATGTATATATACAGTGTCTTCATATATACATAGGTGTATGTATATATACAGTGTCTTCATATATACATAGGTGTATGTATATATACAGTGTCTTTATATATACATAGGTATATGTATATATACAATGTCTTTATACATAGGTGTATGTATATATACAATGTCTTTATATATACATAGGTGTATGTATATATACAATGTCTTTATATATACACAGGTGTATGTATATATACAATGTCTTTATATATACACAGGTGTATGTATATATACAATGTCTTTATATATACACAGGTGTATGTATATATTACAATGTCTATATATACATAGGTGTATGTATATATAAAATGTCTATATATACATAGGTGTTGTATATATAAAATGTCTTTACATATACATGTATGTATATATACACATATATATTTGTATGTATATATACACATACATATTTATATATACATATACGTATATATAAAGACGTTTTATATACACGTAAAACGTCTTTATATACACGTATACGTGTATATAAAATGTCTTTATATACACGTATACGTGTATATAAAATGTCTTTATATACACGTATACGTGTATATAAAATGTCTTTATATACACGTATACGTGTATATAAAATGTCTTTATATACACGTATACGTGTATATAAAATGTCTTTATATACACGTATACGTGTATATAAAATGTCTTTATATATACGTATACATATATATAAATATGTATGTGTATATATACACACAAATATGTATGTATACACACAAATATATATACACAAATATATAAAACGTCTTTATATACACGTATACGTGTATATAAAACGTCTTTATATACACGTATACGTGTATATAAAACGTTTTTATATACATGTATATGTATATATAAAATTTGAAAAAGTCAGATATACTCATTTAAGAAAATTCTGAAAATATAGGCAAGAAAAAAGAAGACAATAAAATCCTTTTTATACTTAATTTCTCCCCCAAAGGATAACTACTCTTATTTCAGCATACATATATCCTTCCCGTCTTTATTCTACTTTTAACATAATTATTATAATACACTGCATATTTGTTTGTAAATTTTTTTAATTCCTAAAAATATACCATGAACATATATGCAAGTCATTAAACAGTCTTCTGCACCCTCATTTGTAATGACAATGAGATATTTCAATATATATTTATAGCCAATCTCCTATTGGTGGACATTTAGTTTCCATCAATTTTGTTTCCAATTTTTTGTAATCATGAATAATAATGTAATGAATATTCTTGTGGCTGTATTTTGCTTATGTTCATGTAAACTTCCTAAGTATATTTTTAGAAAATTAGGATTATTGGTAAATGGAACACTATGTAAAATACTACGATTTCTAAATATCTTGCCAGTTTCTCAAGAAAGATTATAGAGGGGCCACTGTCAAAGACCAGGGACCTGCCCTAAAAGTTGGCCTCTTTTAATCTTAAAGACACACTCCGAATCTAATGTCAAACATTCCTTTCCATATAGTTTTTCAAAATTTTTTTTTCAAGGAGCATAGAGTGGACCGTTACAGTGCTGTTTCTAAAATTAAACTAATTTAAAGGTTCTTAAAAATCATCCAAGAAGAATATATATATATATATATATTTCTGGAAGCAACTCTTCATCCTTTCCATCCCAGTCTATCACCACCTCTCTCAGGAGACCTACAGTTCTTACTTTTAAGTAATTGGCAGTTTACAGTAGAGAAGGATTTCAAATCTAAGTTGGAACTGGGCTCAGGAAAAAGAATAAGTTGTTTGTTTCCTATTTTCCAGCTGACCTTGGAGCCCATCTCTAAGCTTCTACTGAAATTTGGAGGCATCTCAATATGTTTTAAAAATATAGTCTCCGTGATTTCACCTTTGGCCTCTTATGCAAAAAAAAAAAAAAAAGGATCTATTGACTGGTTGCAAGACACATTAGTTCCTTAGGTGAAGAATGTATTGCTGAGCACATGTTATACACCCTAATAAGGTTTGCTCTCATTTTGTACCTGGTTAATTCATGCAGGTGGAGCAAAGCATGGTGATTTAGAGCTCCGTGTCTGTGGAAAGACAGACTTTGGTTCAAATCCTTTTTTTTTTTTTTTAATTTACTGTATGATGTTGGGCATATTACCCAAACTATCCTAATCCCAATTTGTTCATCTACAAAATGTGAACAACTGTAATCGTATGTTTGATAGTGCTATAGCATGATTTAAAGAAAATACTTAGCATGGAGCTAACATATAATATGTGCTCAATTCATGTTAAATAATGATAAAATGATAAACTATTAATATGCCATTTCAGTGTCTCTTTACTTCTTTATATGAAAATTTATGATTCCAAACTGAGACAAGATCAAACGGAATAAATTTGAGGTAACACAAGGCCCACCTACCTATACCAAATTATCATTTTCTCTCCTAAGAGCAGCAGAGGTATTTATCGAGGCTTAGTATTATTTATGAATAAAAAATTATGGACAAGCTGTTAGTGAACTGCTAAGTGCAGTATCATATTCAGCTCTACCACATCTTGAAATAGTGGGCTTCAATTCATGTTTCATGTGCAGATTAGTATTCATATTACTTACATTAAAAGGAGTAGAAATTGGTAATAAAATTCTTAGAGAATCTTTGGACAATGGTCCTTTCATGTCTCTGTTCATAATCTTGGTATTAAGGCAATTTACTAAGCCTTATTTATGCTTCAAACATTGTATTTTAGAATGTAGTCTCGTGGATATTTCCTCATTTGCTCTTCCTGTGTACTCATTCTTATTTCTAGTTAATGTAAAGAGAACACTGAGTCTCAGAGAGGTTAGGTAACTTGTATTCAGCTCTATAAAATTTGCCTGTGTCCTTTTTTTCTCCCCCAACTGCAGGTGCGATTCTGTTACCAGTGCTCTTATAAACAAGCCATTTGTGGCTTTTCAAAGATGTCCTCCCCAAGGGAAAGCTGATATAGGCATCATCTTATTCCCATTGGGCTGCCATCACAAAATACTATAGACTTGTAAACAACAGGAATTGGCTTGTGAACAACAGAAATTTGTTGTTCACAAGTTCTGGAGGCTGGGAAGTCCACGATCAAGGCAACAGCAGACTTGGTGTTTGGTGAGATGTCTGGTGAGGGCTGATCTCTGGTTCATCTAGCTGTGTCCTCGCATGGTGGAAGAGAAAAACAAGCTCCCTCCAATCTATTTTATAAGAACACTAATCCCACTATGAAGGCTCTATCTTCATGTCATAGTCCCACCTCCTAATACTATCACCTTAGGGGTTAGGTTTCCAACCTATAAATTTTGGGAGGACACAAACATTCATTTCCTAGTAGGGACTGACTGCAAGGACAGAATCATGACTCCATTTACACCACTCAGAGTAAAATAAAAATGTTTTCTCTTTTCCCGTAACAGTGAGATTGCTTTTCTACAGAACTCATGAATTTATCCATATTGTATTGCCATAGGACAATCTTACATTCCAAGCTCTTTGTATGAATATTTCAAATTGGGGAAATGAAAGCAGCTAGCTGAACAGTCTGAAAATGTAGCAAAGGCATTCTTTGCTGGTTTTGTTATTCTGCTTCACTCTCTTTGATTAAAACTGGCCCACTGACAGGATTTCCTGAAATGAGGTTCAAGTTAATAATCCCAAATACAAGCATCTTAAGAAACTCATTCTCTGTACCAGTCTTTAGTTAAAAACTTAGTATGGCTTGGATTTAAGCTGTAGATAATGAGGTTTAAGAAATCCAGGGGAGAAATACAAGCTTTCTCAAATAGCACTAGTAATAAAAATTCTATTTATGGGCTAAAGGTATGGAATTGAAGCACAGTGTGCTTCTACTAGTGTATGTAGAGCTTTAATTTAACTCGAAATCAGGATGAACTAGGCCAGATGGTTAAGAAGTGTATTCTCTGTCTTCAGATAAAATTAATAGGATGCTCCCTTTGTAAAAGCATAATGACATGACAGGATGAAGTAAAAGTCCATATTTATGGCAATGCGTATTCAAGAAGCACGAAACCACAGCAGAGGAAAAGAAAAAAAGAAAAACTTTACTTTTATCATCTAGTAGTATTTCACAATTGTGAAGAATCACATTTCAGGCAACCTTCATTTAGAAAATAGGAACAAAATAAGAAAAGGCTTTTGCAATGCTCCTTTTGAAATACAAGGTTCAAGAACCCCTCATCTATGGTCTGAGGAATCTTTGGATAAGAGAATTGCTTCATATTGGTTTTCTTTATTGAGATTTGCATCCAAGCTCAATTTTTGTAAAAAGAGAGAGGGGAGAAGTGTAAAATTGGAGTTTAAAGGGAAATGTTGCCAGAAACGACTGATCTCTGTAGTTAAAATGATAATGGCACCATTTGTTTTGACTCTGTAACATCAGTTTCAAGAGATTTAACAATAATCTCCATTCTGAAGACCCCTTCAAAGATCCACCTTCCTCCATGGTGTTCTTTATCTGATTAATATATTAACTTTTCATTTTAAAGAGATCATTTATCTTGAAGCAAAACGAACTCCTAGTAAATACTGCATTGCTAGTATCAACATGGACAAACTACACAGAGTCTAAAAAGAATACTGAAGCCACAGTAGGAGAAAGAGTCTATTAGTGCTTTTAATTTAGTGGGTGGCAACTCAAAGGAATTAGAAGGTAGATCACAATAAATTAGCGTGCTCTGGAACTCTAAGTGGAGGAGAACTGGCAGGTAATAATTTAGTTGAAATTACCCATCTAAACGTGAGTATCATTCCAAAAAGTTAATTAGCATTGTTAGCAGCTGCAAGCTGGGTATTTAGCTCAGATGGCATATGGAAGCCATCTGTCACAATGCCTGGTACATAGTAAGCACTCAGTTAATGGTTATTAATATTATTTTAAAGTATCTAATTTTCCTATACCAACTTCCTTCTGTTTGGAGAGCACTAATTGCTTTCTTCCCTACTGAAATGGTACTAGATGATTAACCACCTTAAAGAAAAAGGTCCTCCACACCCACGCATCCATGTCTCACCTGAAAGATTCCTGCCCTTGTCATGATGAAGTGAACATGACTACTATGATCAAGGTTGTATCTCCATAGCAGCTAGGACATTAAATGGTGAGATGCAGGAAATTTACACACACTCATGCTTGTGTGGCCATTTCATTCATAGTGTGGAGATCTGATTTCAGTGTATAAATGATTCGTAAATCAGTTTGTATCAAATGCGTAGTCATATGGATCCCTTAACAGAGAGTAAAAGACAAATACATGTGAATTAGGATTCCTGGTTTTGAAATGATAGTAATCACATTATAATAATCTTAAAATATTTTTATTAATTGAACACTCAAACATATTGTTTAATAGGTGCTAGGCAGTATGGTAAGCATGTGACATGAATTTTCTTAATCCTCAAAATAAGCCTATGAATTATGTACTATTACTAATTACCATGCTGTGAATGAGAGGCATATTAATCTATTCTTGCACTGCTATAAAGAAATACCAGGGACTGGGCAATTTATAAAGAAAAGAGGTTTAATTGGCTCACAGTTCTGCAGGCTGTACAGGAAGCATAACAGCTTCTGCTTCTGGGGAGGCCTCAGGAAACTTACAATCATGGTAGAAAGTGAAGGGGAAGCAGGCATGTCCTACATGGCTGGAGCAGAAGGAAGAGAGAGAGAGGGAAGGTGCTACACACCTTTAAACAACCATATCTCACAATAACTCACTCACTGTCATGAGAACAGCACCAAGGGGACAGTGCTAAACCATTAATGAATGATCCACCCCCATAATCCAGTCACCTCCCATCAGACCCCACCTTCAATAGTGGGGATTACATTTTTACATGAGATTTGGGCAGGGACACAGATCCAAACTATGTAAAGAAGATTCTTGCTTATAAATGTGCAACAAAATTTAACTAAGGATGAGAGCCACATTTCTCTCTTTACTACATACATATTATTATACTAGTAAACCTTATTGTAATTATTATTAACACAGAATGATATCTCTTGGGAAAATACACTTACATTAAAACATTAAAGCTCACTACTAAAATAATTTTGTTTTTCATTGATTCCAGTTTTTCCCACCCACTGTCCATTTAGGATGGCTTCAGAAAAGAGAAATGGTGTCAAATCTGAAGCAGTTTACTTAGTGTCTTCATAAAAAATTCTGGGATGAAGTGGGAATTGCTCATTAAAATGCATACATATTTTTAAATAACCTGTGTTTTGCATTTATTCTTTCTGCCTCTGTACCTTACATTACCAATGATAAGCAAGAAGAACATGGCATTCAGATTTAGCAGTTATATAACTGAGCTGAAAAAAATCTCAACATTTAATTAGGAACTGTGAAGTTGTATAAACCTGCTTCACTTTTCTCCCATTAAAAACTTTGTTAACACAGACTATTGCCGCAAAATGCATTTGATTAGACTTTTCTTATTTAAAAGGTTTTTATCATTATTTTTTGATAATTTTTTTTTTTTTTTTTTTTTTTTTTTTTTTTGCTGTGAGAATTCTAAAATATCTAGAGCACACACTATAATAGCCAGGAGGAATCCACCATATCATGTAATTCAATCACACAGATAGAAACTAACTTGGCTAGCATTTGAACTGAGGCATTCAGAATCTATTTGTCAGGTCTGTTCTGGATGAATACAGCAGGAAAATGACTCAAAATGGGCTTAAGAAAAAAATAATATATTGGCTAACTGAAATGTTCAAAAAGGTTGATGCTTGTTTGTTTTTCGGGGGGTGGGCATCAAGCATGCCTTGAGTTAGGTGTGTGAAGAATTCCAAGTTTCTTTCCTCTGTGTTAGTTTCGGGTTTCAGAGATGCTTTCTCTATTTGGTGGAAAATTATTGACTAGAATCTTGGAGTTTATACCTCACTGTCTCAAAAAACCTCAGTGGAAAGAGATCTCCTCTTCAAGAGCCATTCTGCAAGCAGTCCTGGAACTGAGTCTAATTGTCTCTGGTTGCTTTGTCTTCATCCCCATGTTTGTCTAGTCAAGGTGGCTATGCCCTACGAGCCTCTCATGGCAAGACCTGAATTATGTGCTCTCACCTAATGCCAGAGGTGTGGTCAGCCCAGCTGAAATGAGATGGGGAGGATTGGGTTTTCTAGGGAAAATAAAAATGCAGGTTAAAAAAAAAAAAAAAAAAAAGCAAACACGTGTCCTCTGCAGATTTAGAATCCAGGACATTAATTCTTGTAACCGTCTTCAAAATGGAACAATATAAGTTTTAAAGCCCAGTACTGTACCCTGAATCTTATAACCTTCTCCTTAATTGAATGGTTTATCAGACTTACAACTCCAAACACAATTGAGAAAGAAGAAAAAAAGAAAGGAAAGAAAGAGAGAAGGAAAGAAAGAAAGAAAGAAAGAAGAGAGAGAAAGAAAGAGAGAAAGAAAGAAAAAGAGAAAATTCTAGAGGGGTTTCTTTCTTAGTGAGATTTTCTTGTCTCTTTTAAGTCTCATGTCTCTTGCGTTTCTTGCCTTTTGCTATCATTCTGGTGTGATGGTAGCTCTGCAGAGCAATAAGTTATCAACATATGTTCACAATTCATGGTTTTTCACAATGGTTCTACTACTAATTTTTTTTTGTCTTATATGCCATTCATGTTCAATTCTCTAGACTTCCATTTTGATGTGTGTCTAAAGCCTATATAAAAATACTATAATAAGAAATATTTAAGGTTTCCTACAGTTGGTATTTTAACTAAAGTAGCACATGATTAGAGCCCACTGGGAATTCTAATTAATTGAATTTTTAAGAGGCAGACCCTGAAAGTATAATTTTTTGCAAGTGATTTATTAGATGAGTTTTTAGAAAGAACCCAAAGGAAAAGAGGGAAGTGGGGCAGGGAAGAGATAGTACCAAGCTCAGTATACTGTCAAGCAAAGTTCCACAGAAGGTAAATTTGATTCAATCCTATAGCTCTGGAGAGAATACAGGTCACACCTAGAGTTGTCTCACAACTAGGAGCACGGGAGCTGGAGAAGTTATACCCTAGAAGCCAGTCATTTATTGGTTAATGGCTGCTCCTGGGGCTATGTAAATTCCTAGGTACTTTCAGTTCTCTCTTTGTGAAGATAAATTAGCTATAACAGCTTGAGGACAGTGTCCAAAAAGAGATAACATGTACTGGCTCTTAAGGGTACAAAGTACATAGGAATCTGGGGCGGAAGAGGGATTAGAAGGGATGTGAGTCCAGCACTGACATTTTCTGCTACATTACTCCTCTAAGAAAAGTGTATCTAAATAGGATACTCCATTTCTTGTATCAAAGGGAAAAAATGCTTGTCCAGTAAGACTTCAGTGTTGTCACTGAGTTATTTTTCTTTGGACAAGGTGGAATTCTCTTTACACCCACACAATTGGGCCACTTAAAATGGAGATCCACTTTTGTAAAGTAACAAATACCTAGGCTGCAAGGGAATGATCTAATTAGGTTTGTGCAAAAGTAATCCTACTTTTGCCATGACTTTTAATGGCAAAAGCCGCGATTACTCTTGCACCAACCTAATACAACAGCTGTGAAGTCAGTATTCGTTTGAATTATACTCATAGCTTCTACTTCAAGAAAACCTGAAAATGAATCCCAGCTCCACCTCTTTAGCTTTAGAGAAGTAAGTGAAATTATATGTACGTATTGTACAGATACATAGTACTTGGTACTCTGTATTGTACAGGTACTGTGAGTCTGCATAATATATGCATATAAGGTAGCTATTTGTTGTAATATTATTACAATTATCATAATTGTCAAAATGTTCAGTTAGGTATTTAGTTATGTTAAAAAATGACTTCTGTCTTCACAATATAATAACTAAGAGCAGTGGGAAAAATACACAATTTTTACTTATATTTTATCTGAATGTTTTAGATTAAAAGCTTTTTCAGTTGGATACTTTGCATGTATTTGTTATAAATCTCAGAGATTTGCTGTCATAAAAAGACAAAGGATCATGAATTCAGACAAATATTAGAGCTCTATTTTTCCTTTGTAAAACAATTTTCTCAGAAAATTTTTATTACACTGGTAATGCATGCTCAATGCAGGAAAATAATGAAAACCAGAAATAAACAGCAGAAAATAAAATAAAATAAAAGACATTTATATCACAACTACCCATAGATAAAAACTTCACATGCAATACATACAACATATGCATTTTTAATTGAATAATACCTCATATCCTATAAAATTCACTAGACATTGCGAATATCTATGTGAATAAAGTTCCTTCTAGAATTTCATTCTTATTGGTTAGTATGCCATAAAATGAATGAAAAAGAACATCAGTTATCTGAGGTTAATTGTTGCCAAGAATACACCAATTTACTGAAATGTCAACTTAAATTTGTGGCAAGTGGCAAGGCTTTTTAAAAGGACAAAAACTTAGTATATGATAATAATTATTTTGTACTTAAGGCAATTCAAAATTCAAGTTTTCACTGTAATTGTATGTTAATTCTGAGAATAATTGAATCAAACATTGATTTAGGGCACATTTTCTGACAAATATGTTTGAGTGCATATGATTTTTATCCTTGTGCTTTATCCTTGATGTACATAGGAGGATAATAATTTTTTCCAATAAAAATGTCTAAGACTTCATAAGTTTTCTTGCTTGAAGCTTCTACTGAGACATCCCAACTTTCTGCAGTTGTTTACTGCTCAAACTCTCCAAATCTTTATTTGCCAAGCACTTTGCATGTAGTTGGATGAGGCTCCCACATTCCTTCTGGTGACTTGAAGAAATTCTGCCTCTTCTTCAAGGTTTACCAATTGACTTTGCAAAATGACTTACTACCATTATTATTATTAATTTGAAATATAATTAGAATAGAATTATTTAAATCATCTAAAAATCTATAAGGGAATGAAGAATGACTTGACAAGAGGAAAGGAGAGATATTAATGTGAACAGACTGGGGATTCATTTTACAATTCATTAGTTTAGTAGTGAATATTTTCCTTCCGGAACTTTGCTTGCAGCCTGCCCATTCTTATTTTATGCCTTCTAAACCGTTAATTTCTAAATTCATCCCTTATTGTTAAACACTTGGTTTCACTTATTATAACATGTGTTTTTGCTCCTTTGAAAGATACCCATATTAGACTAAAAATAATAGATATGAGAAAGTAGACGAAATTAATATTAATAAAGTAACTTTATTTACAAGTTCTTTATAACAGGAGACAGGGTGCGATGTAAATCCATCTTTGTTTTACTTTTTTTTAAATCGTATATAAATGAGTACTTTTTTTGAGGATCATAGAGCCTATTTACCAGTTCATATGGGTCTGTTTTATAGTGCTGTTTTCCCTGGATAATTTACGTCACCCATCACATGTCTTCAGTTACCTATTAGTACCAGTTTAGATCTGGAATACTTTATATTTTTACCTTAGAAACTATAAATATATATATAAAGCCTGCCTAGTCTTAAATGTCATGTTCTCACAAAGAATTTCCTCGACCACTATAATAAATTGACATAATCTTGTTACTATCTCTGCACTCTATTTCTTTTGTTTCGGTTATTGCAGTTTGCAAGTGTACTTGTTTTTATTATTTGTTTATGGTATGTTTTCCCACTAGTCTGTAAGCAACATAAGGGGAGAGGACATGTCTATTTTATTCACCAGTATTTTCCCTGAACATAGCACAGTGACTTGCATACGGCAGGCACTTAATAAAGTGTTAAATAAATGACTGATTGAGTGAATGGCGAATGATTGCATGATCTGAAAACTAGTCATAATACAACAGATTGATAGAATATTTTTCTTGAGAGTTATTTGTAAGGATGCTCTTCTTTTATTTTGCTGTCATAAAGATTAAACCGTCTTCTATTCTAATGAGGTGTAACTGTTTAGTCCAGTCCCCGATATTAGTTGGAGAAGGTTGGACGGGAGCCCGTTGCCAGGGAAAGTCAAGTACAGCAAATCCCAAGCTATCCTTGAAATCCCGAACTTCCAACAAGAAGATGAAGGCTTTTATGAGTGCATTGCAAGCAACCTTCGAGGAAGAAACCTTGCAAAGGGTCAACTCATTTTTTATGGTGAGCTAATTGGATTTCAAATGTATATAAAATATTTGGTAATGCCCTTCATAATAAATTGTGGAAGTCATTAGCATGTTGTGAAAAAGTGTCATGGGAGAAATAAGGAAGGCATATTTCCAGGTTTAGATGCTTAATACCATGATCAGCAGATGGGAATGACTACCTTTAAAATACGGTTTTAATTTTAGCATGGTCTATGAATGCTATTGTTTATTATAATTGCCTTCAAAATATCAGCAGTGTCATGTTAAAGCCATAAAAGTTTATAATAAAAGGAAGCATGAACTCCATATATTTCCCATTAAACGTTCTGCAGCAGATTATAGCAATCTTGATTCTAATTCTAAGTAGAATTAATAAATGAAGAAAAAAATTGATAGGAAAAATATAATACTGCATGGTGGTTTATAATATTTGTTCCTAGTTTTCATATTTTGTCTACTCATAAGTAGGTAATATAAAAAGGCGATTACATTATTTAAAATTATGTTTGTCTCAGTTACAAAAATCTCTCATAAACTTAAGAAAGACGATGAATGCATATATTATCTAAAAGCTGTCTTTGTGTCTTCTTTAATCCAGGATTGAAATTTTCTCTTACTTAACATTAAGTAAACAATACAATATATCTCAGAATTTGCAAAATGCTGTATACTATTAAAAGATCCTTAACTTCTTTGATAAACTTAATGTATCTGTATTAGATAATTTTTAAAAAGTATTGATATATGGCCAAAATACTTTCCTATGTGACATGTTTATAATCAATGATAAAGTAATTAGAGAAAATATGTGTGTGTGTGTGTGTGTGTATGTGTGTATGTGTGTGTGTGTAATAACTAGAAAAATCCAGGATACTGTAATTATCCCATAAGAATGTTGATTGAGTGCCCGTGGGGAGAACATATTGTGTTTCTGTAATACTATTTTCCATTTTCTTTAGAATTTCCAACTTTAACCTGCAATGAATACTACTATTTTATATATAGAATATAATTTCCTACTCATTATTCTCCTACAGTTTTAGCAAAGCTAGCCAAGAAAAACAATATTTTTTTTCAGTAGTACCTACACTTTAAAGGAAAGTCTTTGGAATTTAGTATCCTTTGTAAATAAAATAGGATACAAATGGGAGTTTTAGTAGAATGAAGATATTGAATGCTTTGGCTAGTTTTAAAGAAATATTTTCCATTTTATATATGATAGACAAAGATATAATCAAGGGATGAACCAGAACACAAAGGTATCTGTAAACTGGAAATCAATAATAAAGTACCTTTCTCTATACTGATATAGCAAATGTTAGCTTACATAGCAATTTTACAAACATTCACTTATAGAATTCTTAATCTTAAGAAGTAGAAATCTTAAGATTAATATTAAGAGGTAGAAACAATGTTCAGTGATACTATAGGCAAAAATATCTTAAGTTAATTGTGCAGGATCTCACAGATAGTGATTGTCAGATTCAAGATCAGAACCTTGAAATGTCTTCTGAAACTGCCATAGCATTTCAACATGGTGGTCTAAGCTCATTGTACTATATCTCACCACAACCAAATTAGCCATTTAATTAGCCTGAAATGGTCCTTGTAGGGGAATAATGGATACTTAATAACATAATCATTATGTTTCTTAGTCACATATTAATTCACTTTCTGAAGTGCTTTCAAAAGAAAAGAGGATTACTGACTCAGTTACCTCAGAGTTGAATAATAACTGAGAAATTCAAGAAAAGAATCTCTCAGTCTGTTATATTGCTGTGTTTAAGTTATAATTCAGAAACAAGTAATATTGTATATCCATCTATATTGTAATTTTATAATCTCTAAAAGAAATCTCTAAAGTATTATTCATCATAGAAAATAGAACATGTTCAGAGGAGTTAAGTGGCTTTTCATAACCAGTCAATATGGCAGAAAAAAAATCTAAAACTCAAACCTGTATGGTAGACCTAAAATCCTAAGCATCTTCTCCCATGAATTTCCTACCTAGTTTTAAATTTAAAACTTTGCTCTCCAGAATTTTAATCATCCAAAGAATGTTCACGTTGAATAAATAAATGTGTTCTATAGCCACAATTATTGCATTAAGCATAAAATCAGATATATCTGAAACCTTTGTAAGTTATGTGAAATTACATATGAGCATGCATTTAATTTCCCAGGTCAAACATATATTAGGACAATTTCTAAACAAATATTTATGAATTATATAATTTTGTTAATAATACCCAGAAACATGATTCAATTTCATCAGTAGATCTAGTTCTTCTAAGTTTTGCCTTGATTTGTCCCTCAAGGCTGCAGGAAGCATATTCTATAACTGGAAGTTGTCCTGATTCCTGCAAGAGGTAATCCTAGGCTTAGTTCCCACCACCCAGAGACATCATGATTTCTTTTACTCATTTGTAGTCTCATTGAAGGGTCTTCTGTCTTGGTGAAGGCAGGTTTTGCAGTAGAAAAACTCTAGAAGTCAGACAGACTTGCGTTTTATATTGTATACAATTTCGAATCCTCTTGGTCCTACTTCTTACTTCAGCCATTGCTACGGTGACCAGTTCAGCACTGTGTTTTGTAGATGTAACCTGAAAGAGTGTTGTCTCAGGTGCAAAACTACTAAGTACATCTTGTTTTCTGTTCTGGGTTTCCTTTGGCTCCTTCGTGAGCCTACTCAGCATTTAAGCATGCCCAGTTTGGATGTGCCAGTAGTTTACACCTGCTCTACCCTTAGATGACCATGGATGGGAACTAAATGATCCCCCTTCATTTCCCTGGGCAGACAGCTCTTAAAGACTGCTTAGAAGTTGACATAAGCTGGAGAAAAATGGATCATGTTGGTGGTCAACTCAATAACTCAGCCTTGCATTGACTTTTTTTTCCTTCCCGGTGATTACCTTTTTTTCCTGATGCTTTTCCCTTGGGCTCACATTCTCAAATGAACATGTGGAACTCAAGCCCTTTACTTAGGTTCTGCTTTTAGGGTTCAAATTTTGGCTTCCCTGTTTTCTACCATGTCATCTTGAACAGGTTACCTAACATCTCTGCGAGAATCCACTGAAAGATTGTAGAGGGAATTAAGTGCAATTACAAATATAAAGCATCTGGCTTGCCACAGCCTGAGAGTCCAAGGGAAGCGTCATATACTTCTATATATCCAAGGACAGAACTAAATAAAGGAGAAGGATTAATTGGCACCTCCAGGCAGTTTCCAGTCAGTTTATGAAAGAGATATTCACGTGAAAACATTTAATTTCCAACCTGCCTGTTTCCATAAATGATGGTAAAAATAATACAATCTTACTTTCACATCAATTATGCCAGTTTCTTGTTGTCTCAGTACTATGAAGAACTTTCTCAAATTAAAGAAAATTTGGAAAACTCACACCCAGACTTAAAGTAAGATACTGAACCTGTATAAAACTCCAAATGTTCACCATTCCTTGTCAAGAATTTTATCTAGGAAAAAAGAAAACTGGATTATCTTTCTACCAAAATGCAAGGAAGCTCATGTTTGATTTATGCTTCAAGGTATTGAGTTGTAATTGTGTCTGAAATAGATACAGATTTATTACTTTTAGTTTAGAACAAATATAATCAGTGAACTTTCAGATTGATTACACAGGTTCAGATTTGATATACATTTTCTAACTCGACCTATGTTCTAATATTTAGCACGGATTTATTCCTTGTCCCTGTTCTACATTTTGCCTTTTCCCACAGCTCCCAAGTTGTTATACAGGTGGAGCAAAATGACAGATGACAAACATTTAACTTGAGCCAAATGCCCAATGATATTTGCAACAGGATTTCTGTCAACCCACATTGAAGCTCCTGCATTTCCCCTCCCTCAAATCGTGTGTGTGCAATCCAACTGGACCCAGTTAGCCTTGTCCTTCTGATCTCCACAGCCCTTGTAATGTAGCATAATGTCTTGGATAATTGCCTTACCAAACAGTGGCACTTGCCTTTTTGAAACAGCTCCTCCAGAATGGGAACAGAAAATCCAAAATACATACCTCTCTATCTATGACAACTTGCTCTGGGAATGTAAAGCTAGTGGAAAGCCAAACCCTTGGTACACATGGTTAAAAAATGGTGAACGACTCAACCCAGAGGTAAGCAACTATGTTGATATTAAAAGCTTAACTACTCTACTAGGTAAATTTTGTTACTAACAGTACTAGTAACTAACAGAAACAGCTAATGTTAATGGAGTCTTTGGTATGTTCCAGGAAAGGATGCATACACTGATTTATTTGATCCTTAAATAAACTTACAAAGTAACCCATCTTTCAAAAGAGAAAAATAAGTGTAGACAAGACAAATAACTTTCACAAAATCACACAGCCAGTAAGAGATTCACATTTAAATATCATCATCATCATCACCGTCATCATCGACACAGATAACACTTACTGAACTCTCATATGAGCCAAGCCCTGTGTTAAATATTTTTCCGTGCATTATCTTATTGCACCCTCATGAAAACATTATGAGAGAGATACAAGTATTATTCCTTTATGTAAATGAAGAAAATGAGTTTCAAAGAGGTTAGGCTATTTGTTTAAGGTCACACAGCAGCTAGTAAATGTTAGAATTAGCATTTTAAACTTTTATTTCGGTCTGATATCAGGACCCAATCTCTTAGTCACTACCCAGTATTTTGCTTTTATGAACACTGACGTCTGTCTTTAAACCCCTAGGAAAGTAAATAACTAAGGCAGTTATCCACATTTCTCAATTTAAAGCATACTTTCTTCTACAATACCTAGAAAATGAAAGATTTGTTTTTTACCTATTAAATTATCCAGATAATTGTGTTAATTCTCCATTTTACTTTGCACATGTAGGCATAGCCAGAGACACAAAGAACATCTGTTGTTTGGAAGCTGAATATAATGCTGTTCTTTGTTTCAGCATCAGTGATATTTTCTTCCTGCATGCCTTTTGCATATAGCATTCTGTTTCCTCCAGCCTATTTTCCTTTTCCCTAGAGGATGGTAATACATGCCTTGAAATATTTAGTCTTAAGTTATATTTGTACTATTAATTAAGTCACTATGTGCACTCAAAATTGTATTTCTATACCCCAAATGGGGTTCTGTAACAGATTTTGGCTGTTTAGGCACACTTTATAGTAGTTTGTAGAAAGGAAGGATTTAGCTACTCCAACTCAAGACTCAATTAGAAAATTATCACATCATCACATTTCAAATGTTTTTGAAACTTTTGGAAAATGGAAAGCCAAGGCAGTGTTCTAGTCGTGATATACATGTCTAACATTATTGTTAACCGTGTTTTCCTGGAATAATTAGGATGGTGGAGTATTCCAAATTACTATGTATACCAAATAACAGAAAGTTAACACATTTTATGCAAAGTATGTCAATTGTCAAAGAAATGAGATAACATAAAACACACTAGTGACCACTAAAATTATCCTAAACATATTTTCGTTTTTTAAACTTAAAAATGCTGCTCAGAATCTAGTAGTGTATTAATACACCAAATTATCAGATCTCATAGATACACAAAAATGTTGTTTAATAACATATCCTGGTTAAGAGAATGCTATATTAATGTACAAGCATCTTTATATGCCTTTTCCTTTATTAGGAGAGAATTCAAATAGAAAATGGGACACTCATCATAACGATGCTGAATGTGTCAGATTCTGGTGTGTACCAATGTGCTGCAGAAAACAAATATCAGATAATTTATGCAAATGCTGAATTGAGAGTTTTAGGTAAGTCATTTATTTACAACCAACAAATTCAAAATGACGTTTTAACAAGCTATAATTATACATAATCCCAACCCAATTTTTTTTGTAAATTAGAAATTGCTGTCCCATCAAATAATGGGAAATGTCTACATTAGCTTTTTACAAAATTCAAGGTGATAATTATTATTCTGCTTGGGCAATGCACTGGGGCTTCAGAAAAAAACCCACCATTGGGTGCATCCAAACCGGAGGAAGCTCTTACAAAGCTGATTCTAGCATGAATTTTTGAGTATAACTCAAAGAATATCTTTAGGAATATTTTCAGCTGCAAATTAAAAAGTAATAAAAAATCACAATTCACAGTAACTAAAAGAAACAGTAATTTATTTTATCTCTTAGCAAGAGGGGCATTGGCTGCCGGGCATGGCACCTCAACTTGACAAAATCCTTTACACCTTCCCTTCAGGATCAAAGCCTCATGGTTACAAGATGGCTGCTCTAGTTATAGAAATCAAGTCTATGCTCAAGGCAGAAGAAGAGTGAGGTTACAGAACTAATCACATTTATCTCTTTTATTAGAAAAGCAGAATTTCCCTTAGCTTCCATAGTAAACTTTTTATGTCATTAACTAGAGTTCTGTCACATGACCATCCAGACATCAAGAGGAGGTAGAAAAATAAGTCCCTATAGTGAAAAGTGCTGAGATTGAAGCAATTTGAGAATGATATTTTGGGAAGTCCAACCAGTGGTGTCTGCCACAATAAATGACGCACTGATAGTTTTCAACCCAAGGGTTTCTTAGTGGTAGGAAGAACAGAGGAGATAAAAGAGAGGAAGGATCAAACAACAAGACACAAAGTTTTATGAGCTTATGGGTGATGAGCACTCATTCATTTGCTCATTCTTTCTATCGCTACTGTTTGATTGAACATTTATTATGTACTGAGCTGTATCAAGATGAAGTGATCTTTATCTTCACTCAACCTATAATTTCAAGGAGAAAAAAGTGTCAGATTTAAAATATGGCAATTCTTATGGCTAAGAATTGAGGAGTTGCTATCGTTGCACATGACAAGTTGAACATAACCTACATTGAGGACATTCCCTTTAATTTAAGATCAGAAGTAAAAACGTGCATCAGTAAGGTGAAGGGTAGAGAAGCAACATCTGAAAAGCCCAGAAGCAAGAGAGCATGGCATACCCGAAAGAACTTCAGTTCACTTGAGCTTTAGATTAGAAATGGAGACTGGACACATGGATTCCAACATTCATGAAGTTGGAAAGATTTAGATGCACCCTGACAGCCTAATAATTTCTTGTCCTTATGAACTGGCATTTGTTCAACATGTATTTAGTGGGGGAAAAAACCGACATAGTGATACAGCATTTCTGATTTATTTCAATAGTATTTGATTGCTAATAGCAATAAAATATTTCTGATTTATTTCAGTTGCTAACCACAATACAATACCTCTGAAATAAATCAGATTGGTATATATACATATATAAATCACATATATATGTATATACGTATATATGTATATGTGTGTGTTTCTTCAACATCATATGTTCCATTGCTTATATACATATATAATAAATCAGAAACACACATACATATATACATGTATGCACATACATGTATATATATATATGGGTACACATGTGTGTGCATATGTGTGTGTGTTTCTGATTTATCATATGTACGTATATGACATATATGATCATTGTTTTGGCTGGAATAGACTTTCCTGGTCAGAATTAAAATTCCTTCTTCGGCCTCTTTTGAAACCATCTTCATCCTCTTTGTTGTAAATGCTATTAGAAAAGTGACTTTGTCTAACTTGCCTCCTCTCTACCCTTGCTTTTATTATTGCAATGACCACCAACAAAACAAAAATAAGTTGCATTTATTGAGCCTATACTTTGCGCCAGGCACTATACTATAATTCCCTGCAACTGTTACGTCATTTAATCTCCACACTAACTTCCTAAGGTAATATCTTTTGTCATCTTCATTTTACAAACAAAACATAAACTCTAAAATGTTAAGTCAGTATTTGGTCCGAGACCACCTTGAGCAAAGTAACCTGAAAAGAGGTTACAGCTATAAATATTAGATTCTGTCTAGCATAGCAAGTCACCCCTGGAGTCACTACATGTTAACTGAGTAATTAAACAATTTTGTTTTTGATTTTGTTTTTAGCCTCAGCTCCAGATTTCTCCAAAAGTCCAGTTAAAAAAAAGTCTTTTGTTCAAGTTGGTGGGGATATTGTTATCGGATGCAAACCAAATGGTTTTCCCAGGGCAGCTATCTCTTGGAAAAGAGGAACGGAGACCCTTAGACAAAGCAAAAGGTAAACAAATCTTTATTTTTAAAAATATTTTTAAGTGTTTGTAATATAACATCTTCCAAATTTTTAGGTTTTAGTAGGCCTTTCAAAATTTCCTCTTTTATGATAAAGTTTCATTGGCATACCTAGAGACGCCAGCATTCTTCTCATCATAGTAAAATTGTAAAAAACAAAAGGATCTTATAAAATAAAGACCTGTTTGTATAAATTAGCTGCAATATTTTCAGTGCATGCACTTGTAATAGATTTTTTAAAATCTTTTAAGACCTTTTTCTACATTCAGTTTGAAGGCTTCCTCCTGAACCAGCCTGCTGAGAAATCAGTGCGAAGAACATTTCACAAAGGAGAGAGACACTCATTGGCACACACCTGGTGTTGTGGTTTTTAAATAGTCACACAGGTGTTCACCCCATGACAAAATGAATTCACCACATGAAGAAATGTAGAGAGGTTCCTGTAGAGAAAGAAGAGAGGTTTCCTACCATAATGGATACAGTCGAGAAACCCTAGGTCAGCACTGGCATGTTTTCTAGGAGACTTTGACAAAAGAAAAAACAACAACAACAACAAAAAAAGACAGATGTTTTTCTCTACTTGTAATATCTTTTATTCTATTGTACCGTAGAGCCTTGTATACATGAGGTGACTAGACCATAGATGCTGCTCTCTTTTGATGACTCACATGTGTTACTCTATAATCAGATATGCAATTAAATCCTAATGTGAACGAGCCATTGTGCTGAAGATATGAAAATAGTCCCTTTCGTTCAATGAGCTCTTCTTCAGCATCATATGTTCCATGACTTATATGCATACCAGGATGGGCAGGTAAAAGGCCAGGTGAAAGAAAGGACAACTAAAATGTGTTAAAAAATGACAATTGTTACTCTTGGAAGAAATGACTGACGGACTAGAAAGTGAGTTCCATACCTAAAAAGGATAGTCACAACTCCAAATTCTGTCAACTGGTTGTCTTGCGGGAAATGAGAACTAGGTTTGTAGAACTTCCAATGTTTCAGAGAAAGCTAGAAGTCTGCATTCTGGTATTGAATCTCCCATGCCAGAAAAAAGTAGCCATAGGATGAATGCAGGGCCATCATTTTATCACTTCTAATCCCAAGATTTCATTTGTGGCCGAGGAAAAAAGAGGTTAAAACAAACAAAAGCAGGGGTCTCTGTAGTTTGTGTAGAGTCCCTTTGTGGTTATAACTGCTGCCTTGAAGATCCTTTCCATTTACACAGTGAGGTGTATATCAGAGAGCCCCTTTCTAGGGCATTCTTTCTTTCCTTATTCTCTGCATTTCTTTACATCCCTGGACTAAAGCTTCTCCCAGGACAGGAATTATGTCACATTTATCTTTGTATGTCCTGTGCCTTGGCACAGAACCAAAGCTTAATAAATATCTGTGGAATAAATGAATGAATCAAAAACGGTGAATATGTAAAGCGTTACCAGCTTTACAGAAAGGCAGAAAGGCTGTTCTTGGGGAAATCCCTCAAGACATAGGAACAGGTGCTTCAGAACTAAGGTGAAAGAAAAGGTGAAAGGAAACCTGTTGTCCTGACTCAGGTTGGGTCTCTTCTTCTGTGTGCATTGCCTAGGAGATTTGCTCCCAACAGATTTAGATGTGAATTCTTTTTAAATGTTTCCTCATGCATTCCTAAAATCTAATCAAGGTTTGAATACACTGCTGTGGAACAGAAAAACATAAGAGATCCTGCAGTGTCAAACACAGCACCTTGTACTGAGGGTCTGGACAAATTGATTAACTGTGCCTCATTTAATAAAGTAACTCACCCAAGGAGCAGAATGATGGCATTTACCTTCCACAAGCTTTAAAGGTCCAAACACGAAGTATGTGGGAACAAGACAGAAAAGGAAGAGGAGAATTTGAGTAAAGCTAAGATAATGAGAAAAAAAAAAAAAAAGCTAAGATAATAAGGAAAAAAAGCACGAGGGAAACTGCTTTTTAAAACAACTTTTCAGGTTTTTGCTTTATTTTGTTTTGTCCCATAGAGAGTAAATTTGGGGTCATTTTCACCTCACCACAGTTGCTAATAATCATATCAGCTCAGCATTGTCTCTCTGTGATTAAGGGAATGAACCCTGTGAGTTCTATTTATACATTATTCTTTCATTCTATCTTTTCATTGCTTTAGGGTTTCACTGCAGGTCTTAACAAAAGAAAACATACATACAAACAAGCAAATTATCTCCTTACTGTGCATTCTTAAAAGGTGAAAATAATTGAGCTCTAGCAGAATGTAGTAATTACAGTCACTACATCTCCACCCGGTAAAGATTACACTGAGCAGTAATTTTCAAAAGGTCACACAGTGAACTCCATGAGTCTATGTCCCTGCACACTTTCTAGCCTGTCCCTTCTTCTGTTGCCATCTGATCTGACTGGCTTTATTAAGTGCATGGCTTCAAGCTGTTTGTTGAGAAATACAGCATCTATGCTTCTGTTTGTGTCGGACTATTGCCTTTTTTATAGTCTTATCATGGGACTTCCAAACAGATTGAGGTAAAAAATTAGAGTAGTGATAAGAAAGAGAGAAAGAAAGGAAGGAAAAAAGGAAGGAAGGAAGGAAGGAAGGAAGGGGCGAGCAAGGAATGAAGGAGGGAGGGAAGGAAGGAAGGGAAAGAGGGGGAAAGAAAGAAAGAGAGAGAGGAAACAGGAAGGGCAAGAAGGGTCACTGCTGTTTACTATAGATGTGGTGTGATATAGTAAAAAGATTTCAGCCCCCACCCTGTTGAGAGCATGACTTTGGCAAAGTCATTTGTCTTCTATAGAACTTCGTATGTAAAATGAATTAGAGGTACGTCATTTTCCTAAAAAAGGAGAGAAAGTCAAACGGTTTCTTCAAGCCTGTTCAGGCCCAAGGTTGATTATTTCTTCTACATCTTTGGTCTGAACCATTACGTGGTAGCCAAATTCTTTTTTCCCTGATCAGAACCCCCTCTTCTTTTTCAAAAGAGTATTGACAGAACAGATCCTAAATCCTAGCAAAGTAGCTACATTTAGCTTTCAAATTGTCATGGCTTTAAGAAGACAATATTAACGAAAGCTTTGGAGAAGACAACATCAAAATAGCAGTTAATTTCACAAAATATGTTTTCTTACATTTGAATACATAAAAAAGTTTGTTTGATTGAGTATGTATGTGTGTATTTGTGTGGGTGGGGTGTGGGTAGATGGGTACTTAGGAGTTGGCATCAGATTTCCAAAGCAAACGAAATTAAATATATTAGGAGCCAGGGACAGAGTATTGCACATAAAGGTTGACTGGGCAATTTATTTTTAGATTTGATTACAAATGCAAGGGTTATTGCATGTGTACATACACTGTTCAATGCCATATTTGAAAGGAGCACTAGAGATAATGTATCCCGTTTTCCGAATTCACAGTGCCAGATCCTAAACTCAAACACAGGACGCTGAGCCCAGTACACATTTTTTAATGCCACACCAGACTGACTATTTCACTCAAATAGCAATATATACATAACTTCTACCATCTCATACCTCTGTTAAACATGACACAGTTGTATATATACAAAGAATAAAAAAGTCAGATATAGGAAAAAAGTTCAAAATTTTACAATGATTCCAAGTAGAAATAGTTTCTAGTTCTTGACCTTGGAAATACCTATGTGAGGAAATGTACATTTTTAGTTTCTGTTATAAAACTTCTATATGGTACTGTCTACTTTGAAATTTCATTGTCACTAACTCTTGCAGCCAATAAAGTATAACTACCTAGAGATGGTTGAGAGGGCTCTAAAGAAACCTATTCAAAGTAATCAGACTGAATTGCTGACTTATAAAAAAATGGTGGCAGTATATATATTTTGACAATTTCTTCTAGTCTTACATGAATTGAAACAGCTTCCATCACACAGCTAGTAAGTGAAGAAGCTTAGACTTGGTGCCAAGTCTTCCATCTCTGTATTCACGTCTTTTCCTCTCTATGGATAATGGAGAACACACTCAGCTCTTCAGTTTTTGAAAGGTTGTTGTCACATGATTCAACGTAATTTGATGTGTTGATAATTCAGATTAAGTTACATTTCTCAATACAGTGAACATGTTTCTTATTAGCCTATGTGCCATAATTGAAGTCTTGGCTGTTTTAAGAGTTCTGTTCCTAAAGCAAGGATCTGTATTTATAGCTGCCTGTCAGAGGAGAAAAGTGTTCCTCGAACCAAAAATAGGTAGATGGCATTACAGAGTCTGAAGACTGCCTGGTTTCCTGCTAGGAATGAATGGTCATGCAACATCTGTCTCATTCTTTTTAGACCCACCAGTGGTTTAGAAATAGCACTTATATTGAAGAGAAGCAAAAGGCACATTCCTGCAGGAGAACCAGGAAGCACTGGGAATTAGAAAACACGGGTTGTGGTCTCAGATCTATCACTGATAAGTGGCGTGACTTGAGTAGAAATGCTAGACTCCTCTTTTTTTTTTTTTTTTTTTGAGGCCACTGTTTCCTGGATTTATCTTAAGATGAAATAATATGAAAACAACTTTAGGAAATATTAAACACTATATTCATGTAGTGTCTGCTTGCACAGAGATTACATTTTAGAAATCAATAGAGAACCTTAGCCCAAGAGGTTGAAATTGAAAGTTCTATCTTAGTTATAACTTTGTATATGTTTTAATGATTTGCTTGGGTGACCAGGTGACTGAGCCAAACATGGCAATTGCTGTGAACTGTCAAAACAGCTAAAATGATTTGGCTGGACGGATTCAGAGTTTACAGAGAGCCCTATCAGCTAGGCTGTAAGCTCCATGAAGGCACCAAGCGCCATTCTTTAATTCACCATTATAGGCCTAGCATCCACCACAAACCTGAAATATAGCACACATTCAGTAAATATTTTCTGTGTTGCTAAATTAATAAAAGTTAAAATTTAATTTAACTAATTTTAGATATTTTGCAGCTAAGCCAAAAATTTTAATAATTAATAGACCGATGGTATGATTATTCATTTATTAATTTCTTCATTCATTTGGCAAATATTTGCTGAACACCTATTATAACCTAACTGGATGCTGGGGATAAAGTGTTAAGGCAGATAGCCACATAACATATAACATTCTTCTTGCCCTTTCTTATGATAATGTTTTTCTTTAAAGTGATTTGAAGTCAAAGATCTGGGTTAAAGTCCCAACTCTATTTCTTAGCTGATAACTTCTAGCAAGTCCTTTAACTTCACAGGTTCTTAGTTGGTTCATTTCAGAGAAAATGGTACTTGTGTCTCTGATGAGGTTATAAGAGACTCAGATTTTATGTCCGGAATGACAGGTGAGCTGTACACACACTGCTACATTGGATGTATTTGTTGCTGTCATCGTAACTTGTATGTATATCCCAGTTGTGCATGCTTTTACCTCTGGCAGCCAAGGAACAACCACGGAAAATCAGGATGAATACAGATTAAGTTTATCTCTGCAAGGCATTCTCAGGCAACTGAGGGAATCAATTCCACATCTGCTAAGTTTGATTAATCACTTCTTTTTTTCCTTGTGGATCTACTTAGCAAGTGAACTGACAGAAATCAAAGTCCTAGATTTGTCCCCTTATGCCCAGTGACTGCTGTCTACCTATTCAGGAATCACCTCCTGAATTTAATAGGAAGTGTTAACCCACTGGAGAGACAGTTCAATGTTGTTCTCTGACAGGCAGCATTAAATACAATTCCTGAATTACCTGGGGTTTGGTCATAGTGGACATACAAGCTATCAACAATAAAAACAAAGAGATGGAGAAAAGAAATGTTGTCCTATTATTGGAAGAATAGTATTATACAATTGAATCTGGTTGGGTGCAGTGGCTCATGCCTGTAATCCCAGCACTTTGGGAGGCTGAGGTAGAAGGACTGCTTGAGTTCAGGAGTTCGAGACCAGCCTGGGCAACATAGTGAGACCCTGTCTCTGCAAAAAAATTTAAAAAAGGAATGGGGTGGAACATGGGGCACACCCCTGTGGTGCCAGCTAATGGATGGGGGTGGGAGGGGGTGTTGAGGTGGGAGAATAACTTGAGCCCAGGATGTTGAGGCTGCAGTGAGCCATGATTGTGCCACTGCACTCCAGCCTGGGTAACAGAGGGAGACCCTGTTTCAAACAAACAAAAAACAACAACAAAAAATCCCTGAATCTATGGTAATTGACAGCATTTTCTCTCATTTTCCTTAACAAAAAGTCTACTGCACTTTGCCCAGATTTCTTAAAATTAAATAAATAAAATAAAATACAATACAGTTAAATGTCAGAAAAAGTCTCATTAATAATGATGATAACCACTTTAAGCACCTTCTATATGCTAGATGGTGTACCAGGCACTTTACATATCTCAAAACATTAAAGCACATTTTTTTCATATTCAGATATATTTCTGAGGATCACAATTGTCACTGATTATATGATTAAATTTGTATCATTTTTACCCTAGTAATCTCAAAAAGTTAAACACAAAGGCATTTTTAAATTTACAGAGAATCAAACTGACTCAATTACAGAGATTCTACCCCTTAGCAATTGTTTTCAGGAAGTGATTATATTCCCCAGAATTGAAATGAGCGGACAGCTGGACTCTCTGGAAACCAATTCCATTACCTTCACCTACTTACCCCAAGTATATATATTTGCAGACAGGTGTTATCAAATCATGGATTCTGTGTGATTTATCCTACAATAATGCTACTGTTAAAACCTGCATGGCCCTGGGCACCTGGCAAATGCATGTACCTTGTGGGAAAGAGTGAACCCATTAGGTGAATTGGAGTCTTATTCAATTATTGAACAAGCGGTGCTTCTTCAATATTTTTGCCTTCAAACCTCAAATTTAGAGCAGACCCACTGCACTTCCACCTGCCTGGCTCCGCAATGCCCAGACACCTTCCTCTTGGACACTATATTCCATTGTGGGAAAACTACACAAGGAAGGTGTAAAGATCGTAGGGAAAGTGGAAAGTGGGAGAAGGAAGCCAAAGTAAGAGAGAAGGAAATGAGAGAGAAAGAAAGATGAGAGAAAGGACCAGGGAATTCCCTGTGACAAGATAGAAGTGCTAGTTATTGAGCAAGTCACTGGATCTTTCTTTTCCTCATGGGTAAAAGGGTCCCCTTGGGAAGACCTGTTTGAAAGCCGTTAGCATAATGCCTGACACAGACAAGGAACAGAAAAAAATTAGTTTGTCTTTATTCTTCTCATTGCTAAGTTATGTGGACAAAGCAGTTCTTCTAGTTACACAGCCATTGCCCAATACTTAGCTATCATTACATTTTCTTCTTGGAGGTTTTTCCAATCATCTGATCTTGCGGAGGCACCAGCTAATGGGAGTCTGGCTGCCTGAATGCAAGACAGCCAATTATATGATTCTTCCTCCCTGTCTGACACTTCTCTACATATTTTACAGTATCTACCTTCTAAATTATTACTGTTCCTTTTGCTTTTGCCTTTACCCCCAAGTGCTCAGTCTTAATAAAATATCTCCGTTGCACATGCCTTTTCAAGGCAACATTAACCATTATTCAGCAACTGCAAAGCAGGCTTCTCTACCCCTTCCTCCTCTTTGCAGAGCTTCCTAATGGAACAAGCAAATAAACTTAATTTTATTTTGTATCTCCAACTACTTAATATAATAGTGCTTAGTACATCAGGTAGCATGAGTATCAAACAGGCAAATGAACCATATGTTCCCCTGTTTAAGGAAGAATGACAGTCTGCATAATGCCAGGCTTATTACAATCTCCCTTCTGTGCTGCCTCTTTGTAATAAAATTTTAAATTGTTCATACTCAACTCCTGAGAGCCTTGTTAAGGTGAGCCTTTCCAAGGGAATACATGTTGAAGATGTCAAGAGCCATCTGATAGTCTTGCCTGTGTCACATGAAGATGTAACAAGCTAAAATCCTGTGTGTGCCCCTGTCAGTCTTGTTTTCATTTTCCCCTCTTGCCATCCAATTCCCCTTTCTTTATCCCCACTGACCTCCACTGATCTGGGGCACTCACCTTTCACACAGTGCCTGCAGAACCACCCAGATGCCATGGTCTGAAAAAGCTCCGGTTCATTAAAGATATAAAGCCTGCCTTTAAATCCAGCCTGCCTAACTCAATGTACGCTGTTTTACCCTGCTGCCTTGTGTTGGCCTATTACTGCTGTAGTCCCTCTCCCATGTTTTCGTGACAGGTAAAGCCACCCTTGGTGGCTTTCAACCAAGGGTAAATAGGAGAAAACAAAGAAGTTTCACAAAATAAATAGCATCTTATAAATTCTTAAACTGTATCTTACAACAGAAAATGGGTAGGCTTCCTTGTAGAGTGGCTGTGAATTCACGGGCTGTGATATCAGTCAGTTTCAAATTTGATCATACACCATAAGAATCTTGTGAAAAATGCAGATCCCAGAGCCATGCCCATGATTTTGATTTAGTAGGTGTGGAATAGGTTAAGGAATCTGAATTTGTATAAGTTCACTCCCTCTGCCTTCAACAGAGGCTGAAGTTGTTAAATACCATCTAGAGGAGCACTGGTTTGGTGCACACATATCTACTTAGATAGAAATGTGCTTCATTTTATCTCTGTTCCACCCCAGAACTTTGATTCCTATCCTAGCAGTTCAGCCGTTCATTCTATCTCACTGTTGAAGAGATATAAATCCTTAGTTCTCTCCTTTTTGAAAATATGAATATAATTGGCTCTAGAATGGTGTCCACTTATTTTACCTCTTGCTTCTAATTTCTGAGTGACATTTGTATCTTCAAAATTTTACATAAATATTCAACAGCAATAATTTTATAGACAGAAAAGGTCAATTATTCATGTAATTTATAGAAATGACCTTTTGTTCTTGGTTTGATTTTTGAGAAAAGAAGTGGTTACTTGATATATTTTAAAGTATAATGTCCTTCTTTATTTACTTAAAAAGAAAATGGTTGATGACAGATATTTGTTACACTCACACCTTCTAATGCCAGTGAGTGTATTTAAAAAAAAATAAAAATAAATAATTAGAAAAAGAATTGCTGTCTATGACAATCCAGTAGAAGAAATAAAAGCTGGAGTAACAGTGTAGAAATCAGTCTCATTAAAACCTTCCAAATAAGCAGTGAAGCTGTCAGAGCACTCTTTTTTTTTTAAAGCCACTGACTAGAATTTTTCAATTTTTTCTTTTTTTCATAGTAGAACTTTTTAAATTTTTTTTCAAATGAAATTTATGCAAGAAAACCTTTCATTCCACAGATAAAATTGAACTAATCTGGCTAATGTCCCAGAGGGAGAACCAGAACCCCACTCAATGCCCTCCTCAATCCCTCTCACCCTAAATCTCCATGGTGTGCCTTAGAAATCCCCGAGCTCTCCAAGGAGCATAGTTTGAGGACTACTAATTTGTAGTGACAAATCTGATTCTCAAGTGTGACTTGCCAAACGATTCATTTATTTATAAGTATAGTGGCAAACCAATTTGACGGGCGTTGTGAAAGATTCTGGGTTTATAACTTGAATGAGCTCAGAGTCTCCTGGGGAAGGCAGACAAGCCCACAGCTCCGGTGCAGTGGGGCATGTGTCACCACTAACATGTGAACAGAGTGAGGGCAATTCACTAACTTGGCTTACAGGAGTCTAGAAAGGTTTCAACAGGTTGCAGGTAACTGAACTGGCAGTTGAAGAGTGAGTGGGAATTTTTCCCGGAAGAGAAAACTGGGAGGTACAGGCTTATTACGCGACTGTCTTACTGTATATTTGGTATCCAGACTTGGTGTCATTTCGGAATTTTGGGTACAGATTTCCCTTCCTCAATACAAGACACACTTCTCCCGTGAGTCCTCTAAATGCAAGTAAAGGGTACTTAAATCATTTTGCAAGGCATCCAAGAATTGACTCTTCGACTACTCAAGGAATGCTTGGATATACCTAATAACATATATTTTAATTCTATCTCCAATTAAATTAACCAAATACACCCATAAATCTATCCTCCCCATATTTAACCATGAGTTTCATTATATAAGAATAATAATGATGATGATATATCCATTTATATGCTGTCCATCAAGGGCAGATAGTGTGTTAAGACGTTTGATACATCATTTCGTTAGATTTTTACAACATACCTATGAGAGGCATTTATTCATATTTTTAGATGAGTAAAACTAAGGCTTAGAGAAGTTCAGCATCATACTGCGATCAGTAAGTGATAGAGAAACATTCGGTTCTGAGAAGCTCTGACTCCAAAGCCTTGTATAATCTTAAACATAACACTGCAGGATTTTAATTAGATTTCTGGTGTCCATATGTGGAATTAAAGGCAGTCCTTCATAATATACACATTTTTTTGTTTCTTCAGAGTTATACTAAAAAAATCTTCTGAAAATAGTGATATGCAAGGTAAAACTCTATATTTATGTCATTAAAAGGTATAGAATAAGTCAACATGTTGTCCAAATACTGATAGATGGAGTCTTATTTATTCACATCAATACAAAAATATCAGTTCTTTCAGTGGCACAGCATCCTGAATACACAATGTTTGGAAGACTGATTGGATTTTTAACGTAACATACAATGTAATTTTTGATGGCATGGAGAGATAGATATGTAAATTCAATAAACAGGTTAAAGTCGCTAAGCCCCACAAAGGAATTAAAATAGGTGTAAGACTGTGTATTATAACTAAGAAGAAAGAGTTAAAGTTAGCAGACAAAGAGTCATACCCAGGTTGGTCCCCTACTCTCAGCCACTTTTGTAAACCTAATTTTGTAGACTCTGAGGAATGCTATAATTCAGTAGCCAAAGGGAATCCAGGATTGGAAATTCCACTAGCATCCATCACTTTCAAAACCATGTTCTATGTTGATACTCAAGTTTTCAGACACTCATGTCCTGAAATCATCAGATTACAGGGAGCTGGAGTGAAAGGGTTAATAATCATTAGCGTTCCAGCCCTGTTCTCTCACCTTTTTATATGTGAAGGAAGCCAAGAACCTTAAGTTTCAAGGTGGTGGTTTAAGGTCATCTGACTTGAATCTCATCTGTCTATCCCAAAGCTTTGAGCAGAAACAGCTTTACATTTATAAAACTTCAAAGCCCTGAGGAAATCACACAATAGGTTCATAGTCATAAATGTAATAATAGCATAGCCGGAATGTCCTCACAATGTTCAGACTTCTCCATTCTGTTCTGCATAACTCTCTCCTCTATTGTATTTTCGATGTGTTCTACTCTAGTAACTTTGGGAGCATAGTTTGTTGTTTTTTTTTTAAATTTATTTCTTTAAAGTCCTGCATTCACACATTTTTGTGTCCTTTGCCAACTTCATACTTTCTCATCTTTTCTTTTGATTTACTTGGGCTATAAGGCATGTTAGCATATGAATCTATATTCATTCTCTTTTGTGTTTTCTCAGGCATCCCAAAATGCTGCAGCGAATGGAGACACTTTATCTTTCCCTTCTTCTACTGAAGAGCTAGATATTTCTCTTTGGCCTATTTCACTGGATTAATTTAGTTAGGCTTTCCATCTGATGCTGTTTTGTTAATGTTAAATTGTATTTCCTTAACATTTTATGGGAGTCAGCATAGCAGCACACTCTGGCATGCCATCAGAATAAAGACACATCATGGCACCAAATAACTACGTTATTTAGCAACTGCTCTTACCTACCATCTCCTAATTTGTGCCATAATTCAGTCACCGTGAATCTGTGTTTGTGTTGCGTCAGCCACTACAAAGATGACACTTAAATTATTTGTGTATATTAAACAAGGTGACACATTTTGATAAGTTTAGAGGTCTGAATATTTGATGCTTGCTTTCTGCTTTGGAGTTTAAGACAGTTGAACCAAAGACTTAAGATTGAATCATTTGTTCACTCCAGTAATTATGCACTAGTTGTAAATACAATTACAGACACTAGGAATTCTGAAAAAGTAGAAACGGGCACCAGTAACGTTCTCATTTAAATTAAAATGTATTTGAGTCTATTTCTAATATCTAGGTAACCCTTCTGAACAACTATTTGCTAATAAAACCCTTTCACTTAACTACCTAAAGACCCTGAATCATCCTTGAAAAATCAGTTAATGGGAAGTATATCCTTAGCTATTTAATAGTTTAAAATATGTATTTCTCGATTTTGTGGAAGAGTTGCCAAAAAAAAGTAACATAAAATTACTCAGGTCTATTTCTTTTGTTTGTTTGTTTGTTTGTTTGTGGTGGAGTCTCCCTCTTTCACCCAGGCTTGAGTGTAGTGGCACGATCTCGGCTCACTGCAACCTCCGCCTTCTGGGTTCAAGCAATTCTCATGCATCAGCCTCTGGAATAGCTGGGATTACAGGCAAGCGCCACCACGCCCGGCTAATTTTTGTATTTTTAGTAGGGAAGGGGTTTCACCATGTTGTCCAGGCTGGTCTCGAACTCCTGACCTAGTTATCTGCCCACCTCGGCCTCCCAAAGCGTTGGGATTAAAGGTGTGAGCCACCCTGCCTGGCCTGTCTGTTTCTTTTATAAGCACTTGCTTTCCAGCAAAACATAGCAAATTGGATTTGTTACCTGTTTATGATGTCACTTCATGTAGGTTTTCATTTTTGCTTCCTTTCCTTTCCCTCTTCCTACGGCCCATAAATATTTAATTACACTCTGCCTAATATAACTCAATACAGCTGCCCAAAGGAACACTATTATTTGCCTGGAGCTAGGACAGAGGCTAAAAAAAATACTAGAGATCTTATTGCAACAATTCTGTGAATCAGATGAATATTTAGGAACCACCAAACGGGGTCTGTATTATTATAATAATTAAAAATATTTTACTCTGGCTTGTATTATACCCTTTAGTTGCATGATCAGAACTGAAAAAAAATAATGATTAAGATTTGTTTTATACACCAAGTCTTATCCTAGTGATTTGAATGGAGAGTTGACCGTTGGACAACGGGGATTGAACTGTGCAGGTCTATTTATACTTGAGTTTTTTTCATTAAAAGTTATACTGACTGTGCCTGCCCCTCCTGCCTCTCCTTTCACCTCCTCCACCTCTTTCACCTTTGCCACTCCTAAGACAGTGAGACCGGACACCTCCTCTTCCTCCTTCTCCTCAGCCTACTCAGTGTCAACATGATGAAGAACTTTATTATGATCCACTTCCACATAATAAGTAGTAAATATGTTTTCTCTTCCTTATGATTTTCTTAGTAACATGATATCTTCTCTAGCTGACTTTATTGTAAAAATACATTGTATAATGCATATAACATACAAAACTTGTTCATGGACTGTTTATGTTATCAGTAAGGCTTCTGGTCAGTTGGAGACTATTAGTAGTTAATTTTAGGAAGTCAAAAGTTACAGGTGGAATTTCAACTCTGTGAGAAAGTTGGCACCCCAACCCCTGCATTGTTCAAAGGCCAACTCCGTTTCTTTGCATCAACGTTTGTACTGCTTTGAGGGGCATCAGCAAACTAACAGAATGATCAAATAACCACATTGTTTATAAGTATAAAGTTTATACTCCTTATTTATACTTACAAATAATGTGGTTGTTTGACTAAATCGCTTTCTGTTAGGGGACTGAATTTATTGATAATATTGACAAATATACCTCTGGGTCTAGAAACAAAAGGCTGAATATTTAACAGTAAATGCAATCAGAAAAATGCATATTTATTAAGTACCTGCTAACTGTTGGGCTTCTTGGAGAATATAAACAAATAAAGAATATTAGCTACTATCTTGGGACACCCATTATGCTCTAGGCTCTCTCTCTCTATATATAGCATAATGTATTTAATTCTCAAAACAAGATGATGATGTTATTACTACTCATATCTCCATTCTATATAAAGTTGGCATAGAAATCAAGCAACCGCTCCTAAATTGACATGGCCAAAAACAGAAACTCAGGCACGTATTCAAAGTGATCTGACTTTAGAGTCCATGGTCTTATAATCCCTGTATCACCTGCCTCAAACAAACCTTAGATTTTACAGCATATTTGGAGAGCAAAAACTTATCTAAAAGAAAATTAAAAGTACAAGACAGTAAAATGATTTAGATAATGACTCAGTAGAAAAAACACTGACTCCATATCAGAAGACCTGTATCAGGGCTGCGGTTAAGTTAGTTATTGAATCTCCCTGCATCTCAGTTTTTTGATGTGGGGAGAAAGAGCATATCGTGAACTCTAGTGACTGGAGAAGGATGTGATAGAGAAAGCTGTATATCTTGGTGGGGTTCCCCAGGAAACAGTGCTCAGTTCTGCTTCTCAGGGAGGTCCACTTGCAGGACAGCAATGGATGATTGTATCTTACTGCACACCTGCTGCCTCACTTCAAGCCATAGTCACATCATTGGTAGCTTGACATCTTAGGTTGTCAGCTACATAGGTTGCTTCTGGACAGGCCGTAGAGAGAAACCACTTGGGAACAGTCTGTGGAAGGAAAGAAAAAGGGATTAATTTACCTGACTGCCCCCTTTGCTGGTGGAGCTGCATTACCTGAACCTTTGACAGTCAGTGGAACTGAGAGAACCTAAAAGATTCATAAGGTGTGTCTGAAACACTGGGAATCAAAGTAGGTTTTGGAGGGTGAATGGGATTCAGATAAGCAGATTGGAGAGTGAAACCTCTGCTAGATATGAGGAGAAGAGAGTTTAGGCTTTTGTCTGGCAGGTTCTGTGAAGGAGGGTACTCAAAGAAAGATTTGCAAATTATAAACATTTGTTTCCTCTTTGGGACTCACACAACTCTTCCCTGAAAATAAATATTTGTGTTCTTTCCCCAAAGTCAGACAAAATAAAAGAAATGAATATAATATTTAACAGTCCTTTCTATAAATTTTCCTGAATTTTTTGATATGTGTTTCCTCTTGTTCAGAACTGATTAACAATTGTCTGTGCCTGTGCTTTGCTGAAAGTGTGATCTCCGTTACTTGGTACAGTGGCCAGATTTAGATTTGTTTCCTCTGGTCCCTCGATCATGACTCTCTTGAGACAGTACTTCATTTTCACTTCATCTCTGTCTCTTTTGCTTTTTTTCATTTTTACTACATTGATGATCTTATAAGGACTGATAAATTAGGTTTTCATCAATCCATTGATTAAATCTTTGACTTTTGCCTGGACAGGGGTATCAGATGTTATCTGTGTTTAACTACTTATGTACAATTACTTTATTTTTTTGAGACAGGGTCTCAGTCCGCCAGGCTGTAGTGCAGTGGCACGATCTTGGCCTACTGCAACCTCCACCTCCCGGGCTCAAGTGATTCTCCCGCCTCAGCCTCCTGAGTAGCTGAAATTACAGGCACGAACCACCATACCCGGCTAATTTTTGTATTTTCAGTACAGACGGGGCTTCACCATATTGGCCAGTCTGGTCTCGAACTCCTGACCTCAAGTGATTCACCCACCCTGGCCTCCCAGTGTGCTGGGATTACAGGCATGAACCACCATGCCCAGCCATACAATTACTTATAATTAAAGTTACTGACATAAAATGATGGAAAGGACAACCTTTATTTTGATTTAAATGAGCAAACTTTGTAATGTACTTGTTTGTAGATTGACTTTTTATGTGGTTTGTTAAAATAAGAAATTTTTAAAAGATAGCTTATTAAATGACAGTGACATTAGCGTAGATATTACACATTAACTATAATAATCGGGTGCAAAAATCATTAAAATGCAATATTAATATTTAATCTAAAACAGATTCCGGTGGGACATTTTACCACAATATCAGTATTTGATCTAAAATAGATTCCAGTGGGAGATTTTACCTAAAACTTAAATTGTGAACAGGAAGAATTTACACCCACATTTCTATTTCTTATCTAACTCATTTTAATAAAATCAATTTTACATTTTCCAAATATCAGTAAAATTAGAGAATCAATTGAAATTTCATGGTCTACAGCATTATCTTTAGACAGAACTGGAAGCAATACTCCAGTTAATAATCTAACTATAAAAATAGCAGTATTGCTCTAGTTTCAGCAATAAGAAATTATAATTGCCCGATGACCTATTTTTTTTTTTTTTAAGTTTTAGAAATTTAGCTATTTATAATCCTCTTTGTCCTCAAACTTTGTACAAAGTTATGGTTGATACCCAACAAAAAATCTGGAGCATTTCTTATTTTCTATTCACACCTTGGAATCTACATGTACAGATCTGTTTTCCGTATGTAAATAAATTAAGGATTGGGTAGATATTAGATTTGTTATAGTGACAAAAAAGGATGTGAATGTTAATCTCTATTGTATTGAAATAGTTAATTATGAGCAGGTATTAGTTCATGCAATGCAGGTGCTATGGTTTGGATATGGATCGTCCCCACTAAAACTCATATTGAAATTTTATCTTCCATGTGGCAGTTTTGGGAGGTGGAGCCTGTTTGGGCCTTGGGGACAGATCCCTCCTTAATAGATTAATGCCCTCCCTCTGGGTTGAGTGAGTTCTTGCTCTCTTGAGAATAGATTTGTTCCTGCTAGAGAGCGTTTGTAAAAGAGTCTGGCTTCCTCAGTCTCTCTCTCTTACTTCCCCTCTTGCCATGTGACCTGTTTGCACATACCAGTTTCTTTCTGCTTTTTGCCATGAGTTGAAGCAGCCTGAGAACCTCACCAGCTGCAGCTGCCCAACCGTGAACCTTCCAGCCACCAGAATCATGAGCCAAATAAACCATTTTTCTTTATAAATTACTGAGTCTCAGGGAGTCTGATATAGCAGCACTAAATGGACTAAGACACCAGAAAAACGAGGGTAAAATATTCCGCATTAGTCTCGATGTAGTTCGTTAAAGTAACACAAAATCTGATGCACATGCTGCGGGTAAAGAAGCCCTCCAGGTGGATGCGATGTGATCCTTCTCCTTCCTGGTGTTCTGTTCATAATGACCCATCAAATAGAAGGTAATAGGTATAAAGTCAGGCAAATGGGCAGGACATCTGTTACTTTTGTTTTCTGTGTAGGACTACCTACCTTCCCTGACAGTGGGAAGATTAAAATGTCGCGTGTTCAACTGCTCTTTAAAAATCTGCCTTCAACTTATCAGTTAACCTTGAAATATTTATACGTTATTGGCTTAGTTTTGTACATGCTCTATATTCTAAAGCCACTATAAAATCTACCCAGTGTCACTTAACTGTCAGACACAGCTTGTTCTTCTGAATTTTGACTCATAATGCATTAGAGGAATTGCATGGTACAATACAAACGCTATTAATTTTTCTATTAGTTGAATAGTCATACTATATCTACACATATAAATGCCTTTAAATTCTAATTTTACAGAACATTTTAAGTGCAAATGCTATAATCAGTGATTTAATTATCTAAACAGAATATTGAGGTTTGGTAATTTGGGGAAAATTTTTCTATTTAATTGTGTGAACAGTTAAAATATTCTAATTAAGTGGATATTAGAGAATAAAGACATGAGAGAAATGGTGTTATCACTAAACTTATTGAGGAAATAAGGAGGAAACATACCAACACCGTAAGTCAAATGTCAGAATTTGGTGGTGCCAAAACCAAGGAGAGTCTAGGGACTGATAACCAGAGCTTAGTTAAAGCCACATAACATGCTTCTGAGTCCAGCCATAGGCAAGAATTTTAAGAAGACATTAGGCATGAGCAACAGAGTGAGAATCAGAAATAGTAACTGGAGTCTTGGAGGAGAGAAAATGTCAAATATTAGTATCAGCTAAGAATAAGAATTAGATTAATATCTAGCATTTAATTAACTTTTACAGCAATCACATTATGATTTCTAAAATAAAAATTAGAGCATTGTAGATCAAAAAGATTAAGTAGCTAAGAACACAGACAAGAGGTTGCATGAATTCAAGGAAGGGTTTTAAGCAGTGAAACTTAATGCTGAGGACAGTTTTGCTGGCATTAGACTCCTTTCGAAAAGCCCAGTATATAGTTCTCAGGCCTCTTTGTTCAAAATGCAGTGTGATAAAACAATTTCTTCTTTCCTTGTTGTTTATTCCTCATGGAGTTATAGATATGCCTACATTCTTAGGCAGGATGAGAAATCAGTTCATTAAAAGCCTACCTATTGACTGCTAAGGGAGTCAGGTACAGTGCTAAGCATTTTGGAATATTTATATCAATTAATCCTCATGACTCTGTGACACAGGTAATATTAGTATTTCTATGCTATAGACAAAAAAAAAAAAAAAAAAGGACTTGGGCCATTAGTTAACTTGGCCCAGTAACACAAAAATCAAATGTTGGGATTCAGATTCCGTCATAAGTAGTTTGTCCTCAAAGCCCAAGTTTTTATCCACTCTGCTAATTACACCATAATTGCACAGGATGGCACAAGAAAAGAGGAAAAACAATCCTTAGTATCAGCATGACCATTATTAGTACCTCACGTGTTAAGATATCTATGGTTAAAACTCTCTTCCAGAGCAGGGGAATGGATATTAAGCCTGTCTTTAAGATGCCACATAAACTAAGAATCTTGAGAAAATGCACATACATGTACACAAATGTTGCATCACATTTTAGAGAGTTATTAGACTCTGAAGGTCAGATTTTAAATCTTCAATATTAAAGGTCATTCTATGCAAATAAAATTATACATACATATATACACACATATGTACATGCACATATAGCTTAAATTTATGCTGCTTTTAGTAACTCTGCTATTAGTAAACTATGTTTTAGAAATGAACTGAAAGGGAACTTGCTAAAATAAGTGTTTTCTGGTCTAAAGAAAGACATGGTTAGAATCTGAGCCCTCCGCCATCTAGTGGGTACCTTGAGTCACCTATTGCTTCTCTTTATGCCTGTTTCCTGATATATAAAATAGGGGTGCAAACAATACCTAGCCCAGAAGTTTGTCTTAAGCATTCGATGAGTTGACATTTATTACACACTTACTAGAGGGCCTGTGCAGAACCAGCTCCCTATAATATGTCATAGCCTCCATAAATTTATAACAATGAGTTTTAATATGGAAAAGAGCACCTTTAACATCTAACACTTTTTATTTTCGCATCCCCATTGTAACACCTAACATACCGTTTCAAACACAGTAGACATTTAGAAAGTATTTGCTGATTAAGAAGGAAAAAATATCTTAACATTGCTCCAGTTTCAATCATGTATTTAAACTGCTGTTGAATTTTTGGAAGTCTTCCATCATTTCATGGTGCTCACAAATTTCCACACATATTTTTATGACTCATTATATATTAGTAGTATAACTTCAACCTTAAATCCTCATATAATAATATACATATAATATGTAATCATGGTATTACCTTCTGCTTTTTTTCCCTGTAACTATATGCTTTTTACTAATCATTCATGCATATCTCTACTTTTATTATCAGAATATTTTTCCTGCTTTTTACAGATAGCCAAGCTTATCTATTCTTCTGGCTGTGTGTTTTTTTTTTTTTTAATGCCAGAGAAGCGTATATGCAAATGAAGGTAGAATATTTTAATATCGTTCATTGATATGTTATTACCAATCCTTGAGATAAAGTATCTTTTTTGCATATTGTAAAAGAATAGAAAAAAATCAGTCTCTCTCTATGAATGTTACCAAAACCATCAATTAAAATGTTCCAGTTAATTCTTACATGTGCATTTTGACTTATCTGAAAATGCCAATTGCTCAGTACCATTTGATCTTCACTGAGCGTTCCTTCTTTTGGCTTTTTTAAAATCATTTCTGCTAAGACGTGTTTAGATATGTTAAAAAACTGGAAATTCTTACTTTTATAGTTTTTGTTTAATTTTTTCTTAATAAAATTAAGACAATGATCAGGTTGTTTGATTCTGTTTATATTGTCACGAGATTAATTTTTTTACTATATTTTAATATCTCATTAATTAAAGGAGAAATCTAAGTGATACATTCAAATATCTGTACTGTTTGTTATGCCATAAAATCTTTAGTTATGATTAAATCTTTGAATGTCTATATCCTAGATCAACAGAGAGAACTTTTAAAGTTTATTTTAATAAATCATAAATCAATTTGGTTACTAGTTTGGCTATTTTTATAAAACATTTAAAATGTATGTTATTATTCTTTTATAAATTATTTTCATAAGATCATAAGTAAGATGTAGTCTTACTTTGAAGTAAAGAAAAAATTTTCAGATTAAAGTTTAATAGTAAATAGATCAGTACTTCTCAAACTTTATTGTACATGCTAGTCACTGTATGTACTACAGTGCATAGGGTGTCTTGTGAAAATGCAGTTTGATTCATTAGGTCTGGGATAAGACCACATTTTGAGGAGTAAACACATGGAGTATCTTTTGGGCATCCAGTGATGACTCTGCTGAAACTTCTTGGACCATATAATTAACATGCAGAATTATTTTACTAAACGTAAGGCAAAGTAATGGTTCTGGAAAAAGCCTGAGTACTAGGATAATTAGATATAACTTCATTCTCTCCTACTTAGCTAGTTAGTCTAGGGCAGATTTTAACTTTTCTTAGTTTGCTCTCTCAGTACCTTCAACAGTAGTAAGCACTTAAGAAATATTGATGTGTTGATTAGGATTTCATAGAAATAATCAGCCTCGATGATGGCAATTTCAACTCGATTTAGCAAACATTGAAGACCTACTGAGCCTGAGAGGGGTAGTGTACTCAGGGTACCACTGCACACTTGAATTATTCCTTTCTGGAAGTTATGTGAAAAAATATATGAAATAAAGACATTGGCATTGACTTAGTGGCTGGAAAACTTTCTTGGTGGCCTTTAGATATCAGCAGACCTATCATTTCTGTCATGTATTTTTTATTGGCCAATAGTTCAGGTTTCTGTGTTGCTCAAAATTCCTAGTTATTCCTAAATGTTAGGGGTAGATGCACCCAAAAGCTTCTCACATTTACCTCTTCTAATTGAAATCAGATAAAGAATTATATTTGGCCTGAGTTTGGTGCATAATAGAATAGTTTTGTTACTCTGTCAATAATGGCATAACTCAATTGTTAATGTAAATTGGGATCTAGTACACTAGACATCTCAGAAATTAAATAAGACATTAAATGTCTCCTATGGGAGAATACTCTAAGATAATGACTTTAAAAAATCTGATTACATGCCATGGAACATTCTAAATTCAGATGTGGCTCCTTCCACTCACTGATAACAGAATTTGGAATCTGTTATTAATAATAAATCCAATGTCAGAAGCTGGCTTCCTGCAAATTGTCGTTGGCTGGTATTCTCTGTGTTTCAAATTGAGTAATTAATTATATTAGCTGAATTTTGTGTTATACATATATTAGAAACAACGATATGTTTGCAATGCAGCAAATACTGTTTTGTTACTGTTAATGGATATGGCATGCATGCCAATTGTCTAGCCTTTCTTGCCTTTAAAACTGTTGTTAAAAATTAGTATGTTGTCACACATTTTGATACAATCTTGACTACCTACTAATGTTTTTAAAAGGTTGATAACTACATTTGTAAGATATAAAATATGGTAGCCTAAAATTGGACGAATGTTTTTGTTTTTACATTTTTTCAGTCTCCTCTTATTACATTTGATGGTGAATTTTTCAGGGAACAAATCTCGGGTTTTTTTTTTCTGATTTCAGTGGCATTGTGCTTTAGACTATGCTAGAGTTTCAGAGAAAATTTAATATGGATTATTTTATGAAAGATGGGAACTTCTTTGGCAGATGAACCTCCTTTTTGTACTCTCTCTTTTAGGAATATTAATATTAATTCATAATTAACCCATGAAGCCTTATTCTTTCTACTCCTTCCTTCCTCTTTTTGATGGGATAGCCACATAATAAGCATGGCCCTCTGGCCATGGAACCATATAGATAGTTTCTTCAACTCATCAGCACTGGCAAATGCTGTCGTGGTTCAACACCCCGTTCTGTGGCCACAGAAAATGCTGACAGACCATGTTTAAAAATACACAGACTAATTGTGAAAATTAGCTTGCATTTCTCCTAAGCCAAGTTCAATTTTTGCCAGTGAGTTGACTTTGGAAAATACACAGTAAATAGTTGCATTTCTTATTCATCAAGCAACTTGACATTATACTACCAAGCACTGATTTTATTTTTAATATGCTTTGAAATCGACAATGATAATTCAAGTTATAGAATGATAATTATCAATATCGTGTCAGAATAAAAGCAAACGCCATTCACTCTAATATGTAGACTCAGAGATAGCTCACAATGAAGAACGGAATAATAGGAAAGGAAAAAATTCATATTAACACATACACCCATGATTTTAGTAAAGTTTTAAAATAAAAATAAGCACTTATGATTTACCAGTGTTGAAGAGCCTTACTTCTATTAATGATGTATTTTCTTTTTAGAGTATTTCTCTTGGAGGATGGCAGCCTCAAGATATATAATATTACCAGGTCAGATGCTGGATCATATACATGCATAGCCACAAATCAGTTTGGCACTGCAAAGAACACCGGCAGCCTCATTGTAAAAGGTATCATATTATCTTCATTTGTGCTTGATGAACATTGTAAATATGCAGGCATATTATGACTTGTGTTCTGGTGTCGAACCTGTACCATATTGTGTATGTAAAATTGTTGATTTCACAATTTATTTAAGAGATCCTTTCCCGTACTCATTAATAACATGCACACTTTGCCAGTGGGATACCATGGTAGATGTGAATACTTTGGCAATCGAAAATGCTGTCAGAGTGTCATTAGAGTTAAAACCTACACCTAAATTATTTGGCTTTTTACATAAGCCTTAATGTTAGGGGCCATGGATGTTTTGATAAAGTCAGTGGATAACATTTTTTTGGTCAAATATCTTTCAGAATCTTTATTTTTATGTGAAATATTTACATGTATATAAGGCTACCAAATACATAACTGGCTAATTTGTTTATATAACTCCAGGTACAAAACTAATGAAATGCAGGGTCACAACCTTTAGTAAGCAGTTCTTTTCAAAGAGAAAAAATTAAAATCTGTGTGAATCATTATTATATTTTCATCACAGTAAACAGATAAACTCATACAATTTATAGAGATAAATTCTATACTTTTAAGATTTCTAAATCAGTATCAATCCAAATGTTCCTACATTTATCACCAAGGACATAATTAATATTAGAAGTATCTATTCCCTTTCTTTGCTGCTTTATTTTGTTGAATCTCAGCTCATAAAACTAGTGTGTTTACTGGAAGCTGTATCACTTCTATCATTTCATTGCCTCCTGGATGATAAAAATGGCTCTCTTGATAAAGCAGTTTAAGCGGCTAATTAAGCCCAAATGATTAAAATCAGCATTTGGTGCTTTCTCATCTTTTCCATTAAAATAAATATATTCAATAAAAAGTAGTTAGCTGCTACACTTCAACCATCCTTTAAAATATCTCAAGGAAAATAAACACCCACCTTTGAGCCTGGAAGATATTTCTGCCAACTCGTCTCAAGCGTATTACATTATGACGACAATTGTCTGAAGTATTCTGGGGAAATGTGACTGATAAAACTTGGTGTGTCAAAATCCAACCAGTGTGGCATATTTTGAAAAACTTCTCTTCCTTAAGATTGTATTGTCATCAATTTTTAAGACAGAGATGGACTTAAGTGTTTCAAGATAGATGTTATGGCTATATTTAGGAACAGACTATTTCTCCAGCAAATTTTTGGCAATACTCAGACCCTGAAAAATGTGAATGCTTTATATTTGAAAAAGTAACAAGTTCATTAAGGGGAAAAAAGATATTTATTATATCGTTTCAAATTAAGAAGGTGTAAGTAGTATGCAAATTTTATTACAGCAGAAGATTAAAATGTGGTGAAGGATAAAAAGGCATTTTGCAGTTAAATCTTCTAGGTATGGAAAAATCCAGAGGGCATTAAAACGTGAAATAGAAGGGATAGAAAACATCAGCAGTAGCCAATGTAGTTTTTAAAAGAAAGTTTCTTTAGAATACTGGTGATCTGGGAGGAGGGCCAATGGTTTTGCTGTTAAAATACAATGATGGGGATTCCTTCACTCTGGAGGATAAGAAAAACAAAAGTTAATGGTAGATTGAACTGAATGAATAGGCACTCTTCCTCCAGTGTTTCTTAAACCTTTGACATCATAATACTCACAGTCCACTAATAACTGATGAAAGAAAAATAAAAGGTGACGGCTAACAAAAATATTAACTGAGAAACTCGGAAGCCACTGGACTGCATTCTGGATATAACATTTGCATATTTCAGATGTGTAATATAGCCATGTTTTCTGCAAGTTAGATTCCTAGTACTTATGATGGAAATAAGTTTATCTACGCTTTCAAGTATTCCATAAATCTAACCATAATCCCCAGCTACTCTGCTCTTTCCATAAGTAAAACAATAATTAATCAAGATAGCTCAGTTAAAAAAAAAAAGCCTGACTTACATTTTTGTTTGTTCATTTCTAGTGCTCTTTGCTGAGGTTGTTGAAACAAAATTATCCCACTAGGCATTCCTTGTTACCTTAATCAGTTCCACTCTTTCTTCTTCTGTACCACTTTTTATCTTCTTACGAACTGTATAACTGACTTACTTATTATGTTTTTGTTTTTGTTTTTTTTTTTTGTCTTTTCTTCCCTTCTAGAACAGAAGCATAAAGAGGGCAGGGATTTTTGTTTTAATCAATGATGAATCATAAGTCCTAGAACATTGCTGGGAACTGTATGTGCCCAGTAAATATTTATTGATTTAATAAAATGTTATTATCTTATGCAGCTTAGTTCATAGGGATACTTTTCATACTGGCTTCCTTGCTCTAAAATCTGACAGTTTTCAATTTTTCAGGGTCTGAGCTTCTTAGGACACTTTGCAAAAAAAGAACATCAAAGAAAAAAACCAAACTTTTTACATGCATTCACTTTCTAATTGTAGGGTTTGTAATCTTTTATTTCTGACAGACATCGATCACCTCACTCTCCTAAGGGGGTACAAGCCTGAACCTACGTCGAAATCCAAAAATTCGTGAAGAGAATTCATTGTTTTGGTATTTCTAGCACAGTACAGGAGAATAACTCACATATACAAAAAGGGTACATGCTAACATAACTGATGTCACTATGCATGATTATCAAGTTACTTTCATGCATTTACACCTAATAATGGGAAGGAAATTTTGCTATATTTTAACCTTCATGACACATCCACTTCCCATTTTAAGTGGATTTTGGGGTCTTTTGCTTCTTTGTCATTAACAAGAACTATCCTATGCAATATAAACATGTACATACTTAACCACACAAATACATATAAATAAAATAAACACAAAATGTGTGTACAGTATGAAGAAAAACAGCCTTAGAAACGTTGCTTTATTATTTATCTGTAATGTTTAATCTTTATGAAAGTGTGTGACTGTCATACAAGCACAGTTCTAAGTCTATTATTACCATGTCCTCTTAACTAGACTGTTATCTCTAATTCCCTTTCATGTAAAAATGTTGAAGACATCACTGCCAAGGAATTATTATTTTACAACCTACAAATTTGAAGCCTAGCATAGGAAAAAATTATAATAGTGTACATCAATTCAACCATTTTCTTGACTATTGGGTGTATAGTCATCTGGTTGTTTGTTAAGATGGCTTAATAGTTGTGTATATATGTATGTGTATTTTCTCATCAGTAATATTCATATGATTGCTGTTACAGAATCAAATATAATTTTGTTTCTCAAGCCAAAATCAGTGTATAGTGACCTTAAGAGTAATAGAGTGTTAAGGAGCAAATGAGAAATTTCAGTAAAGCTGATAAAACAATCATCTCCCTTTGAATTTACTTATCAGCCTCTGTCATGCAAGAAATGTTGTTGTTAGATAACATCGAAAAGATAATAGTTACAAGAGTGAGATATTTTCCAGCTTAGTTTTTAGCTGATATGGCTTATCTGTGTTAAGAGGATTCTGAAGTTATCTGCACTGTATGTTGGAAATTTCTATTTCACTAATACAGCAGGATAAGGCGATTTTCCATTCAAACATTGTGAGTGCAATGAGCAGCAGCCTTTCCAGCGCCTCAGAAGATGCCCAGTATAATTTAAGGACATGTTTCAGAGGCACAAACAAGGAATCAAGAGGAAAGAGAGTTTAAGTGTTTTCATTTTGGAGGACTGAGATTAAAATTACAATGTGTACATACACTAAGAGGTATATGAAAATCACATAAAAGGAGAAATTATTTGATCTGGCATTTGGACAATTATTAAAAAGCAGAGTAACAGCAGGCTATAAAAATGATCTGGTTTGCAGGCAACATTTGTTTTTTGTTTCCCCACTGGAGAAGTTTTGGATGTTCAATTATAGGCCTCATTGCTTCAGTGTTATTTTCAACTGAAATGTCGGAACTTGGAAAAGCATATCTAATGTGCAAATTAAGTTTATTGCTGCTCATTTAGTTGTTTATTCTTCGTGATAGAAGTCTTTATTATACCAGCATTACAGAGTGGCCCATCCATTTTCTCCAGCAGAATGATACGGGTCTAAGTTTACTAAGAGAAATGCCCAAGATATGTAGATAATTGGAGGCTTCGTGGCTCTAGAAGGCAGTTTGAAGGATTTGAGGTATCAAGCTCAGCTTTATCGACAAGCCCAGTTTGATTGAGCAAACCAAAAGTACAATTTCAGAGAAATGACAAGATGTATTGGAATACATTTGTCATATCGTAGTACTTGAAAACACCAGAGAAGTCTCCAGTAGCACTAAAATCTCCCCAAAAATGTTCAGTTCCACATGCCACTTTCCTACACAGTATGACTGAAAGCATTTCAACAGAATGAACATTTGATTTAAAAATTAGTGATGGTAAAAATTACTTTCAAGGTGAGAAAATATATAATGAGTTATTATACTGGTCAGATGAAAAAATTTCCTGTTCCAATATTGAAAGTGATGCTGCGTGAATTATTGAAACGTGAATACTACAATCTCTTCAAGTAAAAATGTAAAAACAAGCAAAAACACGCATCAAATTAAGCAAGCCCACTAAGATCAATGTTGTCTTGGTCTTCATGACAATTTAGTTCACAATCTTTTTTAAAATGCAGCATATGTCACTCAGATTAAATTATCCCATATGACATACAGCTGTGTTTTTTCTTAATGTATATTTTACAAAATATAATGTAAAGGATAGATGTTAATACAGTATAGGTTTTACCACTTTTTTCAAGATATTTTTACTGCATAGTTTAAACCTATTATTGGTCAAAGTTTTGTTTTGTTTAATTTTGATAAAAATAGGGGGTGTATAGCTAGTGGTTTATGCCAGTTGAAGGAGACCAGACACAGAAGAGTATAGAACTCTTACTAAAGTGGCCAATGCACAGCCTCTGGAATTATATTAACCTGCCATTACTAACTAACGTGGAACTTGACGACTTAGTTTTTATGGTTATTCATCTTGTTTTCTTTATTATTATTATTCATTACTATTTGTTAAATACATTCTCTGTCCTAGGCACCATGATAGGTTCTTTGTGTATATCATCTCATTTTAACTTTCAGAGTAATGCTTTGAAGCAGATATTATTATCTCAATTTTATACAAGGGAGATTGAGGAATAGGTTGCTAAAACCACTTGCCCAAGGTCCCTGCATTAGTAAGTGGCAGAACTTTAGCTTTCTTTTCCATCTTCCAACAAATGTACGTATTAAAAAATGCATGAGACAATTTTACATCGCATTGTTCAAAGTCTAGCAGGAATAAAAGTATAGTAACATGCAGATGTTAGTACTTCCTCCTAAATACCGCAGTCTTCATTCATTAGAGTGCAATTTTATATGTACATTTTTATATGTAAAAATTCATTTGAGTGCAATATTTGTGTGCATTTACATTTTATTATATGTAAATCTTAAATGTGCATTTACATAAATGCACATTTATGTAAAATTTACATATAATAAAATACATAAATTTTAATGTATATTCACTAAATTTTGAAAATGGCATTTGTAACCCAAAACACACAAGATATAGAACATCATTATCATCCAACATCTAGAACTTTTTTTATGTCACTTAATCCTTGTTCCTACTACACTCCTAGAAGCAGCTACTGTAATAATTTTCTCACCATAGATTTCATTCAAATGCTACCTTATATTGTGTATTCTTTTGTGTTTGGTCTCATTCATACAGTATAAACCACTGGCTATCCATCTCCTATTTTTATTAAAATAAAAAAATAAAAAAAAAACACTTCAACCAATACGTTTATTCTGCAGGTAACTAAATGCATATATACATGTATGTATATATAAATCTCAAACTATTAAGTCTTTTTGATCTTTAGTTTCCTGCCCAAACCTGCAAACACTTGTGCTCACTTGTTTCTTGGGTTTTTAGTTAAGAATTGGAAATTTAGTAAATTTACCTTGACTCTATTCTGACCGTAAAAGAAGCAATTAGGCTTCTCTTCTTCTTAGGCATTCTCTCTCTAAATTAGCTCAGTGGTCACTTATGCTCTAGGGCCATTTTTTTTTTTTAGGAAGAAACTATGTCGTTAAGATGGAAAAGACTTCCCCAGAAGCAAGCTATGTTTTCAGTCTCTGGATCCTGAATACTCAAGCAAGTAGTTACCAAATGCTTTCAAGTCCAAAAGAGGAATGGGGTTGAAGGGCGTGGAAGGGGAAAAAATAATCACATGAATCAAACTTAGCCTTATCCTCTTTTTTGGGGTTTTATTTTCTCATTTTGCCTCCCTCATCCCAACATGAAACATTCAGAAGAAAATATCATTTGTATTAAGACCTATTGACAGGCACAATAAAAATTTCTACTTTCATCTTCTACAAAACTACAGACTGGGTGTGGTGGCTCATGCCTGTAATCCCAGCACTTCGAAAGGCTGAGGTGGGAGGATTGCTTGAGACCAGGAGTTCAAGACCATAGCAAGACCTTATCTCTACTAAAAATAAGAAAAATTAGTAAGGCATGGTGGCATATGCCTGTTGTCCCAGCTACTTGGGAAGCTGAGATGGAAGGATCACTTCCATCTCAGAAATTCAAGATTGCAGTAAGCTATGATCATGCCACTGTACTCCAGCCTAGGCAATACAGCAAGAGCCTGTCTCAGAAACAGTCCCCCAAAACAAAAAAGGTACAGAAGTCTTCTATTGTATAATTCGCTACAGCCAGCATGAAGTTACTATTGGAGAATAGTCTGAATGAACACTATCTATTTATAAGAAATATAAATATGATGCCATAAATATGTAGTCACTGCCTATTATGTACTAATAGCTTTGAAACAGAGTAGTTGTCATATCTAATTTATTACACAGAATCTACAGAGCATGTTCTGTTTAAATAGATGTCAGGCCCTGCTTTGACTATTTGTTAATATAAAAGATCTGTGTTTACATTTTACATTATTATTTGCTAGGGAAATAGGGTAACATTGCATGTTTTCTCATTTAGACATCTCAACTTTTAGACAATGCTTTCTCTAGACTGGTTCTTCATTTGTTTCTTTTAATCTGGGGTTCTCAGTAGTCTTTTAATATTTATTCCAAACCATTTAAATGTTGAAGTAGTAAATAAATGAGTAATGGTACCTGAAGGTAAATTGGAATATATTGACCATGATTACTTTATGCATTGAAATTAAATTTTACTCTGTGGTGAAATATGATAAATGCTGCATGTAGATTTTAATCTGTAGACACACGTGTGAGCAGATAATCATGCACTTGTCTAAGAGGATATAAAACATTTTAGACTTATGGATTGTATTTGCAAAAAGGAAAAGCTTATTAACTAAAGACTAAAAACAACTCCTTTATTTCTGGCTTGCTAGACCTGGAGAAATGAAGACCCCATCACACCGATTTCCTTGTTCGTTTGCCTGCTTTTCTCTGTCCAAGGTTTATTTCAGAGTATTAGCTTTGATTTTCCCGTGTTTGCTTTCCCTTCTTTTGTTCGTTTGCTTAGTTTTCTACAGACTTGCCAACAATTCATTTCCCAAATCTATCTCAATAGTCTCCCTTCAATATCAGCCTGCCCTGTGTGTTGACGCTCCATTGCCTAACTCCATGCCTTTCTGTTTCTTAACATACTCCCTCACTTTGGTTGATTAAACCTTCCAGTGGATTTTTGAGAAATAATCCAAGAGATATACAATTTTTTAAATCTTTCATGTTTGAAAGTGCCTTTCTTCTGTGTTTACATTTTATTAGTGGTTTAGTTTGAAGTAGAATTCTAGACTGGAAGCCATTATTTCTCAGAAATTTTGAGCTGTTACTCTGCTCTGAAAGCCTAAACTTTTTTGATTTCTAATCTGTTGTTTGTGACATCTTTTCCCTCTTGTTCTCTGGAATTCTGTTTTCTCCAATGTTTGACAATTTCAAGATAATGTGTCATGTTTTAAATATGTTATCAACCATTTCACTGGGCATTTGGCAGGCTTTGTCACTGTAGAAACTCATATTTCTTGGTCCTAAAATATCTTTCTGAATAATTTAATATTTTATTCTATTCCTTTTCCTAAAAGCCCTGTTATTTAAATATTATATTTTCTAAACTGGTAGTCTAGTTTATAGTTATATTCATCTATATGTATGTATATAAACATACATGTATATTCTATACACATTCTATATATTCTATATACATGTATGTATACACGTATTTTTTTCTTTTTTTCTCTTAGTCTTCATTTTATAGCTGTACCTACCCTTTGTATCTCATCCAGTTTTATGTTTCTAAATATTATCTATAAGTTAATTCCCAAACTCAAATCAAGCTAATTCCAGCTCAGATATTTCTCTTCAGTCCCCAAATTCAACAGCCTATTTTATCATCTTCACTTACAAATTTACTATATCCTAACCTTGAACTCCTGATTCTTACTCCCCAAACTTGTTTCTACTGTCTTCTTTCTCCACTATATTAATGACAGTCTGCACTGACAGTTGTTTAGACCAAATCCTTGAGATTATTTTTAATTTTTTTCTTTCATTCAAACCCCATATTCAATTGCCCCAAAATGGTTTCAGCTTCAAGGTACATACAGAATCTAACCACTTCAATGACCAAACTTTAAGCCATGCCATCTCTTTCCCAGAGTATTGCTATAGCACAGAATGGCTCAACCAGGATGATTTTGTCTCCCAGGGGACATTGGCAAAATATGCAAATATTTTGGGTTTTCACAACTGAAGGGTCTCACCCGACCCCACCCGCTGCCTTGCACCACACACACGCTAAACCCACACCTTGACACACACAAGAAAAAATTATTTGGACCAACTGTTCATAAATGTTAAGCTTGGAAACCCAGTAATAGCTTCAAAAGCATTTATCCTAATTCTTTGTTTCCCTTCTAGAAGCTACAATGTTCCTATTAAAATATAGGCAAGATTTTGTCACTCTTAGGACTGAAATCTTCTAATGGTTCTTCAGTTCAGTTTTGTTCCTTTTGTTCAGCATTCCTACTGATGTATAATTTGGAATAAGGTAAGGGTGCAATACTAATTAAATGGTTTTCAATAGATGATTGAATAAACAATTAGTATATTTCTATGTTAGGAATCTCTACTTCTGTCCAAAATTATACTTCTTTCTTTCTCTAACTGACAGCAATTATCATACTCTTCAAGCTATTATCCAAAAACCTACTGATAAATGGCCTAAATATTTTTACCAACACACTTAATCTATTATGAAACATTAATAATAATGGAGAATAATCTGTCTTAACTAGTTGAAGTAAGCTTATCACACCAACCTCCCACTGATGTTCACCACAAATATTGTTAAAATATTTAAAAATGAACAAAAACAGTTATTTCAAGGAATTGTGACAACAGCCAAGGTGTTTGCAACATGAGGTGCAGAAGCCTGGAGAAAACAAAAGCACAGAGAGGTGAGCCCCACATTCCCTGCTGTTTTTCTTCTCAGAAATTTGCCATTTCCTAAGCAGTATAAATCAGGAATGAAGAAACCAAACAGAAAGTAGAAAACATCTCAGCAGAAATTTTGGTAGACTTACAGTGAAAGGGAGACACAAATAGAGGTTCAGAATAAACCAAATAGAATGAAGTCTGCTAAGCAGCTCAACCTTGAGTCAGGACATCTGAAGGACTATGTCCTAGTAAGAAACAAAACAAAATAAAATAAAATTGACCAGGACTTAAAATGACTAAGATCCAGACTCAATTCATATCAGTTTCGGACCAGCTTCTGGCTCTTTTTATAATTGCATGCTTGAAAAAGTAAATCTTCCCGGTACAAATATAACACTATAAAATCACTTACATTTTTGATCCACAATGTCTAGCATTCAATAAAACGTTACTAGGAATAACTGGAGCTATGACCAAATGACCAAAACTCAGAGAAAAAAACAGACAATAGTAACAGGTCACAGCGATAGAAATATTGAAGTTCTCAGACGAGGGCTTTAAAATAATTTTGATTAATATATTAAAAAATAGATGACAAGATGGAGAATTTCAGAAAGGAAATGGCATCTGTTAAAACTCCAATGGAAGGTCTAGAACTGACAATTGCAAGTGCTAACATTAAGAACACAATACATTGACTTAACACAAGAATAGATATAACAGAAAGAGGGTTAGTAAAGGGGAGGATGCGTGAATAGAAAATATCTAAACTGCAACATGGAGAGAGAATAAAATGGGAAAGACAGAAAGTATCATAAGGAAAATATGGAATATAGTGAATAGCTTTTAACATATATAAAATTGTTCCAAAAGGAGCAGAGAGGACAGAAAGAAAATTAGGCATGAGCAATATTTGAAGAAATATTTGCCAGATATTTTTTAAAAACTGAAAATGATAATAAGTATCCAATTCAAGAAATTATGTGAGTCCCAATTCGGACAAATGCAAAGGAAAGCCTAGCTAAGCACACAGTAGCAAAACTAAAGGGAAAAAAATCAGATAAAAAAGATACATTAAGTCAAAAAAACAAGACTAGCAGTTGATATAACAAAGTAAAAAGGAACCCAGAAGAAAATGAAATGACATTTTTAATGTGCTAAAGACAATACCAATAAGAATTCTATCCCTATTTAAAAATCCCCCCAAATAAAGACAAAATAAAGATGCTTTCAAACAAACAAAACCTGAGAGAATCCCCATCACTTAAAAAATAAAAATTTCATATATTTAAGGGGTACAACACCTTAAATGTTTGACCTACTTATGTGCAATAAAGTGGTTACTATACTAAGCAACTTAACTTATGCATTTCCTCACATAGCTGCCTCTTTCGTGTGTGTCTCTGCGATGAGAACACCTGAAATCTAAACTCTCGGAAAGTTCTCAGTATACAATACAGCATTTATGATACAGTATACAGATATATATATACACAGATAACTGTATCATTGTGCTGTGCATTCTATCTCTAGACTTATTTCTTCTACATAACAATAACTTTGTACCTTTTGACCAGCATCTTCCCATTTTCCTCACTTTTCTGCTCTGAGTGACCACCATTCTACTATCTATTCCTATGTATTTGACTTTTTTTGATGCCACCTATAATTTAGATCATACAGGATTTTTCTTTCTGTGCCTGGCTTACTTCACCTAGCATAGTTCTTCCAGATTCTTCTATATTGTTGCAAACGGTAGTATCTCCTTCTTTTATAGAGCTGAATAATATCCCATTGTGTATACATATCACAATTTCTTTATCCATTCATCCACTGATGGACACTAGGTGATCTCCATATCTTAACTATCATGAATACTGCTGCAATGAACATGTGAGTGCAGATATTCCTTTGACTATTGATTTTATTTTCTTTGGATATATATCCACAAGAGGGATTGCTGGGTTGTATGGTATCTCTATTTTTAATTTTAGGGAAACCTCCATACTGTTTTCCATAATAGCTGTACCAATAAATATTCCCACCAACAGTATGTAAGAGTTCCCTTTTTCTACACCCTAGATAACAGTTATCTCTTGTCTTTTTGACAGTAGCCATCCTAACAGGTGTGATGTGACATCTCATCATGGTTTAGATTTGCATTTGCCTGATGATTTATGATGTTGAGCACATTTTCACATACCTGTTGGCCATTTGTGTCTTCTTTGGAAAACTGTCTATTTAATTAAGTTTCTACAGTTGGAAGGAAAACCATGTATATAGAGGAAGTAATAAAGAGCAACAGAAAGGACTAATATCTTAATATGTAGCATAATTTGAGATTCTGAGGAATTCATTAGAAAAAAGACCAATTTTTAAAGGTATTTATTTCTAGACATTACAAGTTAACTAGCAAGAGAAAATATGAGAGAATTTTGTCACCTATTTGAAGTGTTATTTATATACTAGTTTACTTAATATTGATTTCTTAGCAACATTTTCTATAATGTCATAGATAAATAAAGGAAGAGCCCCATGTTTGTACAGGAGGAAGAGTTTGATAATTTTTCGTACACTTTTGTCTATCCTTTGAGAGGAGTTTATAACTTCAGAAACACCTTAGCAGTTATTATGCTGAAAAGTGACATTGATAAGTGTTTCAACTGAGTTGAAGGAAAAAAAAACAAAACAAACAAACAATATTTTCTGTATGGTCAGGAAAGATGAATTATACATTTAACTGCCATCCCCTTTCTTCTAAAAATGTAGAGATCATGAAAGGTAAGAGTGTATTTATTTGGCCATTGATAGAGAGAAGCAGTCCCATTTTTAAGTGTTTAAGGAAATCACAATAAATGGTCCTGACATAAGTTTTGATGTAATTAGTCTTCATGTCTGCTGGGGTCCCCGTAACTAAAATGCATTCTGGAAACATCATTGGCTATTATGAAATGTGAATTTCAGTAAGGCTATTCATCAAAAGCGTCACATCATATATTCTATTACTCTTCTTAAGAATAGGACTGCTAGATGAAGCTGTTTTTATATAATAACTTTTACCTCACTGACAGAGATTGAAAATGGTAAATATTAAAATTCTGTGGTTTTACAAACTCTTCACGAATGATTGTCATTTATATTTAGGACAATCTTCAAAAAGTGGCTAGTTCTTATGATTTCAGAAAGTGAATGAGAAATGTTCCTCCCTATTCTGTATGTAAATATTCACTCTCCCCCAACATGTTCTTCCTTTTATTATTGAAAATTGCAAGCACACACAGAAGTAGAGGTGATAGTATAAGAAACTCTCATGTATACATCACTCAGAGTCAATAGAAGGCAACTCTTATCAATCTTGTTTAATCTATACACTAACCTACTTCCACAACTCCGATTATCTGGAGGCAAATCCCAAACCTCAATAATTTCACCCACAAATATATCAGAATGTATCTTTAAAAGATTAAGTAATCTTCTTTTTAGTATAACATAAAACCAGTTTTCTTATGGTAACAAATTATTATTTCTAAATTATTTAGAATTCAAATTTCCATAATAGTCTCATAAATATGTAAGCTTATATGTGTATGCATGTTAAATAAAAACACATATATTTTATATGTGAATATATAACATATTTATGTTGTGTTTAATCCTCTTCAATCATGAAAGCAACATTTCCAGACATTGTTTCTCAGAAGTCCTTATATACCAAGATATACTTCCATTTCTATGTACGAACACTGTGTGTATCAAGAAATGTTACATGGATTAAAAATATTCCATACTCTACTAAATGTAGGAAACCTTGAATTAAATAAAATTTTAAAAATAAATAACCTTACTTTTAATGACAAAAACCGCAATTACTTTTGCACCAATCCAATAAATAAGAATTCCTTTCATTTAGGAATTCTCAGAGCTTTTAATATGTTAAAATGTTTAAGAAATGATAAAAGTGGAGATAATATACAGAATTAATTACAGTTAACCTTGGGACTCCATCTTTCTTTCTTGAAGTATTGCTAACCAGGAACACTTACTGGATATAAATTTTTCCTAAATCCACAGTATTAGAGAATTTCAGACAATATATTTTATATTTGAATGTTTCTTAAATAGAAATTTCAGGTTCAAGCTTTAAAAACTAAGGGAACATTTGTCAAAGCATGGTCTCTGGAATAACTATATCAAAATCAAGTGGAGAAGCCTGATAAAAGGACATATTCAAGGTCTAGACACACTGAATCAGTATTTCTGGTGCAATATGAGGAATTCACATTTTGAACACATGCTCAGGAAATTCTTACACATGTTAAAATTTTAAAACCACTAGATCAGACTTCCTACAAATGGCTAAGGAATATGCAAGAAGAATAGCATGACATGAAATGAAAGCGAATAAGTAACTCTTTGTTTTGTTTGAAAAGACTTAAAGAATCTCAAATTTTTACAAACGATAGAGTCTAGCATAGTCAACTTTCCTCCTTTTTAATTTGTTATAATTCAGGCCCTAAAGATCTCAGTGATCCATAAATACCGAGAAGTGTTTCAGTGTCAATGAGCCTCGAGTAACTGCAGCTACTCTACTGGTATATATGCACTCTTAGGAAGTGAGTAGAATATAGGATCTGAGTGGTTTGAAGAAATCTCTCAGATGCTTGAGTTTCTTAAGAATTTAAGGTGTACTTGATGAAGGAATTAATGGACTGAAGCCCCTCTTCTTTCCACAAAGTAGCATGAACAGTTTTGCATATTTCAACTGTGCAACCACCATTCTTCCAGTCCCTGCAAGTGTGATTTTTGTCTCTGTGGGGTACTCATGTTAGTGCTGGGGCTGAGGCTGCACATGGCTGTAGAATGAACTCTTTGAGAGAGCAATCAATGGCCTCATGGCTATTAGACAGCCATCTGCGCAGGATGAGGACAGGTCTGCCTGTGGTGGGTGGAGAGGATACAGCAGTTAAAAATGTTCTTGTCCAAGCACCTCTTCACCCACACAGGAGGCTACTCCCTGGAGGAACTATGCATCCCCTTTTTCTGGATAATAAGCATGCTTATGTAGAGCTACTTCTTTTTAAATACAGTCTATTTTTCACACTGCAGATAATGGTATGTCTTCATATCATTCCTCTGCTTCATACTTCCAAAGTTTTTAACTTTTTCAGCAAAAAATGCATTTCTAAAATTTTTAATTGATGAATAATAATTTTATGTTTTATGTATTTATGGGATATAATGTGATATTTTGATATATGTTTACATTGTGTAATGATTAAATCAAGCTAGTTAACACAGCCATCACTTCACATCCTATCATTTTTTTGTGATGAGAATTAAAATCCTCATTGGGTAATTTTGAAATATGTATTACATTAACTATAGTCACCATGCTGTGCCGCAGGTCTCTAAAACTTATTCCTCCCATCTGAAACTTGGTACGCTGTGAACAACATCTCCTCATTCCCCATCCCTCCCTCCCACCAGCCTCTGATAACCACCATGCTACTCTCTACTATGCTACTCTCTACTTCTATGTAAGAATATATTTCTTAGCGTGACATCCAGAGCTGGGTTCATGGACATACAATCCAGTCACACAGAGCCCTGTGCTGAGGAAGTCCCCATGTTTGAAATATTCTGCTGTGACTGTCTTGAAATTCTTAATCATTTTACCTCTCAATTTGTGTTTTGTACATACTAAACCCAAATTGAGAGGTAAAATGATTAAGAATTTATTTGTAACCTGTGTGTGCATGAGCTGCTGCTGCTGCTGCTTCACCATACCCACATGCATATGTGGCAGCCTATGTGAAGCAGCAGCAGCAGCTCATGCACACACAAGTTCAGGCTTAAGGACCCAGCAGTCGGCATGCGTGCATAGCAGTTGGTGTGGTGTGCAGGTGTGCACATGCATGCCTGGGTAGTCATAGTCCTGGAGTCCTGAGGGCATGGGCACATCAGAACCTGGGCCTCTTAAAGGGATGGAGATAATGGTGGTAGCAGCCATAGAAACAGCAGTGGATGGCAGCAAAGGCTGCAGGAAGCGACTTCAAAAGTAGTCAACAGGAGGATCCAAGGTGGGAGGCCAGCTTGCCCATACATTGCCGGAGACTGTCTCTGTGGGATTTGCAAAAATATTAACTCTCCATCCTGAGCACCAGAACAGAAATTGTTAGTGCTCAGGCAATAAACTTTGTCAATAAATTATTGTAAAAGGAAGGCATACACATGGACATTGCAATAAAATCCACAGGCTTAGAAATAGAAATTAAACTTAAAGATTATTCCAGTCAATGATAAGAACATTATTTTTATATGAAGCTTTGGGGAAACCAATAATTGATGAGTTTTGCTTCGTAATTGAAGATACAAAAATGGAATGGTAAAACAGGCATTTTGAATTATACGAAAATCATGAAGTCCCTTTCAATTTCTTGTACAACCTCCACAAGTTACAGTGTATGTCAGAGGAAACATTAAGATTCCATTGCATACATTTATATTTAAAATTAAATTCAGGCTTTCATAAAACAGATTTGTATAAAGAGTTAAATCTTTTTAGAAAAATATTGGTGAAGAGAATCATCAGCTCTAGATATTTTAACATTTATATTTCAGTGTAATTCATCAGAAACTTCTGAATGTTACTACGGTCTATAAAACAGTCTTAATGATTTCATAAAAGTTGCATCAGAGAAAGATACTTTGCAAAATAAAAACTTATCAAAAAGTATTTGTGATCTTGCATTTGCCAGGAGTGACTGATGTCACTGAAATTATATCAATTGAAAATGAAGTTGCTAAAAATATAAATTCTGTTGATCTAGTAAACAATTGACCACAAAAGTAACAGAGAAAATTATATAATCAATCAAGATATAACCTTAATAAAGTATTATTATATCGTATAAAATTATGACACCAAAATCATGTAATTTGTAAGTGTATGTCATCACTCATCTATGAGTCATACCCTAATTTTATTTTATAAGTTATAAATTATTTTAAAGCGAAAAGCTTTGTATTTAATACCTTTAATGACACTTTTTCCTCTTTTTCAAAAAAGACACCCCACGCTTTCATTTTGCACTTGGACCCACAAATTATGTAGCTGACCTTAATGACGTTTGTGGCTTATATCCTGACCATGGCTATCATCCAGCTTCATCTTCTTCACTTTCACTCCTCTATTACTCTTTGTTTAATCCTTTCGTTTTCAGCACATGGTTGCACGGAGTCTGCCGATCACAGTTCTTTTTCACACAGTTCCTCTGTGAATGCTCTTGCCTGTGCAGGAAATCTAGTTTCCTCTCTCTACCTGCTACCTTTACCCGGCTCATTACTATTTGCCTTTTTCTTGTCAGCTAAAACAGTTCTTTCTCAATAAACTGATCCCCTCAGGATTTGCCAAACATTTCAAACAAGTCACTTCTAGTATATGGTGCTTATCACACATTACTGTATGGTAACTAATATGATTTGATTCATGCTAGCTTCCTTTTGTAGACTTTCATCTCTGTGAAGCAACACTCCTTATCTTTTTGATTTGCTGCAGGGTTGTTTTTTTTTTCCCCTCATTTTCTTCCCCACCTTGACTCCAGTACTTAGCATAGGATTGGACATACATTACATGCTCAATAAATATTAGTTACAAATGAGTTAACTAGTGAAAAATGTAACCATTATAAGTGATGAAATAAACATTTCTTATTCATAAAGCTTTAATCATTATTACTGTACAACAATGAGCTACGTAGATAGGGAATAATTTGTCCAACTTTGCCACTATGTGGTGTCATAAATGGAAGGACTTGCTGTCATTTTTAATGTCTGAAAATTACTTTAATTGCATGATCTAAAACTTTAAATCTGGGCAGTTTCGCTCTGTCAACACATCCAATTAGCCAACTTATCCTCCTATAAATGTAAATAAGACATTTGTGATTTTTTTTTCAGAGCAACTACAAAAGGAAAATATTTTCTCTAGTTCTAAAAACTTTTCTTGGATCCCTGGATATCTATTTTTTTTAAGGTTCAATCACACTTTATTCATTTATGTTTTTAAGTTTTTTAGGTCATAGATTTCCTCAATTCTTCATACATTTTATTTCAGTCAAGTAAATTACAAAACAATACAAGCTTTTTAAATTCAAAGTCTAAAGTATATAAAGTAATAATGATTCCCTCTCTTTCTCTTACCCTTCAACTTCACCTTGCTAATGTAACAAACTATTAATAATTTAATGTGTATCTTTTTTTAATTTTCTACTAGTTTATTCTTTGATTAGAATCCAATAAGATCCAAAAAAAAAAAAAAAAAAGAATCCAATAAGATCCATACATGGCAGTTGGCTAAGTCTTTTCTTAATCTATTGGTTTCTCCTCCATCTCTCTTCTTTTTCTTTCTTTTTTAAAAAATTTTATTGTTATTATAAGTTTTAGGGTACATGTGCACAACGTGGGAATTGAACAATGAGAACACATGGACTCAGGAAGGGGAACATCACACACCGGGGACTATTGTGGAGTGGGGGGAGCGGGGAGGGATAGCATTAAGAAATATACCTAATGCTAAATGACGAGTTAATGGGTGCAGCACACCAACATGGATCCCTGGATATCTTTTACCCTTATTTTGGTTGCAAATCTGTGAAGAAGCCTTGGAATTAAGAATGGGCATAGTCCACAAAACCATTCTTTAAATTTCTCCTTAGACAAAATTAGAATATAAAGTGCATGCATCTGGTTAGGTGCGGTGATTAACGCCTGTAATCTCAGCACTTGGGAGGCCAAGTCAGGTGGATCACTTGATGTCAGGAGTTTGAGACCACCTGGCCAACATGGTGAAACTCTGTCTCTGCAAAAGTACAAAAATTTACCTGGCATGGTGGTGTGTGCCTGCAATCCCAGCTACTCAGAAGGCTGAGGCAGGAGAATCTCTTGAATCTGGGAGGCGGAGGTTGCAATGAGCTAAGATGGCATCACTGCACTCTAGCCTGGGTGACAGAGCGAGACTCCATCTCAAAAATAATAATAACAAAAATAAAAAATAAAAAGTACATGCATCTAATATAAATATGGAAAGTATTTTAAATAATAAAAAATGAAGACATACCTGATATAGAATGAGTTTGATTTTCTCTATTATATTCATATTCAGAACTATAGCATGTGTTTTTATTTTTTCATGGCTCTTTTGTCAATATGTACCTTAAAACCCCAAATTATTACTTCCTACTTTCTACTTCTAAATATTTATGAATGAAGAAAACAATAAAAAATGTTTAAATGGTCAAATAATTATTAAACATTCTATTGGTAAAATGCAGTTACGCATTAATCATTGTGAACATATAAATGCAATCTCAGTGTTAGTTTGGTTTCTTGAGCAGAATGAAGAAGGTAGAAGAAAGTGAAGATTTTAGTCCATTTCTTAGAGAGCTAAACTTTATCTTATAAATTACCCATAGAGAAATAGATTCTCCATGGGTCATTTCACTATTTTTAAACTTCTTCATGTATAATTTTTTTTTTACAATAACTTGCCTAAAACCTTTATTCTTAAATGTAAATCTTTCAAAACAATTTATTCTTGGTAAGATGGTACATATCTAAATCCAAATATTTGTCCAGGGCCCCTTCATAGATATTGAGTTGCTCTTTGATGAATTCTCAACTCTCTGGAATCAGAACTTTATTATAAACGAAGTAGTCATAACGATCTACATTGTGAGTCTCTTTTAATCTGAACAAATATAGGACTCTCAAGTACAACTGGCACACCCTGGGATTGTCCCTTGAAATTTTGGTCAATGAAATGCTAGGTCTTGTAAAAGAAAGATTGACATAGAGAACATTTCTAGAGGGAAGGTTTTTATGTTGGATGCATAATTTTAACACTGGAAAATCTGAATTATAAAAGGGAAAACTTCCATCTTTCCTATTCATGTTGCATCTTTAACAAAAAGAAAATTATATCAGAGCTACGTCAAAGACAGAATAAATATGTTGCATTCACCCTCTTAAATATAAACGTATGACTAAATCTCTATAGAAACTATGGTGGTCATAATCTTAGAAACATGGTTTGTCTTATGGTATATGAAGCTAACAGAGAGCATTTAGAGCTGTTACCAGTGTGTCAATTGTAATGTTATGACTAAAATGTTAGAATAAAATATAACAAAAACAATGCAGTGCATTCTGTATATATGGAATGCCACTTTTTGAGGTCTACAGTTTTCTGTAAACTATTTTCATATAAGGTGTGAATATATTTTTAATTTTAGTATAAGTAATAAGCTACAATAATAAATACAAGACATTTAAAAACAGGCAAAGGAATATTTCATACTGGACATTGTAGAACTCCAGGTTGCATTTATATAATTTCAAATGAATGAAAAAGTATTCAGAAATATGTATTTTATAACCATAGGCTAGCATTTCATAAGCTTTAAAAAAATAATTTTTTTTCTCAACAGAGAGAACTGTCATTACCGTCCCACCTTCCAAAATGGATGTTACAGTTGGCGAGAGTATAGTGCTACCATGCCAGGTGTCCCATGACCCCTCCATTGAAGTGGTATTTGTATGGTTTTTCAATGGAGATGTCATAGACTTAAAAAAAGGAGTGGCTCATTTTGAAAGGATTGGAGGAGTAAGTTACTGAAATTGTTAAGTGCTTAATAAAATGAATCAAGTCTTTTACATGAATCACCATTTTTCATAATTACTCTCTCCATCTTTATTTGCATGGATAATCACTGACTGTTTTTGAAGCTACATTTGTTTTTGTTTTGGTTTATTTTGTTTCGTGTCTTCCGTAGAAATACTTGTTTTCTAGATGTAATTATAATAAGGGGGATAATAAAAGGGTTTAGATACAAGAAATGACAATGATACTAGTATATCTTTTAATTTCAGAGTTGTTTTATGTTTCGTATTTATCCAGCTGTAACAATAAAGTAGGACTTGTTATATGGGCTTACGTTTTTGTCCATTTCTCCCTTTCTGTCTGCAGGAATCTGTTGGGGATTTGATGATAAGGAATATTCAGTTACATCATTCAGGAAAATATCTCTGCACAGTACAAACAACCCTAGAAAGTTTATCTGCAGTAGCCGATATCATTGTTAGAGGTAAGCATAAATGGTGAAAAAGTGATCACATTGTTTATTCACAGTTACAGTGTTCATATCTAAATTGTAGACCTCTGAGAAACCACATCATGTTATGGAAGTGAGATGTAATCAGATAGATTTTTATTTTTTAAACCCCAGGACTCCATGGTATGGGTAGTGTGAATACAGACATGGAACTGGGTGAATACAGACATGGAACTGTATAGGATTTGACTATAATGAACAGTCATGCTTGGCAAGCAGTGTCAGTACCTAAAACTTAGACATACCTTCTGTTTATAATAAATCATTCTTGTCAATCCAGAGTCAAATCCACATGCTCATGTAGTTCTTCATATTAGCTGCAATTACTTGAGTTAGATTTTAAGAGGAATTAAAGATGATGGTTCTCAATCTTTGAGTATAGGTTGATATGCAATCATCCTATGCCTGATATTTTCTAATCTCCAGAGGAGGCACTACTACATTAATGTCATTTACCATGTAAAGGGAATTAATAGAACTTTATCGCTAATAATGTGCTATAAATACATTATGGTCAATACTTTACTTTCTAAGCACAACAGGTAAAAATAAACCATCCTTGTACCAAATTAATGAATGTAAGTATCTCCAATGGAGTCATGATAAAACATTTTTTTCAAGGTCCACCAGGTCCTCCTGAGGATGTGCAAGTGGAAGACATTTCCAGTACTACTTCTCAACTAAGCTGGAGAGCAGGCCCAGATAATAACAGTCCCATTCAAATATTTACTATTCAGACTCGGACCCCATTTTCTGTGGGTTGGCAGGCTGTTGCTACAGGTGAGTGACAAAAGTGTTTTGGTTTACTTTAAAAATAATATTTTAGTCCAATAATGTTAATAAATGCAATTACATTTTAAATTAATAATTATATAATTTTGTATAATTATTTGTTTTTGAGTAGTCCCAACCTAGGTGCCTTAGTGTCTCATTCTTTTTAGTTCCAGAAATTCTCAATGGTAAGACATACAATGCAACAGTGGTTGGTTTGAGTCCTTGGGTGGAATATGAATTTCGTGTTGTTGCCGGCAACAGCATTGGGATTGGAGAACCAAGTGAACCATCAGAATTGTTAAGAACTAAAGCATCAGGTAAAGAATCAATGTGTTCTAAAAGTGTGGAAGATTTCGTATGATACAGTTCTTAAAACAAAACAAGTATTTTTATGTGTCTTCTAATACTTTTGGCTCAAAATTGTGTGGCAGTAAACAAGTGGCTCTCATTTTTTTTTATTTTTACATACACAAGGCAAGGTGTATTTTCTCCAAATAGTAGGTTCAATAAGAAATGATTACCTTTAAGCCAACATGTCAAAATCAGAGTTCTTAAGAAACTGTGTTTGCATCGCATCTATTTTCTAGTCAAAATTCATTAGAGAATCTGTAGATTTGTATATGCAAATGAGTTACTGCTTGTTTCATTAAAATGTTGTAGCCAGGAATTAATTGAGACTCTGTTGGTGCAGTCAGCCATATATTTTCATCTATTTCTCAACTCTGAACTAGTTGTAGCTTCATTGAGCAGTCGTATAAATTTTTTTCCATGCAAATGAGGTAAATCCTAAACTCATTTAACAGGGGCACTAATTGAGCATTAATTGGTTCACTGAACAGCAGAACACAAGAACCTGGCTCAGATACCATGCCTTCTTAAGCTCTTTTCAATGGATCCTCTTTGTTCCACTCAAACTTTTACATCCAGGGTGACATTTAATCTGCTAGCTGTATATAGCCCACAAAGTTCACATTCTTATTCGATCACATAAACAAAGGATCACTTGTCATGGCTAGCTTAATTTAACAAACACAAATTACCTTACTAAAGTGTGCACAATTGTCAGAAGTCAATAAATCAATCCTTAAACTAAAGATAATGTTATATGTTTATCATAGAATTGGGGCTAGAAAAAGGACATACTTGACAGTGATATCATCCAATTAAATCACGCTAGAAGCTTACAGCTGAGAGGAAATCCCTTTGTTTTACAGAAGAGGAAAATGAACACCAGGATATTAGCTGGTTGTTTGTGACAGAGCTAGATTTTGAATCCAAACCTCCTGATTTTTACACCCAGCATTCTCCATAAAAGAGGATCTTAATGTAGATGAGCAATAGATTAGCCAAAGAAAGTGTGTAAATATAGAAATTCCCTGGCCCTCCTATATACCCCCTGGATCAGAATCTTCAGGTGTTGTCCATGACTCTGGATATGAGCTTTAGTTTCAGGTTGTTTGTTTACAGTTAATTTATATTTTGGTAGCTTTGGACAGGGTTGACAGAAACTCTTACATTTTCATAGCAAAGTTTGTGTGCCACCTTCTAACCATTAATACTCTCCTGTTTCAGTAGCAGAATGAGACTGGTGATATTCATACCTACCGAGTCAAACTCTACTAACTAAAAACCTACTGAGTCTCTCGTCTCTCCCTCTCTCTCTCTGACATCATCAAAGACTAACAACTTCTTCTCAATATGGTTTTAGGCTTAAGTACAATTAATTTAAAATTGAATAGGGAAAGGAATTTTCTATTTCTCAGAACATTGGAAACTTTGTAGAAAGTAAATCAAAATATAATTCAAAATACTTTTCCTTACACAGCTAAACTATGCAAAGATCCTGAGATAGTGTGCAGTTAGTCACTGTAAGCTGTCAAGCACTATAAATTCAGCAACTGTAAAATCCACTCTGATTCACATCGCTTTTGATCAAAGACATTGGAAGACTTAGAAAATAAGGTTTAGGTTCACGTAACTTTTTTCTAAAAAATTATGAAGCTTAAAGCTGACAAAGTTAAGGGTAAATTTAAATATGAAAAGGTATATCTGAAAGGTGCAATTTTGAAAAAGAACAATCAGATTATCATATGACTATTTTCTGGTCATGTTTATAGAGCTAAACATCAGTATGAAATGGAAATAAATAAAATAAGCAATCTAGATTTATTTAGGTGGTCTATATGGTGGGGAAAAATTTGAAATGAGGAATTAAAACTTACGTATTTTAATCCCTGCCTACCAATCCCCAGACATATCCAAGTGCTTCCTCAACCAACCACCTCTCATATTGTTCAGAAATGGTCCAGTATAGACAATTTCATGTAATTCCACATTTAGAAAGTATACCCTGCTGATTTAGCCATTATCACAGATTTAGGATACTTTTGTCATTACGTCAAGAAAAATAATGCTTTTAAACACTTACGCATGTGTAAAGTAAAACCTCATTCTCGTGAGGCACTACAATACCATATACACACTCAGCATTTCCTCAGTTTTACAGTTTCTGTGAACTGTTATTCATTGTGTTAGTCCTTACAAGGATACAGAGTTGAAGGGCATACTTTTTAAAAACTCATCAAAATTACTGGTTTCTGAATCCTCTACCACAGAGCCTTAGATCCCAAGAAATAAATAGAAAGAACCTCTCCCAGTCGCATTCTTGACAGGAGAAAAACCTGACTTTGCAAGTGAAAAGTTAGAAGAAAATCCCTCTTCTTCTCTCCCGAGAGATTTGAGATTGTAACGAGGAGTTTTAAAACAAGAATATTTATTTACATATTTTTCAATATTTAATTTTAACTGGTAAAATATCCTGATGACTAATAAAAGGAAAAATTATTTTAGTTTGTTTATTGAAAAAAATAATTAATTAATATACTGCCTCAGTAACTTGTTTACAGCACAACTGTATAATTAGGCACTAAATCAGCAGTGTCACTGTCACCATCTGAATGGAACATCATTTTGCCAATTAGTAGATGATGCATAATGATGTCAAATACCCGATGTTACTCAATTTTTAATTAATTTGGGAGCCAGGGTGCTCATGTATCAAACACAACTGTGTCCTCTCTCTTAGAAATTTGGATATGTGTAAACATAATTTACGTTCATTAAAAATGCAAGACTCTCTCACAGTATGCCTGTGTGAGATTTTGAAAAGTGAAATTCAAAAACAAAATTCTTCCTGATGAAGACGTACTTTAATAATTGCCATCCCACATTTCTCTTGGTTATTTTTAGTCCCTGTTGTGGCACCAGTAAACATCCATGGAGGTGGAGGAAGTCGGTCTGAACTCGTCATTACGTGGGAGGTAATTTTCTGTCCAACTGAGTTATTTTGAAGAAAAGAGATTTAACTGGCCAGAAAGAAACTGAAAAACAAAAAGATTTATTTGATCACTATTGAGAGCGTAAAAAAATATGGTATAAAAATACATCATCCTGATGATGAATTATTTAGAGGAGGTATTAGGAACTTTTCTCATGGTGAGACAGTATGATGAACTCAGCACAATTTTCTCCCAAATACATGAAAAACAACTTCAGTAACTATTGAGCGTGGGTCAGTAGCATTTTCATTATCGCTTGATGAATTAGGCATTGTTGGATTTGTTACCTGTGGCACTGTTGTATTGTGAATAAGTTGAGCCCAGTAGACTGTAGGCAAAAAATAGTTCTTGTCCTAACCCTGCTGTTCACCTCTGATCAACTCATTCTTCCCTGCATCTAGATGAAAGCTTAGGCACATGGAGTAGATTTTGTGGTCATTCTTATTACCCATTAACATACAGGCTCATTTTTTACCTTATTACAAATTTCAGTCTGGTGTGTACACTTCAAACTGGAGTATAAACGTTATCATTTAGACTTTCAACCAATTTAAAGTTTCTCATTTTCAGTAGCTCAGTGCCTCAGCCTAAGAATTCTATAGCGTGAAAGGGAATATGTGGTCAGTTCAACTTCTCTCCATTCTGCTCTTTAATTTATCTTTCCCCATTCACAGTGTTACCTCTGGATTCTCCAGAGCTGTAGAAGGTTGGTGTTGGTAGGGGAGGAGAAAGGAAGAGGTCTGGATTGCTGGTACATTTCTCGTTTGACTTTGGTGTGCTCTAGGTATGGCAAATTATCAGACGCTGCCGTTTCATAGGGTAGGGTTTCTGGGTTTTTTTATTTATTTTTTATCTGGGAGATGGCCACTGGATGATCCCCCACCAAGGACTCCCAACTGCAATTCCTTGGTGCAGACCCAACTGGCTGCTGAAGGGTATCAGTTCCTGGATTTTGGTGGTCCATTTCCAGACTCTTCCAGTGAATATTCTCTCTCTTGTAGGTGGTCTTTGTGGATAGAGTCCCCTTGAAGGCTGCCCATGGATGACCCACTTGCATGGGTTTCACATTTGTCCTCAGCAGACACATACCCTGCTCCATGTTTAGCGGAAGTGCAATGCATACCCACTTAGCATCTCTCTTCACTCTGCCACCGTGGGCTGTCTGGATCTCTTCCCCACTTTAAATTTCTCAGACATTTGTCAGTTAAATGAACCTGCGTCCCTTATGTTCCAGAAAATGCAAACCAGGTGTTTCTTGCTGTGGCCTACTTCACATAGCTAGGCTATGAGAGATAACTGGGAACCAGAGACGTTATTCTTTATGGTTATAAATGACAGTGTCAGAAACTAGATGCAATTGCCCTGAAAGTCACCCTTTCCTCTGGATTATCTTGTTTCATGTGGACATTACAGGCCTAGCACAGTGCTTGGAAAGTGGTGCGCCCTCCATGAACACTTGTTGAATGGAAGGTAGTGTTTTCAGAGAGTTGGGACTCTCAGAGGCCAGACAGAGGGGGAAACCCTATTTTTTCAAGCAATTACAGGGTTTCAGGTGCCACACAGAGCATTTCATATCATTCAGTCCCCACAATAATGCTATAAGGTGGTTATACCACTTTCAAGTAAGAAAACTGAGACTTAGAAAAGTGACATCATTGGGCAGAGAAGCATTTGAACACAGGGTTCTCTCTTTCTGTTCTTTTACTGTATCCTGTATTACAATCCCAATTGTCTTCATGCAATGTGATGGCTGAGGGTGGGCCTGAGTCCTTGAGTATATCTACCTTAAGTAGTAAGTTAACCATATTATACCTACTACTCCAAACATATTTCCCATAAAACACTGACTTTCAAATGAGTCTACAAGAGAATTGTTTGTGAGTAGTTTATTTAGGTTTCTATATTCATCAAAGGCCAAAGAAGCATTATCATCATAGTGTACAGGAAGTTTTGCCTGACTTAATAACTTATTTTGTTCTCCTCCTTGGTCAGAAATTCCTACAGGCTGTTGTTGCAATTGCTTGTACACAGTCTATAATGAGGGCCCAAATGCTATGCATTCATTCTTAAATAGAGATGAGCATGAATTACCAAGAGAATACTGTCTTTCCACGATTTATAATGTTCTTTTTTCTTTAAGGCAAAGGTACACAAACCATGACCTATGAGACAAATTTGTCTAGTTTCCTGTTTTTATAAATAAATCCACCCATAGCTACATCCATTAATGTATTGATGCTTTCTTGCTGTTGCATGAGACCATATATCCCACAATGTTTAAAATATTTACTATCTGGTAGCAACAATAGACGCTAGAGTCTACTAGAGTGACGAGAGGAAGGACGAGGGTTGAAAAACTAGCTATATTAATGGGTACTGTGCTCACTACCTGGGTGACGGGATCCATCATACCCCAAACCTCAGCATCACACAGTATATCCATGCAACAAACTTGCACACGTAGCCCCGAATCTAAAATAAAAGTTGAATTTTTTTTTAAGTTTACTCTCTGGCCCTCTACAGAAAAAGCATACTAACCCCTGTTTTTAAAAATTAAACTAAATTAAAGCCGCTTCCTCTGTGTTTATTTTTTCTTCCTGAGGAGGAGGTGGGGGGTGGATATCTGATATGCAGATACTTGCAGAAAGTAAATTAGTGAAATCGGTTTCCCATTTATCACTCATATTTGACATTATGTACAAGCAGATACTGAGCCAACTTCTTCTGGTGCCCAACTTCTTTATGGAATAAGTTATGTATAGTTAGGAGAAGATTCATACATTAGTATGAATCTGAACCACCAGAATGCGGGTAGTAATTCCTTCAATTTAATGAACTCTATTAAGTAGCTTCTCTGTCCCTATCAGTGGAATACAAAAATGGATGAGAAAAGGTCTGAATGCTCAGAAGCGTAGAGGACAGAGTGGTCTTAACCCAGCCTGGAAGGAGGTCAGGAAAGACACCATCAGAACTGAGTATATCTGAACTATGTTTTGAAAAGTGACTTGGAAGTAGAGAGGCCACCCCAGGTCAATGTCACTCCTGTTGTAGTTGAAATAGTACCTGTTGGACTTTGAAAGGCACCGCGTGACACAAGACTGTTCTAAATTCAGTCACAATCTACCATTACGTTTCATAAGTGACAACTTTAATGATTATCCTTCATTTAGGCTCCCTGTGGTATAATCTGCCTGAACTGAATAAATATCTTTCCCGTGTTTTCCCCAGAGCCACACAATAAATGCAGATTTTTTGTTTATTTGTTTTGATTTGGTTTGTTTCCAAAAACCTAGACATAATATCAAATTTTTAGAATATAGCAATGGCTAATTCCTTTTTAAGGGCATGTTTATACATTATTTTATCATAATGTGTATACTCCCAAATACTTCCAGGTTTGAGGTGCTTCTGGTGAATGTCTCAAAAATATAACTATAAAATTAGGTACACAGGATAAAGCACTATAGAGTAAGAGATACATACCTACACTGAGGGTTGGCACGCTTTTTATTTAAAGGGCCAGACAGTAAAAATATTCAGTCTTGTGGGCCACATGACCTCTTTTCTCATGTCTCAGTCTGCTTTTGTAGCTCAAAAGAGCCACATACCACTTACAAACATATAGGTGTGGATGTGTCTCAAAACCTTTATTTTCAAAACCAGGCTGCATGCCAGATGTGGCTAGAAGTACATAGTTTTGCTGATTCTTAGTCTGTACTAAAGATTTGGTTTTTACAGACACTGTGGTTGACAATTACATTATTAGTTTATCAATTTTCATAGATTTTACTCCCAGGAGAATTTCACAATTTCTTTATTTTACTGAACACTGTCTCCACTTAAAGAAAACTCTTTTTCTGGCCTTGTTAAATAACTATATATATTTTTTAATCACTTGACTCTCTGTTCATGTAAGAATAACAGGAAGTATCTAAATAAGTCTCTTTTTCCCCCTCTAATCTGCATATGTTGGACTCAGGTCTTTCTTGAGAGAGCACCATGAGAAACACTAATTGTACTTGACTAACAAAAACAAAACTCCCCTATTTATGTAGATGAACTGACTAAGCATCTTGATTAAATCCGAGATCAAAGAAACTTCAGAAATGAATCAAATGCTCTAGCAAGTAGCTTCGATTCTTATAAATCTCTTCCATGCCATTCAAAATTAACTGGTTTAATTCTAGTCTCCCTGTGAAAAAGAAGAGAAGTGTTCATATGAGGAAATACTTTGTTTCCCCAGATGTCCGGAGCAGCACTTTTCTTCCTCTTTTCATTTTCTGTTTTTGTTAGACTGTTCCACATGGCAAGAAATAGAGACCAGCTCAGGTCATCTCGGGTAGTGGGGATTTATTTTAAAGCTACATGGGAAGTAATGAGGACAGGAAAAAAGTCTCAGCACCAGGCAGGAAGGTCAGATGAAGAACCGGAACATCGTTCATCACTGCTCTGGGCACTCGGGCACAGGAGCTCTAGCCAACCATCAACAACCCCTCTGCTGATCCAGCCCCGGCTTGAATAGTCTCTCATGCTTATGCCTCAGTTCCTCCCATTTCCTTTACTTCCAGTTTTCTACCTGGCTGCCAGCTAATTTGGATGCCCTCTCTCTAATTTACAGCATCTGTTTTCTCTTAGCTTCTATTGCCTCACTGTTCCTGCTACTGCATGTTCTCTACTTTTTACCTGCTCTGTGTATATCTATTATTGTTTTGCCACCCTCCATGTTTCATATGCAAACTCTGTGAGAGGAATTGACCAGGTCTGTTAGTCACTGTAGAGTGCAGAGATTCTGCCCTCATAGATACTCACCAAGACGGTGCCTGTGGTTCTGGCGCTCCTGAATTGGTGCTCACATGGGTTCCAAGTGGCAAGATAGTGTGACTGATAGAATAAATGGACTCCCATGAATAAAGAGAACCTCTGAAATGGAGTTGTGGACACGAGGGACTAGAAGCACTGTGTCCTGTCAGGTGTTGCCTTTATTAGTCTGTCGTCAGAATATTTATTAAAAAAAAAAAAAAAAAAAAGCAAAGCATTTTCCTTGGGAAAAACCAAATAAATTCCATTGATTTTTCAATACAAGTTTCTTGCAATCAGGAGATATGTTGCTCTAAATTCAAGTACAGATTCATTCCTTTTAATTTGCTAAGTTTATGTGATTATTTACAATTTTTAGCATCTGCAGAGTACAGGGGGAATATTATCTATTTCTATTTTGCTATTTTAGTAATTTTAGATTTGAAATGTATTTTATAGAATCTGATCTTTGTGAGAGTTAACAGTTTATTCTTTCATATGAGGAAAAATGCACATATGTCACTACCAATGAAGATGTAGGCCTAAAAAAATGACGGGAGGTCTTTTATGCTTTTTTAAAGAAATATTCTATGTCTTACAGCATATGTTATTTCACAGTAATTCCATCACACATGTCTTACAAAAACTTGTTTAAAATGTTGTGAAAGGAAAACATATCTAGTCTTGAAATAAATAGTTAATAAGTTAATTTGTGCTGAGTTTAAAAATTCATATCAAACCACATTTGAGTATCATAAAATCTTTTAAACTGTTTTATTATTATAATTTATGAATGATCAAAGAAAAATACATAAATATGTAAAGCTTGTTTTATAGTTCTATCTGAAAACTTAAACTATTTATCTGAGTATCTTTAACTGGGATCATTTTTCTAATTGGCATTCCAAATAAAAGTGTTTTTTTAATACACCATTAAACAGAATAAATATCCATATTTGTCTCTATGGAAGAAATGTGAAATAATCAATAAACATTATAGTAGCTTAATAAAATATTTTTGCAAATACTCAGTGATTGATCACATTCTGCCCAAGTCAATTCCAGAAGAACTGCAGAATGGGGAGGGATTTGGATATATCATCATGTTCCGGCCAGTGGGCTCGACAACCTGGTCCAAGGAGAAAGTATCATCTGTGGAATCATCAAGGTTTGTTTACAGAAATGAAAGCATCATCCCACTGTCTCCCTTTGAAGTCAAAGTGGGCGTGTATAATAATGAAGGAGAAGGATCCCTGAGTACTGTGACCATTGTCTACTCTGGGGAAGATGGTAAGTTGTCCTCAACTCTGGTTTTCTTTGAGACTCTATGCATAGTTTGTGTTCCCTTGTTCCATTTTTCAATGAACCACTCTGCTAAAGATGGTTATGTCTTTCTCTGGATGGTAGAACCTCAACTGGCCCCAAGGGGAACTTCTCTCCAGAGTTTTTCTGCTTCTGAAATGGAGGTTTCATGGAATGCTATTGCCTGGAATAGAAACACTGGAAGAGTGCTGGGCTATGAGGTAATCCACATTAATTTCACTTTTGCTTATGAATGTGCCAATGGACTTCGCAATAGCTCCTATTCAACAGTCCTATCCTACTAGCCTGTTGTTAGCATATGATAATGTGTGTCTAAAGCTAAAGCAGAGAATGAAGTTGAGACAGGGTAGGTGAGCCCCCACATTGAGAGGCTTAGCCTGGGATGTTTCTTGTCCTCGCTCAAGACAGAATTCAAGAGTGAGCCAGTGGTAAAAAAAAAAAAAAAAAAAAAAAAAAAAAAAAAAAAAACAGCTTTATTGAGGCAGCAGTGTTACAGTTTTGAAATTGCTTCTGCAGAGCAGGGCTACCCCATAGGCAGTGTGCTAACAGCAGCAGCTTGGAAGCAGTTCTACACTCATATTTATACCCACTTCTAATTATATGCAAATTAATGGGTGAGTTATTCAGAAATTTCTAGAAAAAGGGTGGTAACCTCCAGGCCATTGCCATGGAAAGGGGTGGTAACTTCCAGGTGTTGCCATGGCAGTGGTAAACTGATATGTAACTGGTGGTTGTGTCTTATGGAGAGGTGCTTTAGCCTCTTCCCTGTTTCAGTCAGTCTTCAATCTGGTCCACAGTAAAGTCCTGCCTCCTCCCTCAAAGTAAGGGAAATCTTTCTAGGAAATTCAAAGCAAACAAATTAACACATAGTAGCCATTTTTAAAGGCATACAGATTCGGTAAGTAAGATGAGTAAGCTCTAGAGATCTGCTGTACAACTGTGCACACAGAGTCAACAATTATGCATTGTACCCTTAAAATTTTTCAAGAGGACAGATCTCATATTAAGTGTTCTTACCACAACATCATTTTTCAAAAGTGATCAGGTGATTATATGATTAATTATTCAAATTGCAGTCATTTTTTTTTTTTCCTTGGTAAGAGGTAAAGTCTGCTCCTCAATCATCTTACACCATGGAAGAATTTCATTGAGAAACCTGCTTTGTGAATTGCAGTATAACTTGGAAAGATGTAATCATCTCAGAAAAGGCAGTTAAGTAATGAAAAAAAATACCTAGATTGTCGTGAATCTGCTATTTTTAGTCTATGAAGAATAAGGCAAATTACATTTGTAGGCCTTCATCTCACAAAGTAAAGAGAGAAGAACATTTTAAGGGAAAGTTGTTCATCACTCAGTCTTTTTCAACTTGCAAATTCAGTGATTCACAAAATGGGTAACATAATTTATTTAACTTTGGATTTAGAATAAATGTATAATCCTAAACATTCTTAATTTTGCCTATATATATATATATACACACACATATGTATACATATATATATACTATATATACACACATATATATACATATATATACACATATACATATATACACACACACACACACACACACACACACACACATATATATATATATATAAAACCATAATCCTCTGATTCCAACAGAAAGTTCTACTCTCAGGACAGGTGTCTTTTCCACTCCATGCCAAGAATGCCTTACCTCTTATCTGAACCCTACTTACTTCTCAAATTTCATCCCTAGTCGCCTCTTCTCTCTGAGCTCTACTCCCATCAATTCCTGATGTATTTTGTCAAATTCTTGTAGCATATTTTTTCTATACCACTTCTTTGCAATGCATTCTGTGACTTATTTTCACATACACTGTGGATTCTAACCTCTTAGCTAGATGATAAGGGGCTTGAAAATAAATAGGTACTTAATTTATTCTCTTTTTTTTTTCAGTGTACCTAAAACAATGCTAATGCAAAGGTAGGGTTCAGTATAAATTGAATTATTAATTAACCTGTGATTCAAATAACTCTGAAAAGAAATGCCAATAGCAAGACATTATAATGAAAGTCTTTGACTGATTATATACAAATGTGTTTTTGTCTGACTTGTTATACATCATTTGCTAAAGCTGGTAACCTTTAGATAGCTCATAAAATACTTTATTTTGGTAATCTAAAAAATCACATTCTCTAATTTCCATTGTGAATTTGCATTCATGACTTTTTTCCTCATAAATATTAGAGAATAACAATTTTGTTGTTGTATAACCATTTTAATTAGAAAACGTTTTTGTCATCTATACTTCTGTCTTCTTCCCATATCCCTTGTGGTTGTGGTTGATAGTTGTTGGTAAAAAATGATTGATAGTTATTGGGGAACAATAAATTGCTTGTTTTGGTTTTTAATTATCAGGTCTTATACTGGACAGATGACTCCAAAGAATCCATGATAGGTAAAATTAGAGTCAGTGGAAATGTCACAACCAAAAACATCACGGGGCTGAAAGCTAATACCATCTACTTTGCTTCTGTAAGAGCTTACAACACTGCTGGGACAGGGCCCTCAAGCCCCCCAGTCAATGTTACCACCAAAAAGTCTCGTAAGTATGCATACACTCCAGGAAACAAGATTCATCTGTGGAGAGAAACCTATTCCTTTGCTTGATGTTCATTTCATTCCCACACCTCATTTCTTTACTAATTGGTTACTTTGGTTAGTTGGTTTGTCCCTTAAATATGGATACTTGTTGAAATCTTTTGGTAACAATCAAGGTAATTGTTTTCATATTTCTGGAATTCCAAAAGAGGAATATTCCAAGTATATCAATGAAAGACAGAAGAGTATAATGTTTAAGACTAGCCCTGATGCCCTCCTTCTAAATGCATTCAAAAACTGACCTCCTATCCTTGGAATGTTAGGTGGTATTTATCTTTGAGTCTCAGTTGCCTACCTATAAAATGAGGAAAAAGTCATATTTATGTTTTCATAGGTTTTGTTCAAGATTGAAAGAGATTATTAATAATAAGTAAGTAAGTGTCCAGTACACACCTTAATATATGCTCAGTAAATGGTTTTTGGTTTTGTTTTGTTTGTCATTTGAGTCCGAGTATATTCACATGTGATCCTACAACTGTCAGACAGACACCTAGATCTTTCCTTTTAGGATACCTTATTACTACAGCTTACTTGGAAGTCCCTGAAATCTAAGAATGAACTCTTCTGTTTTGTCTTATATCCCTTGATAATCAGCCAGGTGATTTCACAGAATCAGAATCTACTACATAAAAGAAGATGAATGTTTTTCATCTTTTGGTGATTGTTGCTGCCTTTATTTTCTGACTGAGTCTGGTAATGCACAAATATTCCATAATACGAGGCACAGCAATAAATTGGGAAAGGTCTGATCATCCGACTTAGTTGTTCCTGCAAGATGAATTTTTTGTGGTTGAATAATATTTACATATTCCTTATATATTATTAATGAACACAAATTATTCATAAAATCAGACTTTTTAAAACACATTTTTTTGCTCTCTGAATCCTGATGAATGAAAGATAACAAATATAGTTGCTGAATTTTGAGAAAGACTAAGACAAATTCAGTGCCACTTACAAAAATCTAGTTTACCTATACATGCCGTATTCTAATTACACCACCATATTTGGAAAGAAGACATGGTTAAGAGTTTGAAAATAAAGTTATATTAAAGTTATCCCCCTTATGCATATATTTGTCATGTCCAAAAGAAGTTAGGAACCATCTCAGAGAATAGGCCCTTGATTAAATAGATTATCCAGTTATTTCCACACAACCAGATCAACTGTCAGAGATTCATGTTCCAATTCTGGGTACATCATTGACTCACAACTTGAAATAGGACAAGGCATTCCATTTTTTTGCTTTCATGTTCTTATCTATTAAATAGAAATTATCTCTGTCCTCACTCCTTCCCAAATTATCCATGAGGCACAAACAAGGTACTGATTCTGGAAGCATCTTAGAAATTACAAAGTGCTGTGGAACTGCAAAAGCCTGTGGAGCAAAAATTTTTGAACAAAATTTCCTCCAGTCCACCCAGTTTTAGACAGGCTGGGCTGTGAGTTATTTTCAAGAATGGATTAGTTAACAATGAAGTTCTATTCCTTTTCCTGTTTTACTCAATGTTGACTAAATCAATGAAGTTGTTGCCAGATAACTTGGATGTATGATTTGCTTCTTTGGTCTTCCTGGAGTGGTTTAGCTTCTTTCAGCTAATCTGCAAATCTGAATGAAAATCTCCAATCAATCAGCAGTTTTCAGATTACCTAGACATTTAGTTCTAGTTGACTGAGAGATGCCAAACTCACAGAAACTCTTGTGTGTAGGGGGAGGAGCCAAGATGGCCGAATAGGAACAGCTCCAGTCTACAGCTCACAGCGTGAGCGACGCAGAAGACGGGTGATTTCTGCATTTCCATCTGAGGTACCGGGTTCATCTCACTAGGGAGTGCCAGACAGTGGGCGCAGGCCAGTGGGTGCGCGAGCCGAAGCAGGGCGAGGCATTGCCTCACCTGGGAAGCGCAAGGGGTCAGGGAGTTCCCTTTCCGAGTCAAAGAAAGGGGTGATGGACGCACCTGGAAAATCGGGTCACTCCCACCCGAATATTGCGCCTTTCAGACCGGCTTAAAAAACGGCGCACCACGAGATTATATCCCACACCCGGCTCGGAGGGTCCTACGCCCACGGAGTCTCGCTGATCGCTAGCACAGCAGTCTGAGATCAAACTGCAAGGCGGCAGCGAGGCTGGGGGAGGGGCGCCCGCCATTGCCCAGGCTTGATGAGGTAAACAAAGCAGCCGGGAAGCTCGAACTGGGTGGAGCCCACCACAGCTCAAGGAGGCCTGCCTGCCTCTGTAGGCTCCACCTCTGGGGGCAGGGCACAGACAAACAAAAAGACAGCAGTAACATCTGCAGACTTAAATGTCCCTGTCTGACAGCTTTGAAGAGAGCAGTGGTTCTCCCAGCACGCAGCTGGAGATCTGAGAATGGGCAGACTGCCTCCTCAAGTGGGTCCCTAACCCCTGACCCCTGAGCAGCCTAACTGGGAGGCAGCCCCCAGCAGGGGCACACTGACACCTCACACGGCAGGGTAGTCCAACAGACCTGCAGCTGAGGGTCCTGTCTGTTAGAAGGAAAACTAACAAACAGAAAGGACATCCACACCAAAAACCCATCTGTACATCACCATCATCAAAGACCAAAAGTAGATAAAACCACAAAGATGGGGAAAAAAACAGAACAGAAAAACTGGAAACTCTAAAACGCAGAGCGCCTCTCCTCCTCCAAAGGAACGCAGCGCCTCTCCTCCTCCAAAGGAACACAGCTCCTCACCAGCAACGGAACAAACCTGGATGGAGAATGACTTTGACGAGCTGAGAGAAGAAGGCTTCAGAGGATCAAATTACTCTGAGCTATGGGAGGACATTCAAACCAAAGGCAAAGAAGTTGAAAACTTTGAAAAAAATTTAGAAGAATGTGTAACTAGAATAACCAATACAGAGAAGTGCTTAAAGGAGCTGATGGAGCTGAAAACCAAGGCTCGAGAACTACGTGAAGAATGCAGAAGCCTCAGGAGCCAATGCGATCAACTGGAAGAAAGGGTATCAGCGATGGAAGATGAAATGAATGAAATGAAGCGAGAAGGGAAGTTTAGAGAAAAAAGAATAAAAAGAAATGAGCAAAGCCTCCAAGAAATATGGGACTATGTGAAAAGACCAAATATACGTCTGATTGGTGTACCTGAAAGTGATGGGGAGAATGGAACCAAGTTGGAAAACACTCTGCAGGATATTATCCAGGAGAACTTCCCCAATCTAGCAAGGCAGGCCAACGTTCAGATTCAGGAAATACAGAGAACGCCACAAAGATACTCCTGGAGAAGAGCAACTCCAAGACACATAATTGTCAGATTCACCAAAGTTGAAATGAAGGAAAAAATGTTAAGGGCAGCCAGAGAGAAAGGTCGGGTTACCCTCAAAGGGAAGCCCATCAGACTAACAGCGGATCTCTTGGCAGAAACCCTACAAGCAAGAAGAGAGTGGGGGCCGATATTCAACATTCTTAAAGAAAAGAATTTTCAACCCAGAATTTCATATCCAGCCAAACTAAGCTTCGTAAGTGAAGGAGAAATAAAATACTTTACAGACAAGCAAATGCTGAGAGATTTTGTCACCACCAGGCCTGCCCTAAAAGAGCTCCTCAAGGAAGCGCTAAACATGGAAAGGAACAACCGGTACCAGCCGCTGCAAAATCATGCCAAAATATAAAGACCATCAAGACTAGAAAGAAACTGCATCAACTAACGAGAAAAATCAACAGCTAACATCATAATGACAGGATCAAATTCACACATAACAATATTAACTTTAAATGTAAATGGACTAAATGCTCCAATTAAAAGACATAGACTGGCAAATTGGATAAAGAGTCAAGACCCATCAGTGTGCTGTATTCAGGAAACCCATCTCACCTGCAGAGAGACACATAGGCTCCAAAGGATGGAGGAAGATCTACCAAGCAAATGGAAAACAAAAAAAGGCAGGGGTTGCAATCCTAGTCTCTGATAAAACAGACTTTAAACCAACAAAGATCAAAAGAGACAAAGAAGGCCATTACATAATGGTAAAGGGATCAATTCAACAAGAAGAGCTAACTATCCTAAATATATATGCACCCAATACAGGAGCACCCAGATTGATAAAGCAATTCCTGAGTGACCTACAAAGAGACTTAGACTCCCACACATTAATAATGGGAGACTTTAACACCGCACTGTCAACATTAGACAGATCAACGAGACAGAAAGTCAACAAGGATACCCAGGAATTGAACTCAGCTCTGCACCAAGCGGACCTAATAGACATCTACAGAACCCTCCACCCCAAATCAACAATATACATTTTTTTCAGCACCACACCACACCTATTCCAAAATTGACCACATACTTGGAAGTAAAGCTCTCCTCAGCAAATGTAAAAGAACAGAGATTATAACAAACTATCTCTCAGACCACAGTGCAATCAAACTAGAACTCAGGATTAAGAATCTCACTCAAAACCGCTCAACTACATGGAAACTGAACAACCTGCTCCTGAATGACTACTGGGTACATAACGAAATGAAGGCAGAAATAAAGATGTTCTTTGAAACCAACAAGAACAAAGACACAACATACCAAAGTCTCTCGGATGCATTCAAAGCAGTGTGTAGAGGGAAATTTATAGCACTAAATGCCCACAACAGAAAGCAGGAAAGATCCAAAATTGACACCCTAATATCACAATTAAAAGAACTAGAAAAGCAAGAGCAAACACATTCAAAAGCTAGCAGAAAGCAAGAAATAACTAAAATCAGAGCACAACTGAAGGAAATAGAGACACAAAAAACCCTTCAAAAAATTAATGAATCCAGGAGCTGGTTTTTTGAAAGAATCAACAAAATTGATAGACCGCTAGCAAGACTAATAAAGAAAAAGAGAAGAATCAAATAATAGACACAATAAAAAATGATAAAGGGGATATCACCACTGATCCCACAGAAACACAAACCCATCAGAGAATACTACAAACACCTCTATGCAAAGAAACTAGAAAATCTAGAAGAAATGGATAAATTCCTGGACACATACACTCTCCCAAGACTAAACCAGGAAGAAGTTGAATCTCTGAATAGACCAATAACAGGAGCTGAAATTGGGGCAATAATCAATAGTTTACCAACCAAAAAGAGTCCAGGACCAGATGGATTCCCAGCCGAATTCTACCAGAGGTACAAGGAGGAACTGGTACCATTCCTTCTGAAACTATTCCAATCAATAGAAAAAGAGGGAATCCTCCCTAACTCATTTTATGAGGCCAGCATCATTCTGATACCAAAGCCAGGCAGAGACACAACCAAAAAAGAGAATTTTAGACCAATATCCTTGATGAACATTGATGCAAAAATCCTCAATATAATACTGGCAAAACGAATCCAGCAGCACATCAAAAAGCTTATCCACCATGATCAAGTGGGCTTCATCCCTGGGATGCAAGGCTGGTTCAATATACACAAATCAATAAATGTAATCCAGCATATAAACAGAGCCAAAGACAAAAACCACATGATTATCTCAATAGATGCAGAAAAAGCCTTTGACAAAATTCAACAACCCTTCATGCTAAAAACTCTCAATAAATTAGGTATTGATGGGACATATTTCAAAATAATAAGAGCTATCTATGACAAACCCACAGCCAATATCATACTGAATGGGCAAAAACTGGAAGCATTCCCTTTGAAAACTGGCACAAGACAGGGATGCCCTCTCTCACCACTCCTATTCAACGTAGTGTTGGAAGTTCTGGCCAGGGCAATTAGGCAGGAGAAGGAAATAAAGGGTATTCAATTAGGAAAAGAGGAAGTCAAATTGTCCCTGTTTGCAGATGACATGGTTGTATATCTAGAAAACCCCATTGTCTCAGCCCAAAATCTCCTCAAGCTGATAAGCAACTTCAGCAAAGTCTCAGGATACAAAATCAATGTACAAAAATCACAAGCATTCTTATACACCAACAACAGACAAACAGAGAGCCAAATCATGAGTGAACTCCCATTCACAATTGCTTCAAAGAGAATAAAATACCTAGGAATCCAACTTACAAGGGATGTGAAGTTCTCCTCTTCAAGGAGAACTACAAACCACTTCTCGAGGAAATAAAAGAGGATACAAACAAATGGAAGAACATTCCATGCTCATGGGTAGGAGGAATCAATATCGTGAAAATGGCCATACTGCCCAAGGTAATTTACAGATTCAATGCCATCCCCATCAAGCTACCAATGACTTTCTTCACAGAATTGGAAAAAACTACTTTAAAGTTCATATGGAACCAAAAAAGAGCCCGCATTGCCAAGGCAATCCTAAGCCAAAAGAACAAAGCTGGAGGCATCACACTACCTGACTTACTTCAAACTATACTACAAGGCTACAGTAACCAAAACAGCATGGTACTGGTACCAAAACAGAGATATAGATCAATGGAACAGAACAGAGCCCTCAGAAATAACGCCGCATATCTACAACTATCTGATCTTTGACAAACCTGAGAAAAACAAGCAATGGGGAAAGGATTCCCTATTTAATAAATGGTGCTGGGAAAACTGGCTAGCCATATGTAGAAAGCTGAAACTGGATCTCTTCCTTACACCTTATACAAAAATCAATTCAAGATGGATTAAAGACTTAAACGTTAGACCTAAAACCATAAAAACCCTAGAAGAAAACCTAGGCAGTACCATTCAGGACATAGGCATGGGCAAGGACTTCATGTCCAAAACACCAAAAGCAATGGCAACAAAAGACAAAATTGACAAATGGGATCTAATTAAACTAAAGAGCTTCTGCACAGCAAAAGAAACTACCATCAGAGTGAACAGGCAGCCTACAAAATGGGAGAAAATTTTCGCAACCTACTCATCTGACAAAGGGCTAATATCCAGAATCTACAATGAACTCAAACACATTTACAAGAAAAAAACAAACAACCCCATCAAAAAGTGGGCGAAGGACATGAACAGACACTTCTCAAAAGAAGACATTTATGCAGCCAAAAAACACATGAAAAAATGCTCATCATCACTGGCCATCAGAGAAATGCAAATCAAAACCACAATGAGATACCATCTCACACCAGTTAGAATGGCGATCATTAAAAAGTCAGGAAACAACAGGTGCTGGAGAGGATGTGGAGAAATAGGAACACTTTTACACTGTTGATGGGACTGTAAACTAGTTCAACCATTGTGGAAGTCAGTGTGGCGATTCCTCAGGGATCTAGAACTGGAAATACCATTTGACCCGGCCATCCCATTAGTGGGTATATACCCAAAGGACTATAAATCATGCTGCTATAAAGACACATGCACACGTATGTTTATTGCGGCACTATTCACAATAGCAAAGACTTGGAACCAACCCAAATGTCCAACAATGATAGACTGGATTAAGAAAATGTGGCACATATACACCATGGAATACTATGCAGCCATAAAAAATGATGAGTGCATGTCCTTTGTAGGGACATGGATGAAATTGGAAATCATCATTCTCAGTAAACTATCGCAAGAACAAAAAACCAAACACCGCATATTCTCACTCATAGGTGGGAATTGAACAATGAGATCACATGGACACAGGAAGGGGAATATCACACTCTGGGGACTGTGGTGAGGTGGGGGGAGCGGGGAAGGATAGCATTGGGAGATATACCTAATGCTAGATGACGAGTTAGTGGGTGCAGCGCACCAGCATGGCAGATGTATACATATGTAACTAACCTGCACAATGTGCACATGTACCCTAAAACTTAAAGTATAAAAAAAAAAAAACTCTTGTGTGTAATTCAGTTTCTATCTCAAGCAAAATCAAGAGTGATTAGAAATGTGTAAGAAACATTAAAAAAAAAACCAGATTGTATCATGGTAGACTGACAGACATTTTAGTGCAGTTATTGAGCCAAGACTCAGGTCAACTTTTATTATACATAATCCCATCAACCAGTTTAAGGTGGATTGAAACTTGAACACTGAACTAATCATTTACCTCAGGAAGAGAGAGATATATCCATATGACATATATAATACCTATACATGTTTTAAAATTCTTATTGAGATTTTCTGTATGATATATACATATATATATTCACATCTCACTACTAATTTTATATAAATATATAAAAGTGAGTAGCCCCACACTCCCTTGACCTCAAGGGCAGTCTTTGTGAAGCAACTTCTTCCCTGCTATTCTTAAGCACTGGGTGGATCTGATTGCCCAGATAGGGCACTGCCTTTCCCCAAGGTCACACAGCAATGAAGGGGGACAGATGGAGGAGAGGGGGCCTAGATGTGCAGGCAGCCCCACACAGTCTCATTGGAGTACTGAGAGGCCCAGGCCTCAGCTACATAGGAGAACTGCTCCTTGCTGCTGGGCCAGTAGGTGCCCTCCGTCTGCCTCATCTCCCGAAGCTTCCGCACCAATAGTGCCAGCCCCACCGCCACGAACAAGACAGCCAGGAATCAGAGGACCAAGATGATAGCAGTGACGGCCCCCGAAACAGGGCTCCACTGGAGCTGGAGCTGGTGGGTGTAGGCCAAACAATGGTACTCTCATTTGCAGAAGGGGTTGATATTTGCGCCCAGGGTCGTTCCCAGGGACGACAGCAGCGGCAGGCCCAGCGCCAGGAGCAGCCCCAGGCCGAGCTGGGTGACGGGTTGACAGTGCCGAGGAAGGGGCTTCTGGCGCACGCCCCTCCTACAGCATACAGGGCGGGCCATGGGCACCTGCAACGGGGCACCTGACCCAGGTGTCTTTGAAGTCGCTCTGTATATATTCTATATATATATATATATATATATATATATATATATATATATATATCAGAACATCTCAATAATAATTTTTTCTGTCATCTGAATTTGCTAGTTTCATTGTCCATGAAACCTAAATTAAACGTGTTAGTTTGTGCTAAATTATTCTATGTTTTTAAGCAGAAACAAATCCTTGTTTTTGACACTCAATTTGTTCAGTTGGCCCAATTGATCCTACAAATGGGTTGGACAGAAATTCACATCAAATGCTAAAGATTATTGGTTTGTCTGATGGTTAACGTATGATCAATTTGTCAAAGAGTAGGAGATAAAAATTTTCGAAAACAGTTTAATTAATGAGTAATTTCACCCAAGACACAACGTTAGAATACCTCTGCTAAGGAAAAAGTGAAATAATAATCAGAAATTCTAAACTGAAGATTAGCGTTTCTTTAAGTATTCAGCTTTCTTAACTAAATCAAACAAGAAAAACCTCTGTAATTCCTAGATATCTAGTTTCAATAGCTCTTAAATTTGACTCTTACCAGCCTGTATCCTTCATTGACCCTATAAAAATAGCCAACAAGCACCTGAGAATAACAAGAATATACAAGTCTCCATCCCTTTGCATTTAAATACCTATCCAACCTCTCATTTTATTACTTTGACATTCTACATCACAGACATTGTGAAAGCAGAAGAGTAACTTTTCTATCATTCTATTAATGGCCTTAAACTCAGTGTTTTAAAACAATATAAGTTGCTTATCAATCACACATTTTTGGAGGTCAGGAGTTAGTTAGACAGGGGTTTGACTGGGTAGAAATCCAGATGTGCTCAAGGGCTGCACTAGCTTTGGAAGCTCCAAAGGATAATTTGTTTCCTGTTTTCTGGCTTTTGGAGACCACCCACATCCCTGGCTTGTGACCCTCCTTAGGCTCGTGACCCCTTCCTCCATGTTCAATGCCAGCAACAGTACCTTCCTCCATGTTCAATGCCAGCAACAGTACGTTCCTCCATGTTCAATGCCAGCAACAGTAGGGTACCTTCACATCTCTGCCTCTAACCCTCTGCTTCTGTCATCACAACTCCTCTCTCACTTTCTTGCTTCCCTCTTTCCCTCGTAAGGACCCTCCTGATGACATTGGAGCCACCTGAATCATCCAAGATTATTTCCTCATCTCCAGACTCTTAATCACATTTGCAAACTCCTTTTCCATATAAAGTAATGTGTCCACAGGTACTGGAGATTAGGATGTGATCATGTTTTGGGGGATCCTTATTTTGCTTGCCACAGTTTCAAAATATTGAGCACTTCTATGTCCCCAGCCCTGTATTAACTTTATCATACTAAATCTCACTGAATTATTACAATAAGTCAAGGAGTTTGGTATTTTAATTTCTAGATAGGAGGACACAAATGCTTAGAAAGGTTTTGTCATGGCCTCTGTTAGACTGATGAGCATGAAATCTCTTCATCCCACTACCACTGTGCTCCTTTATCACCTTCCTCCCTAACCATCCCAGTAATTTCTCTCCCTGACTCTCAAATCTTCCATCTAAACCTCAAACTGCTTTGAAATTTTTCCTCCTAAAATGCCGTCATACTTCTCTTCATCAAATGTCATTGTCTCCTCTATTCCAGAGAATGTAGACTAAGAAAAAGGCAAGCAAGATCTTTCACAATGTGTCTCAAAGCTCCTTTTTATAACATTCCTCTTCTAGCCCTGACATCCCAAACTCACTGATCTTCTAAAGTTTAACATTCACTTACCTAGCTTCATGAAATCTCTCAGCTTGTAGTACCCCTGCCAGGCCTATATATGGTCAAATGGTCTTTTTTCTGCTCTATAGCTTCCCCCAAAATTTCCCCTTTAATGTATTTGCGTTTTTCTAAGAATTCCAATAACTTTGGCCCATTGTGAAACAGGGTTGGAAAAAGTTGGAATGGGACTTCAGAGAGAATTGTGGATATGGATCCCTGCTCAGCCATGTACTATCTGTGTGCCAGATCTAATTATTTGATAACTCTGAATACATTTTCTCATCTGAAAAATAGAGATGAAGATACTTACCTCTAGCGATTTCTCTGAGAACCAAAGGATATAATGTACACCAAGGTGACCCAGAGGCTGTCATACATCAAGGCTCAGTGCCTGGTAACATGTGTTTTTATACTCCTCCTTTAGAGGCAATTTACTTTCTTTGCATTTTTTAAAGTAAGAAACCACAGCTACTTTCTTTCGCTTTATAAGTTTGTTGCAGAATTTTCTTTTCTTTAAGGGTCGTAGAAGGACATCCAAAGCATGCATGAAAAACAGCTTTACTGAAACATTGATGATAACCATGATTCCAGGTGCTATTCCTGTATGTAACTTGGACTCTCCAGGTCCTTGAGATGACATCAAGATTACCTCTCAATAGTGGTGACTGAAAAAATTCTGCATTCAGCACTGTCACTGTCTAGATTTGTAATCTGATATTTGATCTTCCATTGGAAAGTCTGAAAAAGCAGAGCTCACATTTACCCAAATCTCTGCCTGTTCTAATTGGCTAAGCTAAAGAGAAGACAGAGGTATTTTCTTTGTTTGTTTGTTTTCTCGCATGATCATCCAGTCATCTACTCAAGAGATAGTGCCTCCCATGAGCCATGCCTAGAGTTAGATGCTGAGGGCCTAAGAGCAATTAAACCAAGCAAGATCTTTGCCAACCGGCAATTTCTCTTTTAGAGAAGAGGCAACCTAAAACAAGAAAAAAAGACAAATGAATAAAATAATCATAAATTATGAAAAGAACAGTGAAGAAAATAAATGAGAAACTAAGATGTACATAAGAAGGAGCATCTATATGGGATAGGCTACGTATTTTGATACAAAATTAAAGATAAAGAGGAGTTAAAGGACAAAAGAACTTCCAGACAGAAGGAACAGCATATGCCGAACTTCTTAAGTATTATTGTTGCTGTGGATGATGATGATACTAGTATTATTAAACAAATATCAGTGATTCATCTGCAAGTACCAAAGCCTAGTGGAAATGATGGATTTCCAAAAGAAACAGAGTTACTGCAAATATACTGTGATCCACACAGACATTACTTAAATGGAATTTAGATTTACAAGGAAAGAAAGAAAAATATTTATGTCAATTCCAAGCAGAAAAGAAAAGTGAAACAAACAAAACACTACTTATATGGAAAGAAGTATTCAGACACAATAACTAAAAGTGTTTGCAAATGTTGGCTCAATTTGGCCCTTGACGTTGACTGACTAGCACTTTGTACTCGATTCTTTCTTGCTGCAAATATGCAATCAATCCATATTTAAACATAAAGGAAGCATTAAGCTTTTATTTTATCTTGCACTTATGTTCTTTCTCTTCTGCCCAAATGTCAACCCCATGCTGTTACTTAGAGGTGTAACATAAGAAGTTGTTTTTGAATTGAGTTCACAGTGTGAACTACAGTTGAAAAGAAATGCCATCTACAGAAAAATTGATTACAGGGAAACCATTAGAATTCTGAGAGGCTAGTTTAATGTTGCTCTGTCATTTGATTAATAGAAAGTGATTTAGTCTTTGGAAATTGCCTGGAAAGATTTTAAAAATTAGAAAAGTGCTTGTTTGCTGAGTTTACCATTGACAGACTTGGTACAAATATCATGACATGTGTTTTGTGCTATCCATGTGGCAGTGTTTTGGTTTCTCAAAATGATAGAAATTTTAATTTTATCATAGATATTTGCAATCCAGTTTAATCAACTATATCAAACCAGAACTGTTAACAGTGCTCACATTAAGGTGATGGCCTTCTAAAGCAGCTTTCGGAAGTTTTATTTGTCAATGTCAGACATAAAGGATTGACACTGGAGAAACATCCATTGATAAAAATAAGAAAGGATGTAGACTAAGAGATATTCTAAGATAATTAGCTGAGACTCTCCCATTTTATCTCCCTTTCTAAAAACATATCAAGAATCTAAGTAAGAGCAATATTATTAAGGGGAAAACTTGAATGTACACTAATTGTATCTAAGAAGTGAATCTTTTGCAAACTTCAGAGTTGGATTATTAGCAGCAAACCACTTCGAACACAACTGAAAAATTGATTATGTCATAACACCACAGTGGAGAACTGCTACTCTTGGAAGAGAATTAACAGTTACAGGGCTTTTTAATATATACCACTAACCAAATGAGGAACATTTCATATTTTATTTCATATCTCATAAACTAGGAGTTATTCGTTTCATTTTATAATGGGAAAATCCTGCTCTTGGAAGAGATTGGATACAAATTCAAGTCTCTCTGACACCAAAGCCCAACTCTTCTCATCTCCCAGAGAGCAAGAGAAGTAAAACATTCTAAATAATCTGTATAATTGGCTATTCATACCAAGGTACTCACTCAGAATGCAACTCTTCTCGTTTTATGCCCACAGAAAGTTGTGCTTCTGCTTTGGTAGATGAGGACACAAATGCAAACATGTCAATGACAAAGTCATTGCCAACATTGCAAACTGCTCCTTTATATAGCTGGAAGAAATCAATTCTGTCTCCTAGTCAGTTGATTTTTTCAATGGATTTATAGTGTTGAAAACAATACTTTTTCCTAAAACAAACAAAACATACAGAAATACATAAAACATTCAGAATCCACACTGCCAATGACACTGAAGTGGTGAATTTGTATTTTCTCTGTATTGATTATATAATGGTAATGTTAGTGCTGAATTTTAAAGAACAGAGATAAAAAGAAAGGTATCAAGAGTACACTAGATATTAAAATTGCAATATCCTGTGAGAATTTTGATATTATATCTTTTATAGCTGAGAAAAAGATTTTAAAAGGCACTGGAGGATAAGTTGAGGAAGGATAGTTACAAAATAATTATTGCTGCCATTCAGACCTTTAGAAATAAATATGTTGATAAGCATTATAATTGACAAGTATATTGTACATTGACAAGCACATTGTACATTGACAAGCAAAGTAATGAATGCTTACTAAGCTGAAAGCTTTCAGGCCTTTAATTATGGGTTTATATTGTCAAGAAATGTACCAGGACATGGTCAATCCAATTGGCCTGTCCATCTTATAAATAGGTATGAATTGCTATGAGTCTGACCACGGCAATTGGCCTTGATCATAGGACAACGTAATGAATGGATTGGCTGTATTGTGTCACCTATGGATCTGCCCCGAGCCCAGTGCGTAATCAATACAGCCTGAGAAGATCACCACAGGACCCTGAGCAGTTTTCCTTAGCCACCTTATTGTACAGTCATTTATTCAACGTGTATGAATTGGATGTCTCCTATGTGCCAGGCACTGTGCTAGGGGTTAGTAATACAGAGTTGAGTAAGGCACTTGCCCTCAAGAAATTTAAAGAAACACATAACCAAGAATAAATGTAATCCAATGTGATAAACCTATAATAAAATATGAACTAAGCCTCATGTAAGCATACAGGGAAACATTTCTCTATCACATCCCAAATGTACTGTAAGTGATTGAGTGAACAATAGTGATATCCCAGTGGAATTGGGGTGGAAAGAGAATGTATGGTAATATATTTGAGACACCTGGATTCAGCAATATGTGAATCTTCCAGTGACACATAGGAGATTAAACAGCAGTTGACTCAAAACTATGAAAGAAATAGTTTCCATTTCTACCAGTGTTATAATGAATTAAATATTATGCTCATTCAGCCTCACAAATTCAAAAAAGATGCCAAAAACATCTTGTTGGGCAGTTTTATCTTTACTTCCACTTTCCAGATGAATTATTTTAAATCTCTCCAGTTTCAATCTCAAAAATAGTCGTGTGGACTCAGATAAGCAGCAAGTTGTTCTGCAGAAACACTAGACTGAAAGCGATAGACCAAGATTCATCAGCTGCATGCTTTTGGATAAGTGACTTCCCAACCTGGATTCTCGTTTTCTTGTATGTAAAATTCTCTAGTTGGACTATATCCATTACTTTAGAAGCCAGATTCTAAATCTTTCATCTCTTATCTCCCACCATCTCTCACGCAGACAACATTAATTTCAGAAAACTAAAAGTCGCAGTTTGGATTTAAAGTTGATGTCCTTTGGGATGATCAATCAGTTTGTGATGATTTTTCCCTTTTCTGGGTTCCCAAAAGCTCCATTTGTTTTAAATGGCATGCATCTTTCACATTGTCCAGACACAGTTGATTAAGCTAAGATAGACATACGACCAAATGAAGTCAATCATCAGCTTTCTCAGGGGAACTCAAACTTGGACTATCTCTGAACAGAGGAGGTTTTAAGTTTCAGGTGTGGTGAACAGTCATGATTTCTGCCGTGTGCAGTGAGAATGACAAAGAGGTACTCTCTGGCAAGATGAGTATACGGCAGACCCTGCTTCAATAAGCAGAGTGAAGACTGTGGCTTTGTGACATTTTTTTCTCTCCTCAGACTCTGCTGCAATCTGCTATGACTTATAAGAAATATCCTTGATAATTTACTACAAATATTTTGCTTAAAATATCTTGAGTTAGTTGTGTTACAGTTAGAAAGCTAACTAATACAGTGTTAAAAAGTAAAGAATTTTAGGAATGAACTTCTATGTGTTGATATATATAAAATGTTTGCAACTTGAATTTGCCAAACATGCTCATTGATTGATGGCCAAATGGAATCCTAGATAAAGAGACCCTCTGTCTGTTTATGTATGATAAAGTAAACAAACTCAACAGCAATGATTAATAAATTAATACTGGACATGCAGCAAGCCATTATTAATTCATAAGTCTGTCACAAAGGCATTCCCAAATGACCAGATTTGAATAAATTTGCTTACTGTGATTAGAATTAATATATTTCAAATGACACTGAAGACATTTTAGCTCCTTCTATGCAAATCATCGAAGACTTATTTTTTCTTTTCATGTTGATGCATCATACAGTGACCATGAGCTAATTAACATTCATTTGGATCTTTGATTATCTCTTTAAAGCTCCAAGCCAACCACCAGCAAACATTGCCTGGAAGCTGACAAACTCTAAATTATGCTTGAACTGGGAGCATGTAAAAACCATGGAAAATGAGTCTGAAGTTTTGGGGTACAAGGTGAGTGTTTAGTTTTTCCTTTAATCATATCAATTAAGTTACTAAGGAATGAAACATGTGACACCCAAATGGAAAACAAATTGGATGTATATGGAAACATTGGAATCTTTTTCAAAATTATTTTGAAAATATCATTGCTGCTTTCTAATTTTCCATTGAAAATGTTTTACATTCCAAGGTCCAGTAATGTATTAGGGAACATCAATAAATCAAATTCCATAGGATGTAACATTTTTTCTTCAAGTGATGTCCCTTGCCATCATAAGATGATGGCTTATGTGCATAGTAGATGTGATGACAATGAGATCAAAAAATATATCTAAATAGAGATTTTAGAACTTAGGCTACAGTATGATGTGATCTTTTAACAACATAAAAGGCATCTAACAAGAGTACAATCAAGTACCCAGAGCAACTCATTTCCATCAGTGACAATGGACATCATCTCTTGGCAGACATATATTCAACATTTGAAATGGGTCCAAACTCAACAGTGACTTTCCACAGCAAGCTCCAATGATAATAGCCTCAAGCTATTTAACTAATAGGGATAAATCTGATCTCCTTCCAGAGGCATTGGCCAAAAAAAAAAAAAAAACCTCTGTTTCTTAACAGGAGCAATGGAATATAAGGAAAAGACATCACTTGGATATTTCCATCTGAGGAGTACAACATTTATGATGATGTATCTTATGTCTTACAGTGTTCCAGAACAGTTGTGTGAACCTTAGAAAAGCAACATGTCCATGTTAACTTGATACCTCATTTTATTCAGATTCTGTACCGGCAAAACAGACAGAGTAAAACTCATATTTTGGAAACAAACAATACATCAGCTGAGCTTCTGGTTCCATTTGAAGAAGACTACTTAATTGAAATAAGAACAGTCAGTGATGGTGGAGATGGAAGCAGCAGTGAGGAAATTAGGATTCCAAAAATGTCAAGTAAGTTGAGTCACCATTGCTGTAGTAGATTCTGAACCTAGACAGCTGCAGCATGAAATTCAGCTCCATGAAACCTTCCAGTTATGGCTTAAATGTTGGGTGATAACATAAATTTTCAATTGTGAGCAAAAGGTGATGAGCCTTTTTTTAAAGTTATTCTCCAAAATTATAACATACTTATACACTATAAATGGTTTTATGCTTCCTCATTTGAAAACCAAAAAGAGAACAGGAAAAAAAAAATCTTTGCGTCATTAGAGCATAATTGTATCACTCATTCTATTATCACAAAAATCAGAAAGATTTTTCATAGATTCTTTCGGGTCTTTTACAGCAGGAATGGCAAATATGAAGCACAGGTAAATATACACCCTTTCCCATGTTCATGGCAGACATCACTAATCAAGTGTGGCTTTCATAAGGAGCTGAGTCACAACTTTCAAGTCCTCCCCAAAACAATTTTCTAAGCCAACCAACACCAGTCAGAGTTAGCATGCAATAATAATGTATCATTTTTGCATTAGAAAAATCACTTACTCATCTGCCTGAAGCTGTGATTGAGTGCAAGTCATTAGCATCCAATGTTGGCCAATCCTTTAGGCAGACTTTGCCAATTTAGGGATTTTCCTTTTGCATTTTTATACTTAAATCAGATGTCCTTGGACAAAGACACGGTAAGGCACTTTCTAAAATTAAATATAATGTGAATGAGACAAGTATAATAAAATATGTTACTAGAAGAGAAATGATAGTATGAAATTGGGGTTTTGAAAAATTAATCTAACAGGCAATACTTTATCTCAAAATATTTTTGTCTTATTTTTATATTTTGCAGGTTTGAGTTCCAGAGGAATTCAATGTTTAGAACCTAGCACCCATTTTCTTTCCATTGTCATTGTGATTTTTTACTGTTTTGCTATTCAGCCACTTATCTGACGAATAAAACCATAAATCTTTGAGAGTTTTTTGAAAGCAAATCATTCTGTATATATGCTCTCCAGCCTCTGACACAAGATGCGTTCTTAATACAGACTTGTTTGCAAAGAAAAAAAAAAGTATATTATTAAAATCCTGTAAATATCTATGGTACATTAATAAAACAATTTTAAACACTTTTGAATTTTAAAATTCGCACATGATTACATGCATTCCTAGGTGCCACATTAACCTGGGGAGTTGTAACTGCTGTGTCTTTTAAGTTACTTATATGGAGAAAATAAATAACTCCCCTCAATGATGGTGATGATGAATACAAACTTGGCTCCTAGTTACCATAACTCACATGTACATTTTTATGTATTCCAGACAATCACTTCAGTATTTAAAATTTCCACCCTACTTCAAAATAAAATACAATTATTTGTTTATAGTTGGGATTCTTTAAAAATACAAACTATTCCAAAGCATGGGGTGCTTTTATCTCTGAATCAAGTTGGAATAAGAAATCTTTTTACTCAAGAATATTTCAGTATACATGATGTTCTTCTCAGCTCACTTTTCAGAAGATTCAGTCACAATAAAGGCAGAAAAAGTATTTTATGGCAAAGAAAAATAAATGATGGGAAATGAGCACCCACCTAAAATAATCTAACAACTCTGGTATATATTAAGCAATTGCTCATGGCAAAGTTGAACATTTGAACTGCTGCATGAACAAATCTCAGGTAATTATGACAAGTTGATTGCAATGTATGTGGCCTTATTTTTATAATAAAACAATGTGCAAACAGAATTATTTGATCAAGTTTTCTACACTTTGGTCAAAATATTATTTTTTGCCAATTTTCTCTGCAGCTATGAAAACAATTCTACATGAACCAGGGTTTAGAAAGATTGTGCGGGTTGACTTTTCTCTAGGGTGAGCCTGTTTCAGTCAGTGGCCTCACTTCTTAGGATTGTGTAGTCTGGAGAAAGCAGTCTGGGAGAAGGTGAGATTAGTGACCTGGCCCATAGAATGCTATGTAACCACCCCCTTTCCTCCACAAACAGCCTTGAGAGGTCAGTTCCTGCTGTCAGCCTTCTCTGGCTCCCAGCCAATCACGTTTGTTGTCCTTTAGAGCTAAATGTGAGAAATGCTCACGTGACTTTTATCTTCTTAACATGGTGCAACCTCTTAATTATGTTGAGAATATTTGAGCTATTCTCACAACCCTCAAATCATACAATCCTCAATATGGGATTTTGTCATTTGCATGTCTGAAGTATTTTAGAACTCTTTAAAATACCCCATGTAGTCAGCAGCAGATGGACAATGGCTTTCATAGTTCAGAACTTGCTCCTTGCCTGAACAGTGTGTCAAGCACACAATGCAAATTAATGAGCCTTATTCTCCCCATTGCCATATGATCTGACTGTGCCTTTGTGGAGCAAAACAAATAAGCAACAACAAATACTATTCGGCACACCCGTGTTAACAGCTGCCTGGCCAAGATACATCTGAATTGACCAGAGATACCAGTGCTGGCATATGGTCTTAATGGTTCCCTTAATTTGGTAAGAGACAAGATTTGTGTCCTCCTCCCCAAAGAAGACATCGAGGGTTAAAAATACTGTGAGGTTTTTGTTTCTGCTAATTAAGTGAATCAGATATACAGTCATTTGTGTGTGAGTTCAAAAGCTAAGTCAGTTTTTATCAATAATACTTACTTATATGTTTGCAGAGTGCTATTTAGTTCATGATTTCTGGAATATTAAATGTCTGTATTCACTGTCTACATATCTAACATATTATTTATCTTTTCATCAATTCACTAAATTTTTCAGAATATACTTTGGCATTAATATAAGCAGCATGGGCTTTGGTGCAATAGGAATCTCTCCTCTTATTGAAAACTTGGATATATTTCTTTTAACATCTCCATTTCACCAATATCAGAACAATAGAGTGTTATGTACATAAGGTATTTGGCATGGTGCAAGGAACATTGTAAGTTGTCAATAAATGGAGCTGCTGTTATCTGCTGCTATGAATTAAATCCCAAATGACATAAGTTATTACGTTTACACATCCAATATATTATGAAAATAGTTTCAACCTGTGTTTATGTCAAAATCCAAACCAGCTTCAAGAAAAATGAATTGATCACCTACTCTCCATACTACATGGCACTCAAGGATGAAAACAATGGTGATTCTAACAACCTATTTCAGGGAAATGTTCTACGTGATGTATATACTCCTCTGACGTTCAAGAAGGATTTCCAGTGCATCCCTGTATTGACTGAGTAGACTGCTGTTATAAACATGATATGTCATTTCCATACTTCCTACAAAAAAGGGAGATAATGTGATTGTACCTGGAAATGGCTGGAGAAGGAACCAGAAATAAGGTTTAGGAGACTCAACACAGTGGAAATATACCACTTTAAAGCTGTGGACTGCCTAGATCGTGTAGAGTTCAAACACAGCTTCATTTTTTCTCTTTTGTTCACACTGTAATCCTCCCTGCTCAGTGTCTCTTTTCTATCTATACAGCAGAGGGTGAGGAGGGCATGGCTGCTGTCTTTAAAAACAAATGCAGATGGTGAGGGATGACCTGGAACCTATATGGATTCTAAATGTAATAACATAATTATTACTTCTCATAAGTAAATCTAGTATTTTTATACTTCTATGTATGTCAGTCTTGAGATGCAACATGGAGTACACACTCCTGTATTAGTCCATTTTCATACTGCTATGAAGAAATACCTGAGATTGGGTAATTTATAAACAAAAAGAGGTTTAATGGACTCCCAGTACCACATGACTGGGAAGGCCTCATAATCATGGTGAAGGGTGAAGGAGGAGCAAAGACACATCATACATGGCAACAAGCAAGAGAGTGTGTGTAGGGAAACTACCCTTTATAATACCATCAGCTCTCATGAGACTTATTCACTATCATGAGAACAGAAAAAAAAAACCACCCCCATGATTCAATTACCTCCCACCAGGTCCCTCCCATGACACGTGGGGATTAGGATTATGAGAGCTACAATTCAAAATGAGATTTCGGTGGGAACACAGCCAAACCATATCAACTCCCTGTGTACAATTATTACTTAATGTGCTATAGAACTACATATTGAATTCAGGAGATATTTTGTTCTAGACAATCACATCTTTGTTGAGGTCAATACTTGCATTAGTCAGGATTCTCCAGAGAAACAGAGCCAATAGGGTGTGTGGGTGCATGTGTGTGTGTGTGTGTGTGTTTGTGGAGAGAGAAAGAAATATATTACAAGGAACTGACTCATGTGATTGATTATGGAGTCTGAGAAGTCCAAATGCAAGAGAGCCTTTGATGCAGTTCCAGACTGAGCTGAAGGCTAAGAACCAGGAGGGCCAATAGTGTAAATTCCAGTCTGAGTCCAAATCCAAAGGCAGGATGAAACTTATAACCTAGCTCAAAGACAATCAGGCCAAGAAGAATAATTGTTTCTTACTCAGGCTCCTTGTCTATTCAGGCCTTCACCAGATTGGATGATGCCCACCTGCAATGAGGAGTACAATCTGCCCTACTCCATCTACCAATTAATGTATTAATCTCATCCGCAAAATCCATCACAGACACAGCTAGAATGTGTAATCAAATATCTGGGCACCAAATGGCCCAGTGGAGTTGACACATAAAATTAACTATCACAGTATTCTTTGGGCTGATATTAAATAATTCAATTCTGCTTTCATCAGCTTTTGGAATGAAATTATTTAAATGCTCCTCTCAATTTATTCATTTGTAAAATCATACGTTGGGATGACAAGATCTCAGAGTTCTTTTAAAACTCTATAATTTTGTACTAATGTGCATAATGTGTGACTTCTTTGGGTATAAGACAGTATTTCAGAAACCTTCGCAACCCACACATACTCTACAGTCCTTTCCCTTTTTTTCCCCTGTGTTTTTACCCCTCGTTCCGTGCATTTTAAACTGGAGTTTACATTACTAAAATTGAGCATGCTTTTTCAAACTACAAAAGACCCTCAGAGTTTCTAACCCATCTCTACACTCCATTGAGAATCACTGCTGTATTGCAGTGGTTCCCAAGGGCAGGACTATAATGAAGTTTTCACTGTTCAGTGAAAAAAATAAGAAAAATATGTAGAGTTTGGTGAGATATTCATAATGAATAATTTGTGAAATATGGCTGTCCTGCATTGTGAAATGCTCATTCTTTGGGGAAACAAAGTTGAGAATGGATCACAGTTTGTTTTACCTGCTCTGTTTTAAAATAATTTACTTGGGAAAAGAGTAGATTACTTTATATCAAGTTCAATTATTTTTATTATTAAAAATGTTTATCTTCTAAGGAAAATGAAAAGTTGAAAACCACTGGTGTTAAGTCATCTTTTTAATACTTGTTTGTTTAATCTCATAACCATTAAATTAGCAATTTGACTTTGTGTGTTGAACTGTAGTTTATATGCCAAAACACCAAGGTTCTGAGTTCTATAGAATTATTGTTTACTTATATAAATCCTTATACTTATAAATTTACTTATAGAAATTATATTAATTGACTAATATAATTATATTAATTTACTTATATAAATTACTTATATAAATTTACTTATATAAATCTAGGAAATATGGCCTACCACTTATAACAAAACATGAATATAATTAGATTGCAAGAAAAATAGAATGTCAAAATCCTGACTTTTTAAATATCTTAAAATATGGAAATTATTTGCTTTCCACTTTTCTATGTTAAAAATTCTTTCATGAAATTAAATATAGTTAGCTGTTAGGCTTTCTTTAATGTATTTACAAATGATTTTAGCAAAATAATTTTAGCAAAAAATTTTTATTGAAAGATAAATTTATTTCTTCAGTTTTTTTCAAATATTATTGTTCTTAACAGTGCTTGGTGTGGTCCTGGGCAGAGAATGATGCTTAAAACATGTATTTGCTTTCTGGACTGATTTATACAGCCAACTGTTGGCAATTTGTTTTCCCTTGGTTTCCTTAATAAAATAAGGGCCAGGCACGGTGGCTTATGCTTGTAAACTCCCAGTAGTTTGGGAGGCCAAGGCTGGTGGATCACCTGAGGTCAGGAGTTTGGGACCAGCCTGACCAACATGGTGAAACTCCATCTCTACTAAAAATACAAAATTAGCCAGGCGTGGTGCACATGCCTGTAATCCCAACTACTCTGGAGGCTGAGGCAGGAGAATCGCTTGAACCTGGGAGGAGGAGGTTGCAGTGAGCTGAGATCGTGCCTAAACTCTGGATTTTGGTGGGTAAATAATATATCTCTGAAATAAATAAAATAAAAATAAAATCCTTGGAATATTGTCATTTGAAAAAACATCAGAAATGCTGGTATGTTGCTATTTTAAAACACATACTTTAAAATCTAGTTGGATGTGCCTTAGAAGATCCTTATTTTGTTTGGAGTAAAGCTCTGGAGGAAAGCTCACGCGATGACTCTTTAAATAAAGATAGCAAGTTGCAGCTCAATGAGAGTGAAAAGAAATCTTGATGTAAAGTGTTTTGTTCCCTACACCCGTTAAAGAGAAGGAGTAAGCTAGGCTAAAATGTTTGTGGGTTTATCATGTTATTCCTGGAACTGAATGCTCTATTGGATAGAACCCTATTCTTAAGCAGTGATTAATTAATGTTTATAAATCACTTCAAAGATGGAAAGCATTGTATAAAGTCTAATCATTTCTATTATAGTGATTTTTTTCCAAGAAGTATATTGACTTTTTGCAATAGCAGTTTGAAAAAGCATGCATTCGTGACTGAGGCCAGGTATCACGCCTGGAGGAAAATAGTAATTGGAAAGTTTGAAAGGTAATAATTCTGAGATACTGAAAATTTAGGTGAATTTATAATAGCAGACTATTATAAATTAGTCCAGTCTGCATGGACTAAATAATTTTAATTCAAACGTGAAGTAATCTACATCTATTCATGACAGTTTTCAGCCTGTGAAATAAATGTCATAGCAACAGACTGTGTTCCTGAAATGATATATACCTGTAACAAACCTCAGGTAATCTCAGGGGCTTTCATAGTAACAATAATGAGTTTAGGGAACTTTTATTACCTGTAACTGCAGTAGTTATAAAATCCCCCAAAACTAAAACTAACTTTGAACAGATTCATTTTAGCCTATTTCTGTTGACAGAAAGCGTAATTAGATATATTACTGGCCTTTTCTAAATCAGATCATTTTCCTTATCTGTGTAAAAGTGAAAGTGTTATAATTTAGTCATCTAAATTACTGTTGTATTTAGACTTGCAAACATACTGAGATATTTTCATCTTCTAAATTCTTAAAAGAATAGAGTCTAGATTTTTTTTTTTTTTTTTTTTTTTGGAGACAGAGTCTTCCTCTGTCGCCCAGGCTGGAGTTCAGTGGCACGGTCTCGGCTCACTGCAACCTCTGCCTCCCAGGATCAAGGAATTCTCCTGCCTCAGCCTCCCCAGTAGCTGAGATTACAGGCACACACCACCACGCCCAGCTAATTTTTGTATTTTTTTTAGTAGAGATGGGGTTTCACTATGCTAGCTAGGCTGGTCTCAAACTTCTGACCTCAGGTAATCTACTCATCTCAGCCTCCCAAGTGCTGGGATTACAGATGTGAGCCACCGCCCCTGGCCGAGTCTACAATTTTCTAAAAGAGATTCCTAAGTCCAAGGACATGGCTCAGGTTATTTTGAGTAATGTTTGGACTCACATAATATTTCAAACTACATGACAGTGGAAAAAAGACTGTAACTAGTTAAGGAAAATCTGAAAACCCACAACTTGTTGGTGTCAATAGGTAGACAGTACTGGAGAGGCTGAGGCTGGAAGATGACTGGATCTCAGGAGTTCAAGGCTGCAGTGAGCTATGATCACGCCACTGCACGCCAGCCTGGGCAACAGAGCAAGACTATGTCTCAAAGAAAAAATTGACAGAATGGAAATTAATATTCATTTAATATCTGTTGATAACAACTAAGATACCAGATTTTTCTATCTGAAATTGATATTCTTCATCAGAAAACTTCATGCCTTGCATTATATCATGTTACATTAGGTTGCCTTACACTATATTTTATTATTTAATTATCATATGTCTCATTTTGTTTTAGAAAATGAATAATGAGTTCCAGAGGCGATGGACCTTATCTTTGCATTTCCCCTTGCATCCATCACACCCAGAAGAGTACCTGACATCCAGTAGTTGCTCAACACATATGTTTTGAATGAATATACAAACAAAAGAAAGTGTTGAGTGTGCATTACTTAATAAAATCTCATTGCCACTCCTGGAAAAGTGGCAAAGCTAACCTAAAGAATTTTGTCTTTTGTAAAGCTTTCATATTAAAATATTATAATTTTTTTTTGGCCTTATTATTTTTAATAATTTATCATGGGGGATTTAACACACTTTTAAACATTTTTATCATCTTGTTATTATTGCTCTTTTTTGGGGTGTCTTTATTTGGGGGCTTTTATTTATTTTATTTTATTTTATTTTACTTTAAGTTCTGGGATACATGTGCTGAACGTGTAGGTTTGTTACATAGGTATACATGTGCCATGGTGGTTTGCTGCACCTATCAACCCATCATCTAGGTTTCAAGCCCCGCATGCTTTAGGTATTTGTCCTAAGGCTCTCCCTCCCCTTGTCCGCCCCCCCCAACAGGCCCTGGGGTGTGATGTTCCCCTCCCTGTGTCCATGTGTTCTCATTGTTCAGCTCCCACTTATGAGTGAGAACATGCAGTATTTGGTTTTCTGTCCCTGTGTTACTTTGCTAAGGCTGATTGTAAAACAGTATAATTTAATATGACATACAGTTGATGCAGCACTCTCTGCATATAAAATATTTTAATTTTTTAAAGCTTTCTAAGATTAAAATAAATTTTAAGGGTAATGCTTTTTTAACAGAAAATACCATGTAATTTTATGAGAGTTTCTTTTCCTTCCCCTCAAAGATTTTTAAAAGACAATTCTCAAAATTTGTATAAAAATGGCTATTAGAATTGCATAACCAAGCCAGAGAGCAACATCCATGGTGTCACAGAAGCCATGAGGATCATTCCAAGGTCTAAGTTGCAATTATTTTCCCTGCAGCCAAATTAACTAAAGTCTATACCCTTGATCATACACATAACAAAATGTAATAATCTTGTCATGCTACAATATTAAATCCATATATTCAGCCAGGAAGATATTTTTAGTTGGCAGATATAACACACAAACTTATGACTTCCCCTTTTTAGGTGCTACTTCTTTAGGTCATGCTGTAAGATTCACTCAGTTTTATTTCCAAAAGCTCAAAATAACTGATGGATTGGCTGAAAATTTCAGAGAAAAAATAGTTCTTTGGCATTAAGGAAGTGGCAAACTTTCAGTACAAGGTCAAACAGGTTAGATGTCATCAGTGTCTATTTACTTAAAGACTAAAATAGCTGTCAATGTTTAGATGTCAGATTTCATGTAAATCTCACTGTCCTTGAGCCACTCGCAGTCTGCCTTCCTTCATGGCACTAAGCTAGTGAACTAGTGAGTAAGTCTTCTCTTTGAGAGGGAGCATTCTTCTCTTTACCATGCTCCTTTCCCAGCTTTCATAATCCATTTATGAACCTATCTGGCCCTTTTAGGCATTTGAGTTTTGACCCTTGTTATATACGATGCAATGTACCTAGATGACAATATTTTATGGTGTCATTGTCTTTTACACCATATTACCTTATACTCATTTATATGAACACCTCATTTCAGCTGTCATGAACTATGAGCATTTAATGTAAGAAAGTTGAACATTTACATAACAAGAAAAATAAAATTATAATGATAAGGAATTCATCTTGTAAAAATATGTATTTCTTTTTACATTGGGGTCAGAAACATGGCAACTACTCATGGAATAGATACATCCACATTTATAATTGATCAAATCTGTCAAGAAAACATTACTTGTTTACCATGTTCTATGCATTGAACTTGACTCTACCAAAAAAAAAAAAAAAAAGCGTGAAGAAGAGAAACATGCCACCGAGGTGGGGAGCAGGTAATAATTAAGCCAACTCTTCTCACTTCAAAACAACAATCACCTGTTATGATAAGTGCTGAGGAAAAACAAAGAAGATGCTCTGATAGAGAATAAAACATGGGGCCAGATGGGTACCCCAAACTGGATTGGCAGATGGCTATTCTTAGAGAAATATCATTTACAGAGAGACTTGAATGATGCAAAAGGTAGGCATGTTAAAAACGGAGAAAAAAGTATTCCAGACAGAAAAAGAAAAAAAGTCTGCAAATGCCTTGAGGAGAGGAAGAGCTTGGTATGTTCTAGTTACTCAAGGAAGTCTGGTGTGGATGGAAGATGGAGCTGAAAGGAGACTGAGGCATGAGTTCACAGAGCCAACTGGAACCTGGTGATCCTGAAAGTTCCAGGTCTTCAGAAGTAACTTGGATTTAGGTTTTAAACGTTACTTATGTTTTAAGAAGATCACTCTGGTTACTGTGTGGTAAGTGGATTGCCATGTGTCAAGGAGAGAAACAAAGATTCTAATAGTAGTCCTTGTAATAGATCAGTGGTGGGTAGACTAGTTCGGTGGCAGGTAATAGACCTGTAGACTTGTCAAGAATTGCCCATTGATGAGATATAAGGAGGGTGAGGGATGCCTCTGAATATTTTAAAGCTACCTTTATTTTATCACATGGAGAATACCAGGGAATGATCATTCCTAGGAATACAGAAGATAGGGTGGTAGTCAAGATTCAGTTTGGGACATGATCAGTTAGAGATCTCTATGAGAGATCTGGGTGGAGTTGTTAAAGAGACAGATCTGGCAATTAGGGTCAAGGAGATCTGGGTTTCCCCAGAAGTTCTAGCTCTTTTATTAATGAGCAACACTGACCCTTGCCTTGTAAGGTGACATTTGAGGTGACCTACTTCACTTTATGAGTCTCAAATTTTTCTTCCATGGAATGCACTGCTTTGTTAGAGGAACACTTACATTATTATTAGTACTCAAGCAGTATAAATGTTGGACATTACTATTTTATGACAAGAACTCTCAAACTGCAAGATACTGAGTCAGTCATTGAAAGAGTTAAATTCAGATTACCATGATGGCTTTATTAGGCTTAAGAGTGTTTTTGCCTTTAAGATGTTCAGAAAAAAGTTAACTATAATATACACAATGGAATACTACTCAGCCATAAAAAAGAAGGAACCCTTGTAATCTGTGACAACATGGATGAACCTGTAGGATGTCTTGTTAAATAAGCCAGGCACCAAAAGACAAATATTTCATGATCTCACTAATATGTGGAATCTTAAAAAGTTGATCTCATAGAAGCATAGAGCTGAATGGTGGTTATCAGAGGCTGGGGTGGTTGTAGGGGAATGCAGGTGAAGAGTTGGGAAGATGATGGTCAAAGGATACAAGCTTTCCATTAAATAGGATGAATAAGTTCAAGAGATCTGTTGTACCACAAGGTAACTATAGTTAGCAGCATATTGTATTCTTAAAAATGCTAAGTGGGTATAAAGTGTTCTCTCCACAAAAATGATAGTTAAGTGATGTAATGAATATGCTAATTAACTAGATTTAGTTGTTCCACAATGTATATATTATTTAAAACATCATGTTGTGCATGATAAATGAATCTAATTTTTTATGTCAACTTACACATTTTTTAAAGATCATAAGAAGGAATTAACTGGAAAACTCCATTCCAAAATTAAATTGGTCATTAAGATTTAATACTGATAATTAATTCAGAACAAAAAGATTGTTCAGGTGTGACCAAATTCTAAAATGAGAAATTAACAAGTTTTGTTTTTTATCCTTGACTTGATTCTAAAAACAGAGTTCTCAAACCGTAAACTCATAAGCTTAAAGTAAACTTACGATTTGCTGGTCCTTGGCATCTTTCTTTTGCACCTTTAGAATTTTGCTTATGCTCCTTTTTCTGCATGGAATGTTCTCTTTCCTTTTTCTGCCTGGAATATTCTCTTTCCCTTTTCTGTGTGAAATGTTCTCTTTCCTTTGCCTGGGGAGCAGCATCTTCAGTTACCAGCTCCAGTGCCAGCCACTGCACTGCTGAGACTTTTGCTGCAGCCCACTCTCCTCAGACCACTCTCGCATTTTACTCAGTCCCTGGAGCTCCCTGTGTCCGTCTCAGTCATAGCATTTGGCATTTGTTTTCTCAACCGTTGGTTTCCTTTCCTGCTTCTCTCACTTGATGGTGGATTAATTGGGGATTGTAAATTCTTCAGCACTGATTATTATGCTGGGAACGTAGTAGGTTCCTGAGATGTATATAAGGTGATTATTATGCTGGGAACGTAGTAGGTTCTTGAGATGTATATAAGGTGATTATTACGCTGGGGAGGTAGTAGGTTCTTGAGATGTATATAAGGTGATTATTATGCTGGGAAGGTAGTAGGTTCTTGAGATGTATATAAGGTGATTATTATGCTGGGAACGTAGTAGGTTCTTAAGATGTATATAAGGTGATGATTATGCTGGGAACGTAGTAGGTTCTTGAGATGTATATAAGGAAGACAAATAGGCAGAGAGGGAAAAAAAAGAAATTCAATTTTTGTTTTTCAGCAAGTCTGACTGTATTTTGCCAATCACATATTTTAGAATAAAATGAATCAAAATACAAAAACATAGAATTGTAATACTAAATACTCTAGTTTGCCTGAAATTTTTTTCTAATATTTATAAAAAGCACACCTTGAAATATCTTGAAATAAGAAGAAAAAAACATATTATCAACACAAATCTTTTATTAGAACATTTCAGGCAAACTGATGAACAAACATTTTAAGATATTATGATAAGTGGCTCCATATGAATTATTTTCTGGGATTTGTAGTACATAAGACAACTCTATTGTCTTTGTGACAGTTAAAGAAGCAAGTTTTTTTCTGTAAACTGATATTTCCAGGCAAACAAAATTCCAGCACTACTGCCTCCTTTGTCCAGAAGACAGGTTAATACCCAAAGGCAAATGATTTCGGCATTTTCATCACCAAGATCAATGTTTAATTTCTTCACCTAAATAGATTCCTCTTTACCCTTTTGACCTACCTACAGAGTCCCGTCATTCAGCACCCCTAGAATCAGAGTTGGGAGGGTTCTTGATGGGGGGTAATTCTAGCTCTTCCCAAGCTGCAGTCTCTAGACAGGATGAAATATGTGTCCTTCAAGGTACAGACATTCACCAGTTTATGAATAAATTGTATTGTCTTAAGAAATCTGTCATTTAGTTGTTGGGACACATATTCACTTTGTTAATAGAAATACTGCTGAAAACAGTTTTTTCTGCAGCCTGTAAAAGCCTATTTATCTTATAATGGATTGACAGTGTAGCATTTCATGGTACTCAAGAACCCAATCTTAAAATGAAACCGCGATTCACCAACAAAGCATTTTTAGAGTTCTGGCTTTGCTTATGGAAAAAACATCTTCTTCCAACATACTAGCAACTTGACAGTAGCAACAAGGACTCCATGAGCAACAAGGACTCCATGACAGCATATATGGTGTCTCTCATGGTGTAGGACAGGAACCCCAGTAAGACAAGAGGGGAGAAGCAGAAACATAAGATCCAGGTTGTAGGAATTAAAGAACTGTAAGGAAAGAACCTTCCATCATGAAACTCACTTTATCAGGTGATCAGCTTTCATCCACACACCATGTTCCCACTCTTCTCAGGAACTTTCCAGTCTTATCTTCTTCTGTTACTTTCTCTTTTAATAACCTTTTAAAACTCATCTAGTATCACTTTACTATTAGCTTTTTGTGTTCTAGCCCAAGAAAATTTTATTCTCTCTTACTGATAAGCTGGGCCTCCATCTCACCACAGGGCCTTTGCACATGCTAGTACCTTTTCCTGCAATTTCTTTTTGCCCTCAACAATGTATTCTTGCTCCTTTCATCTGGTTAATTGCTATTCATTCTGATTAGGTAAAACTCTCTCTATATTTCTCCATTGCACCAACATTATTCTTCCCTAACACTTATCACAGCTATAGTTTATTTATTTCTGTTATTCTCCAATTAATTCCTATAATTTCCAAACAATCTACAAGATCCATGAGGATAGGAATCCTATTGTATTGGGTTGATCATTGATTGTATCCCCAGTACCTAACACAGTGCTGGCACCTGGGAATCTCTCAGTAAATGGGATTTATTTAGAAACAAGTGAGTCACAATTATAATAAATATCTAATTAAACATAAAATTTTACATTATAAAATAAAAAGTTAATAACTTAATGACAATTACTTATATCTTCTCTTAAAGACTCCTGTCCATAGGACTCAATTTAAAGCTTTAATTATGCTACTTATTCCTCAAAACCAATAGACAGTTTTTCTCATGTTTTCTCATCATTCTTACAGCACTGAAAATAATAGGAAATCAGAAAATTTTTCATTAAATTCTACTTTGAATGCCTCCTTCACCTTACCTCCAATCTATACTTTTTTCATTAACCCAGTTGTATTAGTCCGTTCTCACACTGTTAATAAAGACACACCTGAGACTAGGTAATTTATACAGGGAAGAGATTTAATTGACTCACCGTTCAGTATGATTGGGGAGGCCTCAGGAAATTTACAGTCATGGTGGAAAGGGTAGCAAACATGTCCTTCTTCATATGCTGGCAGGAAGGAGAAGTGCTGGGCAAAGACGGGGAAAGCCCCTTATAAAACCATCAGATCTTGTGAGAACTCACTCACAATCACAAGAACACATGAGGGTAACCACCTTCATGATTCAATTACCTCCCACCAGGTCCCTCCCATGACAAGTGGGGATTACGGGAAATACAATTTAAGATGAGATTTGGGTGGGGACACAGCGAACCCATATCACCAGTGGAATGAAGGTGGCAATATCTGGCATGCATAACTCTGCCTCCTGGTGATCCTTAGAATCCTTCTTAACACAATCATGCAGGCAACTACTACTAATTAATTTTATTGGCACCATGAAATGAAATTGATTTACAATTCCTTAAAGAGGTAAAGTAAAAAGTCTCCTTTCTGTTTACAGCAATATAAACTTTTGGGGAATTGTGATGAGAACTTACTTTCTAATTATTGGCATTTCTCCAGCTCCAACCATACATTAAGAACAGCTTTAAACTGTTCCATAGTTTTGTTGTAAAAAGATAATCTTGGATTATCCAGGTGGACCCAATGTAGTCACAAGGGTCTTAAAGGTGAGAGACAGAAGATGAGTCAGAATGAGATGATGTGAGAAAGTCCACAGGGGCCACTGCTGGCCTTGAAAATGGAGGAAGGGGACACAGTCCAAGGAATGTGTACCGCCTCTAGCAGCTGGAAAAGGCTAGAAAATGCATTTTCTTCTAAAGCCTCCACAAGAGATGCAACCCTGCCAAAACCTATATTTTGGCCCCGTGAGATCCATTTTATGTTTTTGTAAGCTGTTAAGTTTGTGACACAGCAGTAATAGGAAGCAAATACAGTGAGTTTAAGAAACTTGCCAAGTTCACACAGTGAATGGATGGTTAGAAATAAAACCGGGCAGTGTGTTTTACTTAGCTATCATTTTATTTAACTGTCAATGTAAAAACAAATACGTGCATGCACACACACACACAGATGTATATATAAACATAGCATAAATATACATATATGTATATGCATACATAAATGTAATATGTGCATATATCCATGTATACACATATATATGCATGTGTCATTTCCAATGTTGTACTGCCTCATTAATTTTGGTAATTTGAAAATAATACATTTCTATGGTAATACAAGAGCAGAGATATACTCGGTATCAAAGTGGTACTAAATACTGTTTATACAGCCTGTTTCATGAGATGCTGAAGACGTACTGTAAACAGTAATACTTACAAGAAATGAAAGTCTACCAGTGTTATCCTTGGGCAGCCAATTGATTGTGGTTCATGGATTTCATTTACTTTGTGTGAGTGCATCAATCTCCTTTTAAAGCGCAGGGAGAGTTTACAACTAGAATTTTTACTAATGATTGCTGATAGGTTTTTCATGATTTAGATATCAGGAATCTTGAAATCAAAACTAATAGCAATAGACAAGAAGTGATAAACAGATACTTAGAAAGGTATAAGGAAACAAGAGAAGGGAGCTTCATTACAAGAATGAGCTTGGGGAGCAGGTGTGACCAGAGAGTGGAGAAGCTGTGCTAAAAGCCAGGCTTTGATATAACTTGGAGGAAGTATTTAGAACAGTTAGAGAATAGCCACTTCCTAGAGCCAGCAAGAAGACAGATCAACTTGTAATTCCATTATTTTCCAGGTGGATGATACTGAAATATATAGTTAACCTCTCTGAGCTTCTTATCTCTTTAAAAAGCACATTAATATCTACCGCTGGAGGCTGTTGTGATGATTAAGTGAGCCAATGCATGTAAATCACCTAGGATTGGTAGATGTTCAGCAAATATTATTTCCTTTCTTCCTCCCTGCTGTCTCCATTGATTCTTTGCTACCATGCTTTAAGGTCATACATCCTGAAATTTGCTGCCATCAAAGGATATAATAGAGTTGTTTGCCCACTTTTTAAATAAAGTAGGTTAAATGAATTTATTTTCTTTTATTATACCACCTCTTTGGGCCTTTCTTATTGAACTATGCATTATGATTCTTTGAGGAACATAACATTATATAATAGAAATCATTTCTCAATTTTATTTTTCAACAATTTTTTTCACAGGAAATTACATGAGAGAATTGACATGAGACTAGTTCAACAAAACTTATCACAAGAAGCTCAAACTTAAAGTAAAAGCTTGGAATCAAGCATCAGAATATATGAGTCTATAGTTCTATCTTCACTGTTTTGTGGTTGAGTTGAGTTCAAAACAAATATGTAATGTTTTAAGAACTTTGTTCTACCTCCGTTGTCTTTCTATGAAGAGTTTTGAGGATGAAACTGCAAGCAGTATGCAAAAGTAGTATCTAGAGTTAAAAGCTCCATGCAAGCATGAGATTATTATTACGTTCTTTTATCATTTGACCCACTATTTGTTCCACAATGTGAAAGGAATATAGCTGATTGCTCCCAAAGACCTTGGTAGGTCAAAGTAAAGAAAAGTGCATAATATCAGGCCAGAGGCCACAAGGTGTGAGACTGGATGAAATGAACACAATACAATGATCTCTGTGAGAAAATAAGTTATTTCAAAATAAATGCCCTAACTCTAGAGAGCTGGTAGAGTTTGGGACATGAGGTACACAGGCTCTTTAACATTTTCATTGAATTTTCATGCATTGTTATGTAGACCATAATAATGCACAAAATTCTTCAGAAGAATACCTGTCTCATAACACCCTCCATCTTGCTGAGAAGCTACATATAGGTCTCTTCTTTTCTCTGAGACTCAGTATTGGAAATGTTTAGAGAGATGGGGGGAGGATTATAAATTAACAGATTTTTATAGTTAAAAAAATTTCCAAAAATGTGGTCTGTGGAATATTTAAACCTAGAGAACTCTTCCCCCCAAAAAAATTATTCCACGGTCAATGACATTTAGGAGACATGGCTCTATCCCCCCTCTAGGAGCTTCACAAGGCACTTGATCAATCTAAAAACTCCTGGAAGTCCTGAAGTAATGAAAAAGATTACCTTGTTCTAATGCAATATGTCCACAATTATTTAATCATGTTAAACATTATTTGCAAGAAACTTACAAAAATTTCACTAGATAATATTCCACCAAACCCGTGGGGGGAAGTGCCCCATGAGATAATATCCCAGGTCCCCAAGTCCTCTACCATTCCTGGAGTGTATATGATTCCCCAGGAGGGTGCAGGAAGGACTTGGTGCCTCTACTTCTACAGCCTTGAGACCTTCTTTTATGACAGTATTGGTCCGCCCCCATGGAGTCAGTTTGTGGCTGGAAGTACAGTTTGCACGATTAGTGTGCGGAACAACAGTGTGGGCTGAACAGGCTGGAGAGAAAAGGCTGCTTCTTGGGGACCAATTTTTAGAAGAAAGTGCCTCCTCTGTCTCTGTCTCAGCCCATACCAATTCTTCTTGCCAGCTGTGGTGTCTGTGTTTGCCCACTCCAGGGGGATTACACATTCATTTCATGTGGCACAAGAGGATGAGAAGAAAAATTGCTGGCAAATGAGACACCTGTGACATTTGGGGTAAACACAATTACATAAAGCCCTGGTTTATGGGCTTCTGTCATCACTATGGGAGGGTCACCTTCCCCCTCCTCCAATGGATGGGAGACCTGGCTATAAGCAGCAGAAGCGGACTTTATAGGCTGTTAGACAGGCTTGACATGGGCTCTGGGGGTCTTCCAGTCAGGATTTGCCTACCCACGCAAAGTGCAAAAGAGAAATAAAGCATTTAACCAGAAAATTAAGACCCAACCAAGTCACAAGAAGTTGATTGTAGCAAAAGCAATGTACATTGGTTTTTTCTAATAACTGTTGACACATAAATCTTTAATTGCTAATAATGTATTGCTTATGCACTCTGCTATACCATATATATATACACATATATACATACATAATCTCATTTATACCTCACAATAATGCTCCAAGGAAGACATTTCTTATACTGGTTTTATAAATGAGAAGCTGAAGCTGAGAGTGAAGATATGGTTTGCCCAAGTTATTACATACAGGAAGATAGCAGACCAGAAATTCAGATCAGGTCGAGTCAACTATAAAAACCCATGTTCTGGAACCACTAAGGTATGGACTCTTCCTGTTCTGCATATCTTCCTTGTGTTCCTCCAGATCGATTCTCCACCCTTCTCTGCCCCTCTTTTTGTCCTAGGAGGATGATCTGCATGGATTATTTTTATAAGTTCCATTTTCTCTGGCTTCTTGTTAAATGTGACCAGTAGAGGTCACTGGCAGGGTTGGAGGGAGTTCCTTTAACTGACTCTATTCTACCATCATTGCTGTTCTCAATGCAGCTAATTCTATGTCATTTTCTCGCTCATGGTTCTGGTAACCACTTTCTTCTCTTTTCCCTTTGAACCAAGGGTTGTGTGTTAGATTGCTCACAGAGATAGCTGCAATTATTATTTTCATTCTTGTATAAATATTCTTTTGTAATGAGACTTTGTTTCTTCTCCAATATAGGGGTGGAGTCTATTTCCCCATCCCACTAATTAGTGGTGTTCTTATCCCTTGCTTTAACCAAGAGAATGTGACGAAAGTGACATTTTCCATACGTAAGTTCCAGAACCATGACCTCAGGAGGCCTTACAATTTCTGCCTTTTCCTTTTTGAAACTTTAAGATCATCGTATAAGGAATCCCAGTTACACTCGAGTATGAATGACCACAAGATTGGACTGCCCCAGCTAACAGTAAAAACAAAATTTCAGAAATGTGAATGAGGCTACCTGGGACCTTTCAACCCATTCAATCTGCCAGATCACTGCACTTACATGTGAAATCTCAGGCCAGGCTAGCAGGAGGACTGCCCAGATGATCCTAGCCTAAATAACTAAATCACAGAATTGTGAGCAAATAAATGTTTTAAAACACTAAGATTGGGAGGTGAGGTTGTTATGCAGTAGCAATAGATGACTGATAACAGTTGTTGAACTGTCTTATGCTTCCATAAGTTCATTTTGTTCATAAATCCCCCTCAAATTATCTGATTTTATGTCTACCACCTGGACCCTGGCTGATACCTCCACCATGACAGTCTGATAATTAATCGAAGACTTATTTGAAAAAGGATTACCATAGGATCCATCTCCCCATGCTCCTGAATCCATAGAAGTGTTTCTCTAGGAAATCTTTATTAATAGTTATATATCATAGTTACTTGGTGTCTGGTGTGTTGCTTACATTATCACTGCAAAACTGGAATTAAGTATTATTATCATCCTATTTTACTTACAAAAAAGCAGAAATTTGGAGATAAAATACTTAATTAGGTGCAGTGCTAGTAAGTACCAGGCTCTCAGTTCAAACCTAGATCTTCAGTTTACTCCAACACTTATGTTCTTTCCACTTCATCAAACTGCCTCAGAAATTGAAATTTTAGTTCTAACAGCTAACCAACCATAGACCTCGAGCACAAACTCTGTCAACTTAGGAATCACTGGATGTCCATTCCATAAAAGGTGTTTTGAACCTGTAATTTCTTCTCTCAGGGAATAAAGGTCAGATTAGTAAAAGCATATTTTGACACTATCAAATGAATGTAACTTACTTGGCCTTCAAATGTAGAGATGTCAAATCATTGGTGTAGTTTGATCATAGGTCATTGCCTAATGTTTGTGCAGTTTCATAGTAAATCTACTCTAGAAATCCATCTTGTAGACCCCCAGGAGTAAAGGTAGATGTTCACAAATAGAGGGGGAAGTAGCCTGTGCTTCTTTTTCACTATACTTTCTATATTTAACATTTAGGTTTCCTGTAAGAGGCTCCAGAGATAAAGAATTTATGTTAACATAGGTCTCTGAGGGAATATATCATCCGAAGTGACTCTAGCAGATTCCTGAGTATGGCAAGAGCAATACTAACTTAAGGATTTGTGCTGAAGTAGCAGGCAGCACAGAGGAGATGAAAATATATTCTTGTGACAGAGTACAGACCACATTGTTAAAGGCCAGTTATAGAGGCTATGATGATAATAGAAACATTTTTTTCTTCCTTTGGAGAGATAGCATAGATATGGCACAGTACATCTTAGGTTTGGACACTAGTTATGATGTCTTCTCATTGTGTGGCATGAGGCAAGTAACTTGTAACCTATAAATCTTGTTTTCTTTCACTATGAAAAGAAAGAATAACAATGACATCAACTTCATATGCTATTGTGAAGATTAAATGAGACAATGAGTGTAAAAACTTACTTGAATACCTAGTATATAAAATAAATTAAATTGTTCTTTATCATTGGTGTGCCTAACACAACAGGGGCTTTACATTTATTGCCCCATTTGGTACTTCCCCATTCCTCTATGGTGAATATATTGTCCATTTCTGTAACTGAGGCAAGTTACCTACCCAAGGCCTTGCTGCCAGTATAGGTCACAATTAGAACTTGGTTTGTCCTCTGACTACATAAAAATCGATCTTTTTCCTCCACATATTGTTTCCCTGCATCAATCTGCCTCTCCCTGGATGGTGCATGCATGTGTGTATGTGTGTTTATGTGTGTGTGTTTAAGAGAAAGTTTGTGTGTGTGTCTGTGTCTGTGTGTGTGTGTGTGCCCAATCCCTTTCATAGAAAAAGCACAGCCATCATACCACGCACTTGGCTGGGGGTGGGGTGTAGGAAGGGGGCTTGTCCAACAGAGGGGATGCATTTGTCAAAATCCATCCTCTCCTATGTGCAGTGACCCCCCACACGTTAAAATAAGAGAGCCACTGCAGGAAGCTGGTTCCATTCATAGCTTCAGAACAGAGGGAAGATAATTGGGCTATGTAGGGAGCGAGCCTATGGCCTTGGCCTCATTAGCAACATGGTTTAAGCATCAGAGCCAAGCCACCACAGGTGGCTGTGCCCCGTGCAAGTGTTTTGCATTTCATTTCCTGAAAACGTCAATGTCTGAGAATATAAATATTACTTATAATCCTGGGATGATTGTACAGGTACTAATGGAATGGTTTCATGGTATTGATTTTCAATAGCTCATTTGCTATAATCAGCTTAACTTCATCTGCTAGAAAACGAACTTCTAATTCCAGTCTGAAACACAGTACAAGCAAATGATTTTAGGCTAGTCTGCCACCACCTTGAATCCTTTACGGAAGTAGGCTGGGTATAAATCTTAAATAAATAAATCAACTTTAGCTCTTCCCAGATTTTCATGATCTTGCAAGACTGATTTTCTTCCCTTCAATCTGTTTTTAATAAAAGAGATATTTTCCTTTGAGACATGGTCCATAATCTTTTCCATGTGTATTATCATTCTCATAGACATCCTCTTTTCCATTTCAAGAGAAGCAAGGCCTCTTAGAGGAAGGTAGCTTTTGTGACGAGCCAAATCTGCACAAAGTTGGAGGAATTCTAGGGAGACGGATGGGCCTTTGGTGTAGGCTGGAAAGAACAATGTTTAAAAATACCCTGTCTCCTCCCTGAGAGGTATGATACCATGATTCTCTCTCTTTATCTAAAGGTATTAGTCTAAGAAATTAAAAGCCATTTTTCTATGAGAAGAAAAATGAACAAGATATGGGAAGGTGAACTAGCAGAGCAACATACAGAAATAATAATAAAAGGCATTATTCAGAATGTAAAATACACTATACTAAAAGGTTTACCTTGATTATAGCACTCAATCATTCCAAGACTCTGAGATTGTAGCTATTATCATATCCATATCTTATAGAAGTTTATAGAGTTACATGAACTTCCTCAATGTCTTGCAGCTAGTGTGAAGGAGTCAGGACTCACACCATAGCACCCATATTCCAGAACCCACAGCTAACCACTGGATTCTATGCCTATGAGGATACATAATACTTACTGTTTCAAATAACTTTATAATAGTTTTCAGTTAAAATCTTGTCTCTAGGCTTTTGGGCAAAGAACTTTAAAAACTCTGAGCCTCCATTCCTCCAGCTTAAAAATGGAGACAGTAGGTAACTCTTACCACTGAGACAATGTATGTAAAACATATACACATACATGCGCACATATATACCCCCAAAATACTGGTGTTCTGATTCCCATTTTACAGATGTAGAAACAGGGACTCAAAGTTGTCAATGTGTTCAACGTTTTATAAAAGCAGATGAAAGAGTCAAGATTCAAACCTAAATCTATCTGACTGCAAAAGGTGTGGCATTACCTGGGCATCCCATTGAGAAATGTTGGAGGAAGTGCTCGGAGCTCATTGAGTGGGTGAGGATCTTGGCAACCTGGCCAGGGAGGCAATGGGAGAATGACTGGATGCCTACATGTGACTGTGATAACCTGTGTCTGGAATCATTTGAGAGAAGCATCAATTGTCCTCTACCAAAATGTCTACCGGAGCAGTGAGGGTGAGGTAAATAACTGAAATGTTTGTTCCTGAAGATGGGTACAGTATTAAGAGTTTCTAATGATTTCTTATAAGCTCCTGTAACTTTGGGATTTTTTGTTTGATGATGTACTTGAGGCGAATGTGACATCATCTGTGTGACGTGATCAATGCAGTAGATGAAATGAGTATTTAAATACCTGACTTAACCTGAAGCAGGATAATTGTTAAACCAGAGGTGAGAACACAGACTGAGAAGGTGACCATCTCAACCTTGGAAATTTGAACAAGGATTCCCAGAGGAAGAAGCATTTGACTCAGGACTTACAACGTGTAAGAGTTTTACAAAGAAGGTATTAAATAAGAGAAAGGGAAAAAAGAAAAATGATGTAGTACATTCTGGTCAGTCAACAAAACATACTTATTTAAAAGCTATGAATATCCTTATAAATTAAAGGCACAGAAAGAAATGCTTTATATCGGTAAAACTCTATATTTTGGAGGGAATAACCCTTTCATTTTCAAAGTGCTTTCATTTATATTAACTCATCTGATTCATACAACCCTGTATATAGAAGGAAATAATGTTTGGTAAGGGAATTGGGAAATTATTTAAATGAGTTGATCATCAAACAAATAAGTGCCAAAGCTGAACTAGGACCCAAAACCTTTACATCTTGATTTACTGCTCCAACTAGATGCAGTATAAACAGGGTGTTTACATGTTTAATACTAGGAGCAAGGGCAGTGCCATACTTTTGGAAATAGTAAGAAAGAAATAATGCGCTTGTAGATCTTTAATGCTAAGAAAAAGAATCTCCTATGGCATGAGATTGAGGACTTTTAGAAGCAAAGAGGTGAAAAGTGAGAAGTCTTTATTTCAGAAGCATCGTATAACGAATGTTCATAGTCAAGAGATAAATAAATTATTCATTATTCTCTCTGAGAGAAAATCAAAGGACTGATTTTGAAATATTAGACATTTGTAGCAGTAGACATTTGTATCTAGTGTCCACTATGATAATCTTTCTAATTTATTTTCAACACTACACTCAGAAATATAGATTCCTGATTATCAGCAAGTAGCAAAATTTCTTCAGGTCCTGGCTGTTTCTTGTGTTGTATTGTTGGTTTCCAGATTTCTAAGTCAATCTGAAGGTTTTTTCTAAGTAACACGACTTGCATCGTAAGTACTTTTTTAGTAAAAAGTTGTAGTAAAGAGTTACTGGTCTTGCATTAGATATAACCACTTTATGTTGTTTTTGGTTATCCCAAGCAAACTGCTTGACTTCTGCCGCTCTCTCTCTGTCTCTCTCTCTTTTATTTTTTTTCTTTTTGAGACAGTCTCACTCTGTCACCCAGGCTGGAGAGCAGTGGTGTTATCTCAGTTCACGGTAGCCTAAACCTCACGGCCTCAAGCAATCCTCCCTCCTCAGTCTCCCGAGTAACTGGGATTACAGAAGCACACCACCATGCTAGGCTAATTTTCAAAAAAATCCTTTGTAAAGACGGAGTTTCACTACGTTGCCCAGGCTGGTCGCAAACTCCTGGGCTCAAGCAATTCTCCTGCCTCAGCTTCCCAAAGCACTGGGATTACAGGCATGAGCCATTGCACCCAGCCTGTTTTCTCTATTTTATAGCTAACCGCAATACTAATAACAGCTAAAATTAATTGAGCACTTACTTTGTAGCATGTATTGTGTTAAACATTAATTCAAACATTACCTAATATAATCATCATGGTACTTTGATACTTTGTGATAGTTTTTACCTCTGTGAATACCAAGAAAGAAGCAATTGTTTAAAAGCAGGAAAATCCCTGAAATTGAGGAGGCATGTGTTCCAACCCCAGGTCGGCTACTTACCAGCTATATGACCTCTGGAAAAACATATACAGCAAGTCCTCACTTCACATTGTTGACATATTCTTGGAAACTGAAACTTTAAGTGAAATGACCTATAATGAAACCAGTTTTATCGTAGGTTAATTGATATAAAAAAGGTAAGTTCTTATGGCATATTTCTGATCACAAACATATCACCAAACATCAAAATGAATACCCAAAACACTTCTAACATTAAACATTGAAATAAATGTGAGCTACACATATATTTAAGAAAGATTAAAGGCCAGGCATGATGGCCTGTGCCTGTAATCCCAGCACTTTGGGAGGCCAAGGCAGGAGGATCACTTGAGGCCAGGAGTTCGAAATCAGCCTGGACAACCTAATAGTCCACTTCTCTGCAAAAATAAAAATAAAAAACAAATTACCCAGGCATGGTGGTGTGCACCTATAGTCCCAGCTACTCAGGAATCCAAGGCAGAAGAATTGCTTAAGCCCAGGAGGTCAAGACAGCAGTGAGCTATGATCATGCCACTGCACTCTACTAGCCTGGGCAACAGAGCAAGACTCTGTCTCAGTTAATAATTAATTAATCAGTAAGGTCATTATTTACCCACTTATTCATAACAGTTCATGGTCTCGGGTGGTCATAGCCTATCACAGCAGCTCAGGGAACCAGATGGGAACCAACCCTGAACAGGACCCTGGACAGCATGCCATCTCATGGGAGGGTACACTCACACACACCCGCACTCACTCAGACTGGGACCATTTGGACACAGCAATGAACTGAACATATGCATTTTGGGGTTGTGGTGGGAGACATGAGGGTCCTGATAAAACCCACATAGACATCAGGACAGCATGCAAATTCCATAAACACAGTGGCCCTGGCGGGAATCAATTTTTTCATCATCAATGTTATAAGGAAATAACAGTGAAAGAAACAAAGTTATTTGAGGACCTGCTTATCATAAATAGAATAAAATCAATTTCCTGAACTGGAAAATGCAGATAATAGTCTCTGATAAGTAGCTTAGGCAGGTAAAAATACCTAAAATAATAAAGCAGAACATACAGCTGTGTGTCTGGTATGTTTCGGAGGCCCAATGTTTTCCGTTGGGTTTATTTACCAGTACTTTAGTCCACTTGAATACTTAGTTCACATAATCCTGAAAATACAATTGAGAATTTTATTCTCTGCTTAATTACCAGGGTTGATGTTGTGGATCTAATGAAATAATGCATATGAAATGACTTGAATATTGCAAAGTACCATACACATGTAACTGTTGTTATGATTTTCCTTGCAACTTAGGTGGAAGCTATTTCCTATTTCAAAACTTTATGATCGGGGAAAAGTAATCCCAAAGGACCTAGAAATAAGTCCTATGCAGTCAAAACATGAGAAAATGGTTGTAATTTTACTCAGACACTATCAAGATTCAACAACCTGCATATGTGAGCAATGTTTCTTAGAAAGGCTCAGAACACTTTACCATTTTCTGTTGTGTTCACCACCTAGAAAAAAAAAAAAAACAGGTTTCAGAAGAGATTTCTGCAATTTAAGGAAGAGTTTCTAAGACTGTCAAGGTGATAAAACCCCAGCAAGGATTATTGAATTAAGTTCTTGAGACTCCTTCCCAGGAGAACTTCAAGATGAGAACAGGCATCTATCTGTCCTACATGGCTTAGACATTTAACTGCTGGAGGGCAAGTTAAAGGCTTCCTGCCAGACTAGATGAGTCGTCAAGGTCCCTTCTAGCTCATTCATTTCTTATTCACCAATTATATTCCAACTGACAACCTTCCAGTTTTTTAAAGGGACTCACCATATTTCTTAAATTACAACTCATTGCTAAACTTTAAAATCATTGCCATTGATTACACTTTATATAGGATACACACAAAATAGATGTAATGATCTGTAGCTGGATTTAACCTACAGCTTGCGGGTTAATGTGTAGGGAGAGTGGGAAAGGTGACTCTATCTGATGATTCATTACATGTAGAAATTCCATGATATAAAACCTGAAATGACAGAAACCATTGCCATCCCATGATAATAATTTTCTTGGGGTTTACTTTGTGGTTCAATGTCCAGGTCAGACATGATGACATTTTGGCAGGGATTTTTTTGTGTTTGGAATATTTTCTTTGTTGTTTTTTTTTTCTTACTTTCATAACTAATTTCCCTTGAAAGGGTATGACTTGGATCTGACTTGTTCTGAATTTTACGCTACAATAAAACATGTTAGAGAGAAACTTCTGTGTCTCTGACAGCCTGTCCTCTAAAAGACATCTCAACATGTGAATTGATGAACCAAAATGCCACAACCCTGAGAAGAAATTAACTCAGAGTTATTCATCTTCGAAATCCATGTTTTAGGTGGTTTCCATGGTGACTCCCTGGCTAGCAGCATCTTTGTCTACCAGATGTCTTATTGTTCAACAGCTCATCTGTCTTCAGAGTTTAAGGTTTGAAAACTGAAGTCCAAGCAGAACACTTTCTCTAAATGTCACAGAGAAGGGGGAAAAAGACAATAAAATCATTAGAATGTTTAACGGACATAAGATGGGAATGGCGAGCAGAGACATTGTTCTGCCATGGTCCAAATCAGTGCATGAGAAATGATTTAGGTTTTCATTGGGTTCTGAGGGCATAAATATGTTATAATAATGAAAGAAGGCTTAATTATACTTAAAACAGAACTCCTACTCACTTGGCAAATTTTATCTCCCTATTGGCTCCATGATAGATTAGTTCACATGGTAAGTCACTTACTTCTATCAAGTCCTGATTGTTGCAAGACAATCTGCAAGTTGATATATGAAAGTAACTTCAATTCAGAGGCTTTCTTTTTTTCTTGAAGAAATGAGAGTAAGTGGCTGCTAAAAAGATTGTACTTATATATTGGCTTCCATGTCTAAAGTTCTGAAAACATCCTGGAACAAAGTCACTCACTCTGTTATGTTTTAATTCGGTACCAATTATGACTGGCCATGCTTCAACATTGTATTCCAGAATGAGAAAACAAGTAACAGTAATGATAACCAAAAACGTTGGAAGCAGTGTAGGGCCAGGTGTGAAGTTGAAGAAAAAGGCTGAAAACCAAAGCTCTGATCCTAGGGTTCCTGTTCAGTGAAGTGCCTGGTTTGTGTGAAGGCAAGCTGGAAAGAGCCATGCTAGGCTGGGCTCACTTGTCCACATTCCTCATGGAACAGCCAAGGAAACTAAGATCTAGTGAGAGAAGTAAATTATTCAAGGTGACAAAAATTGGTTGTGTGACTGAAATCAGACTTAGGATCAGTGATTTCCCAGTTCACGTAGGTGGAAATAGGTGGTGATAGAGGTTAAGTGATTTGTACAATATTACCCAGATCTCTAGAATGTAGTTTTCAAAACCAGGCCCATAAACTGTAGTTCTGTTTCGCTTTTGAATGATCACCAGCATTGACTAGTAAACCTCTCTCCCAACCTACTCCACCCCAAATTGTCTTTTCCTTGTTCTTGGAGCCGACTTTGAAACTCAACCCCTTTCATGCTGAGCTAAATATCAAATATGTGAAAGATGATAACATCCACTAACTATGTTTAAAAGACAAGTTTCAATTTCACTGACTTTCTAGCCACTGCTACCTGTTAAGTCAATTGCACAAGAGGGATTTGCCAACCGTCTACCATGTATGTGCAGGGAGGGCATGGTGCAGAGCAAGACCATGTACAAAACAGTCATCGCCCCCTCAGAAAGTTGACACTCTAGCTGATAGAAAAATGAACTGTCCCATAACAAGATGGAATGGTATGCTGTCCCCATATTACAACCTCATGTGAAAAGATAACACAGTTTGCTAAGAGTTTTTCATGGAAGATCAAACTAAGAAGAGATAAATTTCAGCTAGAGTAAGAAAGATAAGACGGTGGGAAACAATGAACGACATTAGATCCTGGAAGAGGAAGTGCATTTGGGAGGAAGAAAGGAGAGTGAGGAATATTTTTATCTGTAAACTTGAGATTCTTACCTCATAGGGTTATGATGAGAATTAATTCGGAAAATTATATAAACCATTTAGCACCTTGCTTATCATGTTAAAAAATCATGTAAAAATAAATGTCATTTTTATTATTTAATGATCCATACAGAGTTGGGGTGGAAAGAATATTATAGAAAGAATCTAAAGTTCTTGGTTCTTAATCCAGTAGCAAAGAGAGTAAAATAGGAAAATCATCTACTATTGCAGGATTTATTTTATCATTGATGAAATGAAAGATTTAGCTAAAATGATCTCTGGGATCCATTTTCACTCATAAATTCTATGATTCTGGGACACCAAATAAATGTTTTATTCATCTATATTTGCCCACAATACGCATTTTTTACACCCACAGGGAATTTTTTCTGAATTGTGGACTCAGAACCAGTTAAGTGCATGACTGACACAACACATGAACTTTGAACAATTACATTCAAACATCAGGACAGTCTTTGTTAACATCACCAACTCTCTTCCTTATTACCAGTAAGTTTTTTTTAATTCGCTGTGTAAGGGTGATTAATTCACATTTCTTATAAAGTTGTACAATACAAATTGCATAAGAAAATAAATGACTCTTTTCTATTACTTGGTGGAAAAAGTTGATTTATAGTCCCTGAGAGAAAGAACTAAGGAAGAGAGTTAAAATTCCATTTACTATATGAGATTTTAAAAAATCTAGCATTCATGCATGTTGCAAAAATACTAAGTATCTCAAATAATGTGTGAGATTCTCCTTAGAGGTAAGGTTTTATATTGTCAAGACATTTTTTCTTTTATTTTTTCTATTGAGTAACTGTCTTTATGCTTTACTTGTACCTCATACTATAAATTAAAAGATTAGTGTTTGGTGTCATTGCATTAATGAAGATTATTATTTACAACAATAGCTAGAAAGTGACTGGAGGTTTAAGTCCAGTAACTTGAGCAATTAAAACCCTTGTAGATTCCTATGAGGTTTAAAAAATACATGCTGTTAAGGGAAACCTATGTACTCAAGAAAGATAGTTATTGCTAGTGTACCTTCTTCAGGAAACCAAAAATGTCTCTCATCAAAAACTGCTTCTGGAAAAGACTGGAGTTTTATTAACATCTTAGTATAGATTTCAAGAAATGAATCTCTTCTCCTAACAACTAGATTTCAACCCTCTTTTCAGATTCTCTAACCATAAAAACTAAACATCATAAAATAATTGAAGACTAATTGATAATTATAATGAACACCTGTCATTTTGCCCACCTACTCTTTCTCTTTTTCTCATGCATTTCTCTTCTCTCTGTAGAAGTAAAAGCACTTTATTTTATTTATTTTATTATTTTATTTTATTTTAATTTAATTTTAATTTAATTTTATTTATTTTATTTTGGAGACAAGAGTCTCGCTGTTGCCCAGGCTGGAGTGCAGTGGCGCGATCTCGGCTCACTGCAAGCTCCGCCTCCCGGGTTCCCACCATTCTCCTACCTCAGCCTCCGGAGTAGCTGGGACTACAGGCGCCGCCACCACATCCGGCTAATTTTTTGTATTTTTAGTAGAGACGGGGTTTCACCGTGTTAGCCAGGATGGTCTCGATCTCCTGACCTCGTGATCCCCCCACCTCGGCCTCCCAAAGTGCTGGGATTACAGGCGTGAGCCACCGCGCCCGGCCAAGCACTTAATTTTCTCTGGGGAACTGCCCCTCTATGTTTCAGTGTATCCCTTTTGGAAATGTCAACTGCAGTGACTTGCCTCTTCATCCTAACTTCTGGCCAGTGTGGGCTATTGACGTAAACATGAATGATGACACTTGTTTTCCCTGAAAGTTGGGTCTTGAGCAAAGTGACACACAATTAAAAATCTGGATGGAGAGTTATTTTGGGTTTTGAGACTGCCAAAGACTTCCTGCAATGAAGATCTGCACTCTGACCTTCTGAGCTGCTTTGGTTCCCATCTTTCCTATGGCTGGGTCCCTCCCTCTCTCTGTTTTTCCTGTGAGCACAGATGACTACATTGGTGAATTCAATCAAACATTTAAAGAAGACGTAATACCAGTTGTAACTGTATTCGGACAACACAGTGTATGTGAACATTTCCCACCTCATTTGATAAGGTCATTATATCAGATATTAAAGGGTAGGGAAATACATATACTTTCTGCTATATATAAAAATAAATCTTTTTTTATATATAGTGTTGATAAACAGATATAAATATATGTACTATAATATAGATATAAAAGAAAAAACTACATACCAATATCACTCATGAACATAGATACAAATTTTTTAAATTATAAGCACATAGTATCTACAGATATATATATCATAAATATATCTATGGAATATATGGAATAATGCACTATAACCAAACAAAAAATGCAAGATTGAATATTTTAAATTCAGTCAATGTAATCACCCCATTAACAAAAAAAAAAGAGAGAAAAACCATATTATTTGAATAGACGCTAAAAAAGCATTTGATAAAATTCAACACATATTTATACTTGTGAGGCTAAGGAACGTCCTTGGATGCTAATCCACCATGCTGATTTCTGATTAACCTCTGTTCTGGGAATGCTTTTCAGCTTTCTACTTTATCTACTATTACCGTAAACCCTATGCTTCTGTCAAAACAACCTTGACCATAAGACCACAAGTCTTTCCCTCAGGCAGATTCACATAACTTTCTTGCCTTTTCTTGGGGAGTTGACTTCAGTTGCCCTGCACGTTTCTTGTCTATGATATATAAGCCCTGGATCTTGGTGGTAAGCACATGGATCCATGAACTGGTCTCTCGGCTGCCCTAGACTATTGCTTCTGCTTGTAAATCTGTATTCAAGGTTTCTGAGAAACTGGGAATGTCGGGCTCTTTCTTTGTCCCCACAGCTTCCTTGGCCTTTTGGGGGAAGGTTTGCATATGCTTGCTCACCATAGAACAATACTAAGTAAAAATGTTCAGCAAACAAAAAAATAGAACATCTTTAAGATATAGTGCATCTACCAATATCTTAAAGCCAACATCATACTTGATTCCGAGAATTCAAATGCTTTCCTAAAAGGATCGGGAACAACACAAAGGCATTTTCTCAAACAATTTCTATTCAACGCTGTACTAGAGATCTTGCTGAATACAATATAAAAGAAAATAAATAAAAGGCATAAATAATGGAGAGATCACAGCACTGTGTACCTTAATAAATGTAAAGGAATTTACAAAGACAATAACAGACCTAATAAGTGAATTTGACATGGGTACAGAACACAAGGTCAATGTAATACATACGTACACCCATGAACAATCAACAAATGGTTGGGAAATAAAATTGTTTAAATACCATTTACAATGAAATCTAAAAAGAAACAAAAATTATAGGAATAAATCTAATGAAATGTGCAGAAGGCATTTTTAGTGAAAGACATTTATACTGAAAGCTACAAAATAGTACTGATAGAAGAACAAAACAAATACAGAATTGACCTGGCCATGAGTTAGAAGGTGCAATATTAAGATACCAATTCTCCTCAAATTGATTTACAGAATCAATAAGACCCAATAAAAATCCCAAAAGACTTTTTAAAAATAGAAATGAACAAGTTCATTGTAACAAGCATATGAAAAGAACAAGAAGACCTAGAATATCTAAGGCAATCTTGAAGAAGTACTGCAAACTCAAAGGACTTACTATAACTGATGTTACAACTCATTTTGGATCTATAAAAATTAGACATTATGTTGTTCATGAAAGGGTACACAAATAAATGAAGGCACATAATCAACAGTACTGAAACAGACACCTATATAAGTTAACTTGAATTTTGATGTAAGAATCAATGCATTTCTATGTCTAAATGAAAAGTTCTTTCAACAGTTGATGCCACAGCAACTTCTTTTGAGGGGAAACAACTTGAATTTTACTTTACATCAGACATAAAAAATTAATTTTAGGTTAATCATAGTCCCAAACATGAAAGCTAAGTCTATAAAGCTTTTAGAAACAAACATGGAAGAATGCCTTTATAATTATAGTATAGGCATATATTATTTAAATATTTCTTTAAACAATAGCCAGCCAAGAGAATACGATAAACTAGACTTCAAAAAAATGAAATATTTGCTCATCAAAAGTTATAGTTAGTAATGCGAAAGGGTAAATCTCAAACTAGGAGAAAATGTTTGCAATATGTATCTTACAAAGGACTATTATCCAGGATACAAATGAATTACAAGAAGACAATAACTCAAGTTAAAAAGTTAAAAACACTTGTGAATACATACTTCACAGGAGATGATGAAAACCCAATAAACACTTCATATTATTCGTTTCAATGCTAATACATTTTAAAACCAAAATGTGACATCAATTTACATCCACTAGAATAGTTAATAGTAAAAAGTCTAACAATTGCAAGTGTTGAGGAAGAGATGAGAAACTGCATGTCTTGGGTAAGAAAAGTGAAATGTAAAATGATACAGTAATGTTACAAAACTGTTTGACAGTTTCTAACATAGTTAAATACCCAACACCTTATGATTCAACAATTCTACTTCTATTAATAGTTAGGTACCTAAGAAAATTGGAAGCATACATTCATAAAAGATTTACATTGTAGGCCGGGCATGGTGGCTCACGCTTGTAATCCCAGTACTTTGGGAGGCCAAGGCGGGTGGATCACTTGAGGCTAGGGGTTCAAGACCAGCCTGGGCAACATGGTGAAAACCTGTCTCTACTAAAAAATGCAAAAATGAGCCACGTGTGGTGGTACGCGTCTGTAGTCCCAGATGCTTGGGAAGCTGAGGCAGGAGAATCACCTGAATCCAGGAGGCAGAGATTGCATTGAGCTGAGACCGCACCAGTGGACTCCAGCCTGAGCAACAGACTGAGACACCACCTCAAAAATAAATTATATAACATTGTCGACGAGAGTCTTATTCATAATAGCTCAACACTTGAAATATCCCAAATTTCCATCAATATAATAGATAAATTGTATATTCATTAAATGGAATACTCAGGAATAAAAAGAATACATTTCTCAACCACACAACATGAATTACTTTTTAAAATACTATTTTAAACAAAAGTAGCCAGACACAAACCGGTACATACACTAAGATTCCATATATATATATATAACTTCAAAAACAGGCAAAATTAATCTACAGTAAAAGAATTAAAGCTACAGGTTACCTCTGTAGGTGGTTAAGATTGGCCAATAAGGAACATGAGAAAACATTGTGGGATGATGAGAATTTCTATATCTTAATTTTAATGATGGTAACAGGTGCATATATAAATACACACACATATATAACTGAAGTGTATACTTAGTATCTGTATGTTTTACTATAGATCAACTAACCACATTAAACAAAAAAAGACAGAGAGACACAAAAGTATCTTTATTTCTAGATTTCATTTTCATCAATACAGTAAACCATAGGAAGACACTTTCTTGATAAATATCTTAATTAAAGAAGTGTAGCAAAACAAAGGGTAGGAAGTTGAACTTAGGAGGATTTAATAATCAACTGGTATTTCTAGGTATGGCTTTTAAAGGGCTGACTTTTCTGGATATGACAAGCTGGCAAATGTTCTCAGAGTAGGCTTTCAAAACAATAATGTTTTCCATTTTCGTAGAAATCAAGATTTAGTCCTTTGAGTAACTAAGATAATATAGTAGACTTGAAATGATTAATTTATAGAAGTCACTACCAGTTGTCATTATAATTATGATTTTTTTATTATTAAAATAATTATTCTTTGAAAAGAATAATTTGCATATGCCACACAGAAAAATAATGTATTTTAGTAAATGGAGGACTTAAATATTTAGTCAATGCAACATTAAGTCTACTCACCAGATAATCAAGATATAGCAGTATGATTCTGACAAAAATATCTTTCTTTCAATATCTGGAATATTAATAAATAGCAGTAAGATCCAGTTTGATTTTTTTCACTCTCTCAATATCCTCGTAACTCAAGCAAAGCAAATTGTAGATAATTTGTTTTTGAAATCCAGATTTATTCACTGAGTGTAAAGATGGCAATTTCTGTTTTTTGTTAAAATGAAATATATTTTCCCTTCAACTTGTCATATAATTTACCCACTGTCCTCACTGCTTAGAATGAAAAGAGCTAGTATTTTACAATTTGAGAAATTGTTGTACTCAGAATATACACACACATACACACATGCAAATATACATATCCAGATTGCTTTGTGCTAGCACCAAAATCATCATGAAAATACCATTTTGAAACTTGAAACCCCAAAATCCTTTTGGACTTATGTTTTAGTTACTAGTCTGTTTACACAGTCATATGATGACTTTTCTCTTTTTTACGAGTCTGAAAAAGTTTCTTTGCAATCTAAGGGTCCAATATTACCTTATGTATCATTATAGTATGTATGCCTAAATATTTTTGCATTAAATAAGTAGAGCTCTCTTAAAGTTAATATATCTTTATGAATATTATAAGCAGAGTAGAAATCCATACAAGTATAGTATAATTGGTTTCCTGTATATGCGTTGGGCCTTTTTACCCAGTGACTCCAGGAGAAAGATCTGAGAAAATACAGAATGTAGCAGGACTTCTACGAAAGTTGAGTTACCAAAGTCAAAGTCAGATCAAAAGGAAATAAAGGACAGAACACTTCAGGGAGTAGAAAATATTCCCTGTTGGGTAAAATGTAAAGATTCCATATGGTGCTGGAAATGTGCCATGTCCTCGGCACCCCTTGTAAATGTTTTGTTAGTTCACTGGTGGGTCTGCCTGTTTCTATCTGACTTGATTTCACAGCTTTGGTCACTGCTGTCCACAATCAGGCAAACACAAAAGGAAGCATTTAGCTGTTCTTCGGCACTGAAAATTTTCTTCATACTGAAAAAGGCAGCAGGGAATACCATTTGTCTTTCACTTTATTCTAAGCTATGGTAACTAAGGCTCTGGGTCCCCTGGTTCCCATTGATCTGTGCAATACAGAAGAGCAAAATTGGCTACTGACAGCCAGCTGGGGCAATCAGCACCAAGACATTCAGAGGGCTATATTTTTCTTCCGTTTTAACTAGGTCCAGTAGCTACCTGCGTTGCAACAGCACCAGGGTACGAGGAAGGACTCCTTTTGAACACCATTGCAATCACGATATTCAGCATAGCCTCTATCCCAGAGAAGGCATTCAATGCAACTTTGTGAATGATTGAATATAATAGCCCACTATATTACTTTATAGCCATTACTCTTTATATTATTACTCTAAGCCCAGAGTTGGGAGCTGCACAGTTGAGAATATTGTTAATTCCTGACTTAAAATGAAATGTGTTTGGTATTGTCCCCATTGCCCTCAAATAAGGCCAAGCCCCCTTAGATTGACACACAAGATCGCAACCCTGATTTTTTTCTAACCTCACAATCAACATCCAAAGCCCACATGTGATGAGTAATTCAGGGGTCATAGTCTCTCTTAGGTCTGAGTCTTGTGCATCTTTTCACTCACCTGTGACAGCCCCACCCCCTTCCATGGAATGCCTACTCAGCTTTCAGATCTCAGACTCAACACCTCTGGCTCTGGGAAGACATGAGGCTTTGGGAAGTCCGGGCTGGCTTTCCCTTCTAAGTGCTCCCACAAAGCCCTGAGAGCCCCTTATTCTTCACGCAGTGCATGGCGATTGCATGTCTCAACCACCAGGCCACGTGTTTAGAGACGCCAGCCACACCCTTCCTTGTCTTCGTTACTGCTGCTGACAGCTGCTCTCAGTACACAACCTTTGCGAGAAAGAATAAATGAGTGAGTGGAGAAGCACTAGCCATTTTCAGGGTGAATTGGTGGTAATTAGATGCTGGAATTTGCTGGTGGAGTCACTCAGATGAGGAGAATGGCCAAAAATTTCCTTGAGGTACTCAAAAGAAGTTTAAAAATGAAGAAATAACCCCAAAATCGAGTCACAATAACTAAGTTATATTTTAAGTGATTGTATTTAACATATTAGCACACACAGAATATATAAGATATTTGGAAAAAAATAAGAAAAGTCTCACTATAGATACACGAAAATGTTGTGACCCAGCTCCCCCTGGTCCCCAGCTCCTTAATGCTTTGTTCCATGGGAGTGGTTTCCAGGGGATTCAGGAAAACACACCCTGTCCAGACAGAAATGAGAATAGAGCCTCTGGGAGAAATAAGGCCCCAGCAACCACTTAACATTTTTCTTTCCATATCCCAGGCCCAAATAGGCACTGAGGGAAGAGTGAGCCTTTCTTCCTGCCCTTCTCCTCTTGCAACATTTCCTGGAGAGGGCAGGAAGACCTAGGTAGCCAGCCTGCGTCCAGGAAGGGAGCCTGGGGCACCTTGGTGCGAGGGATGCTGAGGGGACAGGGCCACCAGAGGGAGCCTGAGAGTCCAGAGAAGACAGAGAATCATGTGACCCTTTGAGGGACTTGAAGGTAGGCTGTGGGGAGTGGAAGGTCCACAAAGAAGGATAAAGGGGCCCAGCTTTCCTAGGTGAGCCTTGAGGACCCTGGAGAGAAGCTGATGAGGTCTGAGATTACTGAAAATACTACAGGAGCATTGGGATCACTGGGGGAGGATCTGGGGGACCTTGGGGGAAAGCGTATGGGGTTTGGGAGCATGGAATGAACTAGGGGAGCTAGGGGTGGTCATTGGTGGAGCCTGGACGTGCCTGGAGGAGCCTGGAGGGATGATCTGCCCCTCAATCAATAGAACCAGTTAAGAAGAGACCATCTCCCAACCCTGAATAGGCTCAGTGTCCGAAGGTAGGTTGTGTAGCAATGCATCCCCACCATCACAAGAATCAACGTGAAAGTAATATCAGGAGTTTTATTTCAGCCATTGGTGGGTCAATCTTTTTTCTCTGTGGATTTTTTTTTCTTCCAAAGTTTCCTCTTTTCTTCATAATTTCATTTCCTTCTTAGCTTTTTTTCCTCCCATATATGTGATATTATGAAGTATATATTTGGTCTTCATCCTGTTTTGTGACATACAGCTGCTAAAACCTTTGAAATCTCTGGAATGAAGAGTGTCTTCTGCTTGCTAATGAGATGACTTGTGTCTGGAGGCCCCAGTATAGCTTCAGGAAGCGGGCTGGTCTTCAGAAATAAAAAGGCATGATTAGAGTATTGGACCAGTCGGCCCCACCCTCAAACCTCCCGGGAGGAGAGAGGGGCTGAAGGTTAAGTTCATCCCAAATGAATAATGATTTAATCAATCGTGTCTACATAATGAAGCCTCCATTTAAAAAAAAAGAGAGAGACATATTTCGGAGGAACTTCCTGATAGCTGAACCTGTGGAGGTTCCTGGAGGACAGTGTGCCCAGAGAAGGCATGAAAGCCCTGCACCCCTTCCCCATACCTTGCCCATGCATTTCTTCCATTGGGGACGTTCATTTGTATCCCTTAAAATATCATTTATAATAGACAGGTAAACATAAATAAAGTGTTTCCTTCAGTTTTGTGATCTGCTCTAGCAAACTCATAGAACTCACTCATAGAGAAAGGGTAGTAGAAACTTTGTTCTATAACCAGTCCATAACCCATCCATTAGAAGACCTGCACAGCTTGCAATGCCCGCCTCAAGTAGGAGGCACTCTTGTGGGACTGAGCTCTTGACCAACCTGTGGAATCTAACCCTACCTCCAGGTAGACATTGTAGAATTGAATTGAATTAGAGGACACTCAGCTGGTGTCCATTGCAAAATAGATTGCTTGCTTGGAATTCTCCCCATCCGTGTAATGTCAGAAGTATTGTGTTGTGTTTGAGAGTATATCAGGAGAAACAGGATTTGTTTTTTTCTATATCCTCAGAGTATAAATATTGTTTATTCATTGGTTATTTTAAACTTACTCATGTTTTTTTATTCTTGGCCTCTCTTTTTTCCCCTAAAAGAATATTTTTCATTTTTTTAATTTCTTCTCACCTCTCATTCCTTCTTCATAGATTCTTATTTCCTTGTATTTTTCTTTATATTTTTCTTTCTGCGCAATTCTTTTCTTTATGTTCTTTTTAGTTTTTTAGCATTAACTTTTCAGTTTTTAATAATTTCTTATTTTCTTCTGTTTATTTTTTATTTCTTCACAATTTCCTTCTTCTTTATGATTATTTGCTAAGTTTCCTTTAGCTTCTACCTCATCATAACTTCTATCTGGTCTTTTTATATATTATTTTCTTCTTTATAATAATTCCCTTCTTGGGGGCTTCTGTTTATTATTTCTTTATTTATATTTCATATTTTGTTTCTTTCTTTATAATTTCTCTCTCTCCTCTATCTTCTTCATGGTTTGGAGTGTGATTCTTCTCTCTCCCCTTCATGGTGATGGACACTTGCTTTGGGACCAGGCAGTCCTACATCCATTCCCAGTTATGGCTCTGGTTAGCTGGATGTCCATGAACTAAATTTTGCTTTCTGAACCTTATTTTTGTGACTTAAAGGTACTTATGTAGTAACTGCAATATTGTTTTTATTTATAGAACAGTTTGCCAGGAAAGAAAATATTTCAAAGACAAATTTTCCACTAAAAAATAATACAGATAAAAAACACAAAATATGGGCAGACTTAGACTTGAGGAGGAGGTGCCTACACAGACTAAAAAGCTGATGCCTCTTCAATGTGATTTTCTTTAAATATTTATTTGTTTCACTTTGTGGCTGAGGGTAGAGTCTTGTTTCTCTTGCTCTTTCTTTCTTTTAGAAAACATCTATCTTTAAGCAAGACATTAGTTCCCAAAACCTGACTTTTCTCAGAAAATAATACATTGATACTATTCAGCTTCAAAATTTTGACTATGACTTCAAGATTGACACATTTTTAATGTTGCCCCCAACAATATCGCCAACTAATTAAGCAAAAGTCCACCCTAAACGTAAGCATCTAATAGATCAACCATTACAAGGAGAGCGTTTGCTTCTCTTTAAAGTTTCTTTCCACCTCTAGGTGCATTCTGTTTCACCAGCTATATAAGGATCAACAGTGTGGAAACCGGCATCAACTGGCACTGTATTTGTAATTTATTCTGATGATTGTTTAGTGTCCTTTATATTTACACAATTTGTGGAACCCAGTGTAAAATGAAAATGTGAGGCTCCTTGTTCAGAATTATTAATAATTTCAAGAAGGCAATTGTAGGGCATTAGGCCAAGTGCAGGACTCTGCTGAGTCTAGGTCCTGTACAGTGGCAAAGGTCACACGTTTGTATCACCGGCCCTGTTGATGTTGAAGTTCTTAGCAGGAAGCTGGCTGACCTGGTTCCAGGTACAGGAAGTGACACCCATGAGGAACTTTCAGATCCCCTTTATACTCTCAAAATTTTAGTTTTTCTTTTAACTTTAGAAAACTTGCCTGGATTTCAGTTATTCATCCATAGCTTGAATATGTCATTTTTCTTACTGCCCTTCTCTCCTCTCAACAACCACTAGTCATTCCCTGTAAAAAGTTTGGGAACATTCAACAGACTTTTACAGCAGAAAGTACATAATGTGGTGGCAGAGAAGCCCTCTTCTCAAAGTCAGTATATTTCAACCAGTGGCATACTTAGGATTTTGTTGTAAGTAGCTTAAAAATAACCTGCTTCATGTCTCAGCCATTATTTCCCACAGTTGAGCCCTCTGGCCAAATCTAAATCATGCAAAGGGCCAATTGTTAAAGTGAATGCCTGCTAAGTAGGATGGCTTGGAATCCAGGTTGAGGATGAAAGTAGCAACAGCAGGAAGGAAAAACAGTGGAGTAAGCCAAAAGAAAAAATTACTGCTGGCACACTTCTGTTCACCATACAATTCATCCCCCCTACATGGCAATGGAGTTGGTGAACAAACAGGTGCATAAATTAAAATCATGCAATTAGCGGCCATGCTGCCCACCGCTGCTGCCCCAGAGCTGCAGTAATGCTGACACTAGTTAAACAACCAAAGCAACTGTCATTAGCTAAGTGTGTTCACTTCTAGAATATCCTTTTTATTAACGTGTTTAGATAGCTGGATGGCAGAGATTTGCTGTGAGTTCTATAACAGAAGCCAGTTAACAACCTTAAAGACCAAATTAATTGGAAAGACATATTTTAAAACCAACACAGAACATAAGCTAGGGTGCATAACCAGAAGCTACAATTGCTCAAGTTTTTTAGAAGAGGCCATTTACATTGTAACATCCTGCCAAAATAGTATGATTTTTTAAAATCACAGAAATTGCACAGAAACTAGATGTTTCAAGGTATTTACGTTAACATTTCAGGATAAGGAATGAGAGTCTTCTCTGGTGCTCATCATTTTCAGGATGAACAATTAGCATTGAATATGCAATGTGGTATTTCACTTCAATCTCCAGAATTCCTCTCAATGCTTCATTAGGCTAAAGAAATTCTTTTGATACTGCACAATAAGAGTTTATATTTTATTCCCTATTTTTAAGCAAAGACAAAGAGATGTATTTAATATGTAAGATTTGGGAGAAGAAAAGTGAAAAATCATCAGTGATGTGAACTAACTTTAAGATCACACAAACTTGAAACTACTAGAGTATTGAAATAACACTTGAGCAGACTTAACTCTTCATCCAGAATGCCTGGGTATTGATAACTTTTATAGTGACATTTGAAGGCTTTTTGTAAGACACATTGAATTACAGGGAAAATGGAGATTTTATGAAATTATGTTCTACATGAATAGTCATAGTAGTTGAAATGTGAAGATGAAGGAATGAGGCTTAATTAGAGAAGTACCAAAGAAGATCAAGATGATTATCTCACAACATCCCTCAGGTTGTTGTCTGAAAGTAATGGTCTCCATGAACTATAAAGACAGGGTGTGTCGTGTTCAGAGACGAGACCCAGATCCAGGTTTTTTCCCCAGCTCACTAAATGTGTAAAATTAGATAAATTCTTTAACTTTTCTCAGCCTCTGTTTTGTAACCTCTCAAATGGGGATAATAATACATGTTTACCTCATAGTCTTTTTTTAAGTGATTAAATAAAATAATTCAAATAGTGCTTAGCAGTGCCTAACACTACCTTTATGTATGTAACTTAATAGGTGATACAAATTTATCTCCCTTTACCAGTAGTTTTCCTTGACTACAAATTGAAATCTTCTGGGAAGTTGTGAAAAGCACTGATGCTTGAAGTCACACTTGGAGCTTCTAATTGAACATTCTCGGGTGTGGCCTGAGCATCAGGAATTTTGAAAGTTCCCCAGGTAGTTCTACTCTGCAGCCAAGGTTGGGAATCACGTTGCTTTAGACAGTAAATACTTCATTAGTAACCACATAAATTTCCATTACTCAAGAAATTCACTGAACACCCTGGCATATTCTAAACATGACAACTTGACCATTTCCCCCTGAGGCTCATTTTCTCTTTGTTGCCCTTCTGGGGTTAAAAACAACAACAACAACAACAAAAGTCAATGAGACAATAATTTTAGCTTAGAACTTAAGGATCCTTTTCATGCTCTACTTAATAATAAATAGCAGAGGACTTCTTGAAAAACATCTTTAATGTAGTTGCTAAAACAATAAAATACACAACAGAGTACCCATCCTTTAGGGAGGCCAAATATATGATGCCCTCTCTCTTTTTTTTTTTAATCATACATGAGTATTTCCGAAACAAGTTGAGCTAAACTTTGTATCCTTTGATATCATGGGAAATAAGGAAGCAGTGCACATTCTCTAAAGAAAATGACAATGATTTCTCATTCATTCTCTCATTCTTCTGTTTCTGTTTTCATTTGCTTTAAAAACTTCTTTTTCTTTTAAGATCTGACTTTCCTTCCAGGTGAGGAAAAAAGAATTTCCAAGTGAGGCCAATTAGAGTTGCCCAGATGAAGCAAAGTCCCCAGGGATCAATCAGAATGCCTACATAGATGAGAAAGCAGGAATATGTCCTTTCCTTCTCCTTGTTAGAGTTTAGTTTCTGCCCTGAGGAATTCTAGTTGTTTATTTTCTATCAGAAAAAAGAATGAGCTCTCCACAGCACTTAACTCTTTCCTACTTGATAGAAATATCCACCTTCACATTGTAACCTTGTGCTGTACCTCATTGACTTGTCCTTAGTTAATTATACAGAACATCTCATTCATTCAGATTATGCTAACTGGGAAATAAAATATGTTTACAAGAATTCGGCCAAAACATAGAATTGCACTGGAAATGGTGTAAAAGAGATTTATCAGACGCCAGCTTTAACTAGGAGATTAGATTTATGAATACTTCCCAGATTGTGTACTAGGGAACATTAGTGTTCATCAAGATATTAACGAGGAGTTTCGTGGTCAGATTAAATTGAGAAATGATAATTAACCATTTTCATTATAATGATGATAACCATTTTCATCATGCCTTTCTGAGCCTTGCAGCTCTGAATGTAGTCCGAGATTGGCTGCATTGGCATTACATAGTTACTTGTTATAAATGCACAATCTGTATTAATTCTGTAGTCCCACCCCCATACTACAGAATTAAAATGTTCATTTGAACAAAATCCTCAAGTGATTCCTATGCACATTATAGTTTAATAGACACTACCTTGGATGATCTCAATTCATATTAGTATGGCAGCAAAAAAAAGTTTTTTTAAGTTGAATTTATAAATTTTTAAAGTCTTTTTCACTTTGTTTATCCTATGATATAATGAAATTATTTGACCACAGAAATATAGCTATTCTGTTTTTGAAACAGTTACTAATATTTCATGGCCCAAAACATTTTCACATAAGATAGGAAAAAGCTAAGTCAAATTATATTTCAAAGGTCCTGGTAATTCTCATATTCTGATATCCTAAAAAGATGGTAAAGAATATACTTACCTTCTCAGAAAAGAAATATTATTTAAAAACGCTGAGCATCCTCTATTGGTGATATTGTCAATTACCAGGTAGACTATAGTACTATACTGGTAAAGAGGCTTTTTCATGTGTAGTCTGTTTCCATCTAAAATGATGACCTCTGAAGATATGGGGTGTGTGTGTGTGTGTGTGTGTGTGTGTGTGTGTGTGTGTGTGTGTGTGTGTTGGCAGTCAGTGTTCAGTTTCTCTTGGCTGCATCCACTACAGAGGATGTCCTGAAATGGTCAGCCATGTCTCCCTCCAGCCTCAACATTACTACTGTCTCCCTGCCCTTCTGTATTGAGTGGAATTTGGCCAGAGTTCTACCAGAGTAGTGCCTGGATCTTCATCTAACTTTTAAGGAATCACCAGACTTAAATTTATCCTTGAATTAAAATTACTTAAATAACTGAAATATCCCCTCCATATCTTCCAAAGTCTACCAAAATTTAGGATATGGTGGGTGTTATTCCTTTCCTATACCCAGGCACACAGGTCTTTTCCTATCCTGCTGGTATTAATTATTCCAATGCTCTTCTTGCTTTCAGAAATCCCTAGATGAAAGTAGACACCAACTCTGTTCCCATGTGTTGCACCCAAATTCAGGGTCCAAACACAAGCTGCACTGAGAACTCTTTTCTCAACCGTTTGCTCCAACAAAGTGAGAATGGGTCTATTGTTTCTTGTCCTAGTGTATACCCCCATGAAGAAACAAGATGTCATTGTCCCTTTTTGAAAGACAGAGAATAAAGTGTTCCTTCTTGAAAGAATGATTTCTTAGATCATATGTTATCTTATAAAACCAATGCAAAGTGTGCTTTTCAACCAACCATTTTCTGAGACATCAATAAAAATAATTTTATGCTTTGTATGAATAAATCCAACAGGTTTTCAGTCTTATTTTAGTCTCTTGCCTTAAAAAGGAATAAAAAATGTATGTATTTCAGAAAGAAAATGTAGAATTTAGGCTGTTTTCTTCCATTTTCTTCCTTGAAAATAATCTACTTTGGATTTCTTTTGAAGACAAGTGGACATTTGGCATTTACAGCTTCATAGAATTTTAAAGTTATGTCTCTCTAGCAACAAAGCACAGTGCCATATTTCTGAATAAATACATTCTTCCTTGAGTTAAAATTGCTTACAAAGAATCTGTAATAAATCAATCTTAGTCTTTAGATTTACTGTTTAAGGTCAAACTATGTCAATTGTGTTTTTAAATTCAGATTTCATTTTGAAGCAACATTTTATAATTATGTCTAATTTCTATTTGTGCTTATCTGTTTTGAAAAAATTTAGATTAGGTCAATCACAAGTCAAAAAATGACTACCTTCTGGCTCCCTCTCAAAAATGTCCACTGTTCAAATAAAAAAAATAACATTTTGCACACAAATTCTAATTTTTTAAGGGGTGAAAGTAACATGTGCTTATTTATGGTATATTCATTCCAGAGTATTCTTAAGAATGCCCTTACTGGAAAGATGTTAGGTCTGAGAAATAAAGAGGAGCTTGAAAACTCACAAGAAAGCGTTTTTTAAGCCAGCAGTGAAAGAACTTTCGATGTTTCAAGGTCATTTCACTGTGGGAGGAAATTGATAGAGTCTAATTAGAGTAGAAATGCTATGAAGTCTGTTCAGTAGAGATGTACTTGGCTAGCAGGATGAAGTCAGAGGAAGTATATAAAATTTTCTCTTATTGACTTACATTTTCCATGGTCCCCAAAACTTAAATGTATGTTAATATCACCTACAGTGTTTTTATCCTTGTTGAGATTAAAATATGAAATCTGGGAGTTTTCTCCTGCTTAGTTCCTTCCTTATTATGGGTATTCAAACAAACGCTGAGTTGTAGATTTAATTCCTTATGAATTGCCTCCACTTACCAAAATCCCAAAACATTTACTCAGAGGTTGCTATGCAAAAGCCACCGCAGATGCAAAAGATCCTAGAGATGCCTACAATTTGGACCTTGGATTTAGGTGATTATAATTATAGTTGCAAATAATTATGTGTCAATATTCCGTATTTTACCTGGAAAAAAAAATTCTGTTCAAAAGTTTTAAATAGTTTTAAATGTAATGTATTTACACTCACTTTCCAAGGTAGGGGGTGATAGTATTCATGTTAGTCATATATTTATATTTGACGCTATTTCTCTCTTCTGCTTTCATCAGTTGAGAATAGGGAAAAATTATTATAAACTTAATGCCTCTGCAATTTTTCTGTGTCACTAAATAATGAGAGTCTGAGAAAATATGTATTGTTTAGCAGGACATCTTCATGTGTTTTCCAACTTAAAACATACAACATGCATGTTTTCAATTGTAAGTGGGAGCTAAGTGATGAGAACACACAGACACATAGAGGGGAACTGGGGCCTATCAGATGGTGTAGGGTGGGAGGAAGCAGAGGATCAGGAAAAATAACTGATGAGCACTGACTAGGTTTAATTCTTAGGTGATGAAATATTCTGTACAAGAAGCCGCCATGACACAAGTTTACCTATGTAACAAACCTGCACATGTACCTCTGAACTAAGTTACATAACAAATAAATAAATAATAAAATAATTGTGATTAAAAAGAGTCAATATGCTGTAAAATATTTATTTAATAGAATAGCTTTTTAATCTGTACAGAATTGAATAAAAAATAAAATAAATAAAAATATAACATACCTGTTTCCAAATCTATTCTTATTAAACTATTAATAAGCTAGGGATTTTTCTGAAAAACACTACTTTTTTCTTAGAAGAATATAATGTTGAATTCCTCGCTTTAACTTTGTGATGCTTCATGGAGCAGCTATCTCATATCTCTCATTCTACTTAATGACCCAGGTTTCTTGAATTGAGTGACTAGAGAAAGGAATTTATAGAAGATCTTTAAGATGCTTCATTTTTACCCCTAAAAGAAAAACAGTGAAACCAAGAGGACGGCGCTAGCCGTAGATAATTTAGGGTAATTCAACCCAGAGATGGAGCAAGTAATTATTTCTGTTCGTGTCTCATCCTGGTTGCTTTCTATTTATCCTAACAAAAAAGCCACAACAATTTCCCTATAAAGAGTTCCTGCTGTCCATTTTATAAAGAGGAGGAGGATCAACTTTATTTATGAACATTATAATTTATCAGAGGGACTCTGGTTCTATGTAGGCAAATTCCAAATAACATTAAATTCAATTTCTTTTTATTCAAGTTCTATCAGATTTGCTGCCCATCTGTTAATCCCACTTGACTTCACAGTGCTGTTTATCTCCTAATAATGTTTTTATGGGATTGCCATTGCATACTATTTTTTTTGTGTGTGATAGGTACACATAGAAGGCACATTCATTGTCCTTCCTAGTAAAATCTGCATAGATTCTGATTCCATGACCCTTTAAAATGAGCAAAGTGAGAGGTACCATTCCAGAAAGAACAAGTCACCTTGTAAAATGATCTGCATTTTTGTCATGTCAGGAGCCTGCACGTGTTGGGTTACTTCATGAAGCATTTGTTGCCTACAGTAGCATTTCAGTTCAAAAGCCTGTTCCGTTAAATGCCATTTCCCAGTTCAAATGGACTTGAACTGATTCAGCATACAAATGGTAACATACTCTTTAAAAATATAGTGCAGTGGTTAAACGTGAAGATTCTGGAGACAGGTCATCTGGGTTCAGAACCTGTACTTGCTGTGTGATCTTAGGCAAGCTACTTGATCACTGTTTCCTATATTTAAAATAGGGGGACAATAACACCAAGCTCATAAATCACTGTGAGAATTATGCAAGTTTATTATACATGCTTCTCATGTGCCTGGTACACACTGAGCAGTCAATAAATGCTTGCTGCTTCTATCTGAAATCTTAAAGAGACCATATAACAAAACCTCACCTTTGTGCAAATGAGCAAACTGAGGCTCAAATGTTAAATAATTGACCTATGTGTTCTGTCCATTAGAGTCCACCTTTACTTTCTCCTTATTTAAAGAAAGTTGAATGCAAAGGCATTACTTGGAAAACCTGAGTTCAAGTTCCAGTTCCACCCTACATTTGTTCCATAACCTTGAGCAAGTTCCTTGATATTTCTATATGGCTCAGAATGGTTGAGTAATTTTTCCAAGGTCACACAGCTAGTAAGTAGTGGGACTTGGATTCAACTTGAGCAAGTCTAATTCTAAAATCAGATTTTTGTCCCCACTATAATGTCAAAGGTTGCTTTAGGTAATATGTACATATTACTTTTGGTCAATGAAGAAACTGAAGTTAAATGTCTAATGCACAGTTACAGCAAATTTAGACAGAGCTTGGACTACAACTGAAGTCACTAAGCTATCAATTAAATATTCTTCCCACTAGATCAGTGATTCTTAACCCTAGCTGCATATTAATCTTACCTGGGTAACCCACTTCAAAAAGACACCTTTACCTGGGGCCCTATCTCAGACAAATTATTTTTTCAAAGTCTCACTGAATTAATTGTAAGGTGCTAATGTGAAGAACTGCTGACCTTGACTGAAACAGTGCAAAGAGGATTATTTTGCCAAAACAGACTCACTACCAGGTTGCTTCCAAATTAATTAAACTCAGAACTGTCCTAACACAAACACAGGTGGGAGTGACTCTAAGCCCTGCTTATTTACCCTTCACTTTCTAACATTTTATCAAAGTCAGTCTCCAGTATAGATGAGTAGCTATGGGAAAATACTAGGAATAATCCTCCCAGGCCCTCTTATTTTTTTCCTGGTTTCTTATTTCTTAACTGGATTGTCTCCTCCTCTATGCTATTATATTCCACTGCTGGATTAGTCTTACTGACAGCTCTTACCTTGCTATTCTGCTTTCCAAGAGTTTCAGTGATTCCTCAGCACCCGCAGAGGAGATGTAAATACACTTTATCTGGAGCTACCAAGACCTCTAGCATCTTTCCAAAGTGACCTTTCCAAACTTTTCCATGACTAATTCACCTTCATTTTACATGCCTTAAAGAGCATTGTAACTCCATAGGGCTTTCTGAAACTGCACTGTTCTGTCACCCTTTGTGCTTTTGCTATGTTATTCCTTTGTCTCTAATGTTTTGCCCTGTAACCCTACTTGTGAGTATCCTACTTATTGCATCATTAAGCCCAAGCACTTTTCTGCTTTCCCATCTTGACTATGACTGTTTATCCTTGAATGCACAAATCCTATCCAGACCATTGAAATGCCATTCCCGGCTTTGAGCTCAATGGTTCAAGACTAGCCTGTCCAAAATGACAAAACCCTGTCTCTACCGAAAAAAAAAAAAAAAAAAAGGCAAAAATAGTCAGGCATTGGTGGCTCACTCCTGTAGTCCCAGCTACTCAGAAGCTGAGGCTGGAGACTCACTTGAGCCCAGGAGGCCTGTGTTGCAGTGAGCCAAGATCATACCACTGCACTCCAGCCTGGGTGACAAAGTGAGACCCTGAAAAAAAAAAAAAAAAGAGAGAGAAAGAAGAAAGAAAGAAAAAGAAAGAAAGGTAATTTTCTTGAATGTTTCATCCATCCCTTTCTCTTCTCAACTCCTCACCAAAACTTTTTTTAATTTAATTTTTTGAACTTCCATAGAATTTTTTTTAATTTTTAATTTAATTCATTAGTTTGTAACTTATATTTAAAGGCAGAGATTATTTTGGATTTATCCTTATATCTCACACATCCCAAAGCCTAGTAAATAATACTATAGACACTTCTAGTTTGCCTTCTCCTATGAAAGAACAACAACAAAATACTAGATATAACCCTCTCAGGCCCTCATTATTTCTTTCTTGGTTTCTTATTTCTTATCTGGATTGTCTCCCCTTCTGTCTTATTATATCCCATTTCTAGGTGAGTCTTACTAACAGCTCTCACGTAATTCTGCTCTTCTAGAGCTTCAGTGATTCCTCTATGCCTACAGATTAAAGGTCAGTGCCCTTTATCCAGAACTCCCTAGACTTGTATAATCTAGTCTTAAGTGACCTTCCCAAACTTATCTCTGACTATCTTGTTTACCTCTCCCTTCTAACATTTTATCAAATATTTAATCAAAATTTTATCTCTTCTAGTCTCAAGCCACACCCAACCTTCAGATGGAACGTGTGGATCTGGCCTAAGCCCACCTGTGCACACCATTCTCTGGTCCATGGTGACTGCTTCCAGGCACATGACCCAAGCCGGTCATAGAATAAATTTTAGGAGTCTGCTTTAGGGTTTGAACCATTAAATGTGTAGATAGCAAGGTTCTGGTAATTATTCTACAACTAAGAGAAAAAAAAAAAACTGTTTCAAATAAGACTAAGAGATAGAGAAAGAAAGGTTGAATCCCAGAGACACATCTAGGACCTCTCTGTCCAGGATAGCCTAAAACTAGACCTCTCTCTGAACCATCCAGTTATATAAACACCACACATTTACTTTTATGTTTACATTAGGACTTCTGTACCTTGAAATCTATGAAATCACAAACACAAGACATTCACTCAATAACTGTTAGGTAACCAATCAACCTTTCAACCGCATTAAAATATGCCAGGAGGAGGCTATATAGGATACCGCAACAACTCTCTGGTTTAATTTGACTAAGTTTTTATTTTTCAATTTTTGTTTTTTATCTCAGCGTAAGAGATGTAATATACTAAAGCTTATCTGATATGAGGCTACAAAATAAACACAAGGATAGAAAAAACGCTCATGTCCCTCTCTCTATTAACCTCATGCAGCAAGGGTCTGTGTTCATCGTTAGTTTGACTTTGCAATGCAGAAAATAGACAGTCTCCTCCAATCCACTTAATTGTAAATCAGGATCTTCAGCTAAGGCTCAGAACAAAGATCAAAGATAAAAAAGGAAAAAGAGAAACCTTCATGTCCGGATCATGCTCTTATCTTCAAGACAACTTGAATTTCTTTCAGGTATTTGTAAAAGCAAGAGAAAATCGATGAGAATTAAGGTCGGAGGAGACGACCAATTGGACTGTTACAGGTTTATCATGTTTTGGATGCAAAGTGGCTGGTGCTCATCCTGAGTCCATCATCTGTCTCAGGAAGACAGCAAACTATTGTGTTTGTGTTTTCAGAATTGCAGTGGAGATAATGCTGTTAACACAATGGGGCACTGCAAGAAACTCATAGGCACAAGGATTGATCACAGATATTGCTTATGGGATCTCAGAGGGTAAAGAATACCCTTGGATGAAGAGCTGCTTAAAAGATCATGGACAGTTATAGCAAATTTAGACAAAGCTTGGACTACAACGGAAATCCAAGAAGGTTGAAGAGTTCTATAGAACCATCCAGGAGGCACTAAACTCGAGATATATTTATTACACAGCAGAAAAAGTTGAAAAAGGAAAGGAGGAAGGTGGTAAAACTGAAGTAGATGAAGAAATCTGGGTAGCCTAAAATAGTATATTTATATACTAAAATAATACATTGAGGCTGTTCTTTCCTTGTGTTGCTGGTGGAGATACAGATTTGGAATACATAAAGGAGCAAGTTACTATTATTATGTGGAACGATTAAGGTGGAGAACTTCAAATGCCACATCAATTATTATGTAAATCCTAATGATGACAAGAAACTCACATTCAACTAAAGGGTCCTATGTGTGTGGCTGAGGTAAAATGTGGCCTTTTGAAGTTGTCAATAAAGGAACAAATAGATTGTTATGAATATATAGGGTCTGATGAGCCACTTACCAGCAGCTTCCAAGAGGAAAATGTACAGGCCCAAAAAAATGTCACAGAACTGCCAAAAGGATAGGAAATCGATGACATAAATGATGAAATAACTCATTCTTCTACTTGCTCTTTGTTGGTGTTAGACATTTGCTAAATTTTTATTTGAACGGAAAAACGGAAGGAAATTGGTGAGTGACAGCTCCTTCAAAGATGATCCTCTAAACCAGTGGTCCCCAACCTTTTTGGCACCAGGGACCAGTCTCATGGAAGACAGTTTTTCCATGGATGAGGGGTGGAGAGGATGGTTTGGAGATGATTCAAGCACATTACATTTATTGTGCACTTTATTTCTATTATTATTACATTGTCATATACAATTAAATAATTATACAACTCATCATAATGTACAATCAGTGGGAGCCCTGAGCTTGTTTTCCTGCCACTAGAGGGTCCCATCTGGGATGACAGGAGACAGTGACAGGTCATTAGATTCTCATAAGAAGCATGCAACCTAGATCCCTCACCATGTGCAGTTCACAATAGGATACACACTCCTATGAGAATCTATTGTTGCTGCTGGTCTGACATGAGGCAGATCTTGGGCCATAATGTGAACAACGGGAAGCAGCATCTGTATTGAACAGATGAAGCTTCACTTGCTTGCCCACTGCTCACCTCCTGGTGTGTGGCCTGGTTCCTAACAGGCCACAGACTGCCACCGGTCCATGGCCCTAGGGTTGGGAAGCTTTGCTTTAATTATGTCCAAAAAAATGTATGTCCCTTAAACAATTTAGATCATCACCAATGGGAAAACAGTGGATACTTCTCACGGTAAACAGAGGAAACAGAAAAGGAAGTAAGCTAAGCAAGTCATGAGTGAAATTTACTAGGCTTTTGACCTGGGAGAGTAGTTATCTGAGGAAACTTAGTGTAGAATTGACTATAGTTTACCCGGGCATTTGGATAGCTATTGTTGGTGAAATATTCACACTCGTTCATGCAACTACTTTATGACATATGAACTCTTTGCCTGCTTTATTTTCCTCCTTAGTATTTAACTTTAAAACAAAATTTTAAAAAAACCTAACATTGTGTGTGTGTCTAGATAGATAAGAGAGAGACATAGAGACATCAACACATAGATACAAATATACAGATATAGATGATATAGATACAGACACATGAAAATATCAGCCTATCTCAGAAAATAGGAAGGGGAAGAGGTTACTTATAATTTGACCAGAATTTAGAAGGCTAAGTAGTATGTGCCCTTGGAGTTAATAGTAGCAGTACCCAGGTTGAGAACCACAAGGAAAAGACAGCCCCATAAAAAAACAAGGACTCACTACTCTGCTCTCTCCCACTTTTCAAAGTGATTGCCATTTGCCCTCTATTGACACTCATTTGTTATTTTCCCCAGAGAAAAATAACTATGCATTATTCTAGCAGGTGTACTAGTAACCCTCACTTGTCTCCATTCCCACACACCTGAAAGTTCCCCTTCCAGGGATGGGGAATCCCAGAGACATATCTAGGGCCTCTCTGTCCAGGTCCTAGACAGGGATCTGGGTCTGGATTAACATAGAAAGCCCTTCACATTTTACAATGTGGATGTGCATGGTTCTGAGAGGTGAAGCCAGCTTCTGGGTCAGATGGGGAGCCTCAGAACTTTTGTGTCTAGCTAAAGGACTGTAAATATACCAATCAGCGCTCTGTGTCTAGCTAAAAGGATTGTAAATGCACCAATCAGCATTCTGTAAAATCTGTGAAGGTCTGCGGCTCACTCCTGAAGTCAGCGAGACCACAAACCCACTGGGAGGAACAGACAACTCCGGACGCACCACCTTTAAGACCTGTAACACTCACTGCAAAGGTCTGCGGCTTCACTCCTGAAGTCAGCGAGACCATGAACCCACCGGAAGGAAGAAACTCTGGACACATCTGAACATCTGAAGGAACAAACTCTGGACACACTCTTTAAGAACTGTAACACTCACCACGAGGGTCCACGGCTTCATTCTTGAAGTCAGTGAGACCAAGAACCTACTGGAAGGAACTAATTCCAGACACAGTTCTGCCATGACACTCTTCAGCCTGGTAGCCCAGGCAATTTTGCCATTGACTTTTCTAGGTTGTAAGACTTAGCTCTTCCTTGAAATAGAATGAATCTTCAAATTCTGTATACCACATGTTAATATACTTAAAAATTAACAAGACAGAGAGGTGGTTAGTGGCTATAAGGTGTTCACTGCAAAATTCAACTTTGCTGAATTTCGAAACTTATCTCTTAATAATAAAAACTGGGAAGTATTAGCAAATGAGTATTTTGGGTTTTATGGGGTTTTTTTCTTTTGCTTTGTTTCGTTTTGTTTTTACCAATTCTGTGTCATTCTTTATTTGAAATGCAACAAGAAAAACAGCAGACTGTCAGTCATGCCATTAACAAATGGATATTATAAAACCCATGCCTGTCTGGGTGCGTTGGCTCATGCCTATAATCCCAGCACTTTGGAAGGCTGAGGTGGGTGGATCACCAGAATTCAGGAGTTTGAGACCAGTCTGGCCGACATGCTGAAACCCCATCTTTACTAAAAATACAAAAAATTAGCCAGGTGTGGTGGCAGGCGCCTGTAGTCCCAGCTCCTCTGGAGGCTGAGGCAGGAGGATTGATTGAACCCAGGTGGTGGAGGTTGCAGTAAGCAGAGATTGCGCCACTGCACACCAGCCTGGGCAAGAGAGCTAGATTCTGTCTCAAAACAAAACAAATCAGAACAAAAAACAAAAACAAAACTAAAAATATTATTAAACAAATTAAAATATTTAATAATTATTGTACAGTTACATTTATGATTTATTCCTATGATTATAATTATTATTACATTCCAAATACTGAGTCCTTACTATGTGTCAGTTACCCTGTATGCATTATCTAATTTTATTCTACAGCCATTCTATGAAGTAGGTAGTATAATTATGAACCGATTTACAAGTGAGTTAGCCAAGACTCTGGGCCATTAAATATCCTGCCCATTGTCCTCAGACAGAGGAGCCATGTGTCAAGCTCATGTCTTGAGCACAATTCCTTAGATACAGCGTTATAATAAATTCCTTTCAAGAGATGCAATGAGTAGACATTTTCTCTACATAACATGTGAATAAGACACATTGAGGAATGCCATTAGGACTTGCCAAGTAAGGACAGAGAGGATACACTAGCAACATTTTAATCCCTGATAGTATTTGAAATTGGCCAAGTACAAAATAAACATCAAAGGCAGCTGTGGCAGCCAGATGTCTTCTTTGTTTCTTCTCATGTGAGCCTTCTCCCTGCTCAAGAAGAATGAAGCTAAGTGTGATCTAAAAGGCTATCTCTGCTGCCCATTCATTCTTTGGCCTTTGTACAAACACTGCCAGCAGTACATCACTTAGAACAGCACAGCACAGCAATGATTTCTATAACAGAAACATTAATCAATTAAAACCGGAAGTAAGCCAGCAAACACATTTTACTGAGCTCACCAGCAAGTCATCATCGCATAGATCATCAGATAGAAATGTTTCTTGACTAAAAAACAAAAAGAAAACGAAACTGTGAGTTGGTGACCAGGTACCAGGCCTTGTTTTGTCTACTTGTGTACTAGAATATTCTCTCCCTTTCTATTTCACTAGTCACGTGATGACCACAAGTCACAGAGTAATATTTTTTAACTTACTGCATAAATGGTGGGGTTTATCACTTTAGTTTCTGCCACCTTAAAAAAATATGGTTTCTTCAAAGAATTTAGATAATCACCAATGGGAAAAAAATGAATACTTCTCATGGTAAACGGAGGAAACAAAGAAGGAAGTAAGCCAAGCAAGGTGTCAGTGAAATTTATAGGCTTTTGACCTGGGAGAGTAGTTATCTTAGGAAATTTACTGTGAAATTGACTATAGTTTACCATGGTATTTTGATAGCTCAAAGAAACCGTATTGGATCATTTAAACTGGAATGATTTGCTCTACCCCTATTTTCTCCAAGGAAGTCAAATAAAAAGCATCCATATGGTTCTAATTTGCACTGCTATAAAAACTCATATTTAGGTGGCATGACACTGCAATATACTTGGTATAAAAAGCAGCATTTTTGAGCACTTTCTATTTGTCAGGCACTTTTCAGAACAGTTTTTTTATATTAACTAACTTAACACATAGGTCACAGTGTGGTTAAGTAACTTGACCAAAGTCAGTAAGAGGTGGACCTACCTTCTCAGCCGTTACGTTCTACTTCTTAAATATCACAATATGTTACATGTTTATTCAGCAATTTAATAATTTAAAAAAATTATTACCAATTTCAAAAGCATGAGTATAATCCATTTGATATTAAGATAATATCAATAAGGACGTTTAAAAATATACTTGTTTATGTCTAGCCTTTATATTAGAAAGACCCCCCCACCCCATGACCATAGGAGTCTTTTTAGAAGTAAAGTAAGGGAGGAGAGATTTAATTTTAGTCACTCTCCTTTTTAGTGTGACAGAGAAACCTGAACATTGTTACAATGGAGAATTGCCCTGTTGCCAGTTACGAATGTCTCCATTACTGAGTACTTAGGAGAAGACTATGGACTTGGTGATGAGATAAACATGCTCAAAATTTGACATGGGCATCCAGTTCTGATCAACAGTAATACTTTCTCTTATTGCTCCCAGAATGCCTTACTCCAAATAGAGTAAACACTCTTTGCTGTCCTAAGTATCACTTTCTGCCTTGGTGGCAGTGGGGCCAGCCAAACAGTCACTGTCAGCTGATTCTGGTTCAGTGTTTAGACAGGATTCTTTAAGTGATGACCATCACAAACACAACCCAAAATATCTATCAAAAAAAAGGAAATTTATTGAATCACGTAGCTGAAAATTCCAGAAGCCTCTTGTTTTAGACAATGCTAGATCCAGGTACCAATAAAAATCAGTTATCATTAGAAATCTCCCTCAGCTCTACTTCCCTCTGTGTTTTATTTTCAGAACATTCTCCATGATATCAGAGAATGGTATCACTCGCACATAAAATAATATTTTGACCAAAAGAAGACAGAGATGCCCGGCAGTAGGAAATAGCAGACTTCAGTGTGCCATGATTTCTTGAATGATAACAGGCTTATTTTCGATGGGGTGGCTATCAGTGTTGGAGCCTTTACTCTTCCTGGAAAAAACTGCAGTTGCAAATGCCTTTTTCTCATCCTTCTGCTCTCACCTTATTCTTCTCTCATATCATTGCCACCAGTATATACCTGGTCATCAAACCCAGAATTCCAATATCATCCTTCTTTCTCACTAAGACCTTTATTTCTTTTTTATTATGATTATACTTTAAGTTCTAGGGTACATGTACACAACGTGCAGGTTTGTTATGTATGTATGCATGTGCCATGTTGGTGTGCTGCACCCATTAACTCGTCATTTACATTAGGTATAAATCCTAATGCTATCCCTCCCCCGTCCCCCTACCCCACAAGAGGCCCCGGTGTATGATGTTTCCCCCATGAGTCCAAGTGTTCTCATTGTTCAATTCCCACCTATGAGTGAGAACATGCAGGGTTTGGTTTTCTGTCCTTGCAATAGTTTGCTGAGAATTATGGTTTCCAGCTTCATCCATGTCCCTACAAAGGACATGAACTCATTCTTTTTTATGGCTGCATAGTATTCCACGGTGTTTATGTGCCACATTTTCTTAATCCAGTCTATCATTGATGGACATTTGGGTTGGTTCCAAGTCTTTGCTATTGTGAATAGTGCCACAATAAACATACGTGTGCATGTGTCTTTATAGCAGCATGATTTATAATCCTTTGGGTATATACCCAGTAAAGGGATGGCTGGGTCAAATGGTATTTCTAGTTCTAGATCCTTGAGGAATCACCACACTGTCTTCCACAATGGTTGAACTAGTTTACAGTCCCACCAACAGTGTAAAAGTGTTCCTATTTCTCCACATGCTCTCCAGCACCTGTTGTTTCCTGACTTTTTAATGATCGCCATTCTAACTGGTGTGAGATGGTATCTCACTGTGGTTTTGATTTTCATTTCTCTGATGGCCAGTGATGATGAGCATTTTTTCATGTGTCTGTTGGCTGCATAAATGTCTTGTTTTGAAAAGTGTCTGTTCATATCCTTCGCCCACTTTTTGATGGGGTCGTTTGATTTTTTCTTGTAAATTTGTTTAAGGTGTTTGTAGATTCTGGATATTAGCCCTTGGTCAGAGGGTAGATTGCAAAAATCTTCTCCCATTCTGTAGGTTGCCTGTTCACTCTGATGGTGGTTTCTTTTTCTGTGCAGAAGCTCTTTAGTTTAATTAGATCCCATTTGTCAGTTTTGGCTTTTGTTGTCATTGCTTTTGGTGTTTTAGACCTGAAGTCCTTGCCCATGCCTATGTTCTGAATGGTAATGCCTAGGTTTTCTTCTAGGGTTTTTATGGTTTTAGGTCTAACATGTAAGTCTTTAATCTATCTTGAATTAATTTTTGTATAAGGTGTAAGGAAGGGATCCAGTTTCAGCTTTCTACATATGGCTAGCCAGTTTTCTCAGCACCATTTATTAACTAGGAAATCCTTTCCCCATTTCTTGTTTTTGTCAGGTTTGTCAAAGATCAGATGGTTGTAGATGTGTGGTATTATTTCTGAGGGCTCTGTTCTGTTCCCTTGATCTATATCTCTGTTTTGGTACCAGTACCATGCTGTTTTGGTTACTATTGCCTTGTAGTATAGTTTGAAGTCAGGTAGCGTGATGCCTCCAGCTTTGTTCTTTTGGCTTAGGATTGACTTGGCAATGCGGGCTCTTTTTTGGTTCCATATGAACTTTAAAGTAGTTTTTTCCAATTCTGTGAAGAAAGTCACTGGTAGCTTGATGGTGATGGCATTGTATCTATACATTACCTTGGGCAGTATGGTCATTTTCATGATATTGATTCTTCCTATCCATGAGCATGGAATGTTCTTCCATTTGTTTGTGTCCTCTTTTATTTCATTGAGCAGTGGTTTGTAGTTCTCCCTGAAGAGTTCCTTCACATCCTTTGTAAGTTGGATTCCTAGGTATTTTATTCTCTTTGAAGCAATTGTGAATGGGAGTTCACTCATGATTTGGCTCTCTGTTTGTCTGTTATTGGTGTATAGGAATGCTTGTGATTTTTGCACATTGATTTTGTATCCTGAGACTTTGCTGAAGTTGCTTATCAGCCTAAGGAGATTTTGGGCTGAGACGATGGGTTTTTCTAAATATATAATCACGTCATCTGCAAACAGGGACATTTTGACTTTCTCTTTTCCTAACTGAATGCCCTTTATTTGTTTCTCTTGCCTGATTGCCCTGGCAAGAACTTCTAACACTATGTTGAATAGGAGTGGTGAGAGAGGGCATCCCTGTCTTGTGCCAGTTTTCAAAGGGAATGCTTCCAGTTTTTGCGCATTCAGTATGATATTGGCTGTGGGTTCGTCATAAATAGCTCTTATTTTTTTGAGATACATCCCATCAATACCTAATTTATCGAGAGTTTTTAGCATGAAGGGCTGTTGAATTTTGTTGAAGGCCTTTTCTGCATCTATTGAGATAATCATGTGTTTTTGTCTTTGGTTCTGTTTATATGATGGATTACTTTACTTCTTAAATAGTTTTTTCAAATCAATCCAACTTATCCCTATTACTGTTTCTCTCCCTTGGATAATAACAGTGGTATTATAGTTAGTCTTTCTGACTCCTATCTTGTCCCTTCAAATCCATTCTCCATGTTGTTGCCATTATAATCAGTCTGAAACACAAATTCTGCCATGCCACTTCCCTGCTTTAAAATTATCAAGGGCTTACAATTGTTGTCAGAATAATATCCAAGCGATTTTACCTGCTGTGTATGAATAGTATACACTTCTAGAATTTTGCTGCATCAAATGGTTGCCATTAGCTGTATGTAGCAATGTAGTTTTAACTTCAATTGAAATTAATTAAATAAAATTTAAACTTCAGGTCTTCAGCTTCACTAGTCACATTTCAAATGCCCAATAGCCACAGGTGGCCAGAGGCTATGTATCAGACAGTGCAAACGTAGATCATTTCCATCTTCACAGAAAGTCTTAATAGTGCACAAAACACTGAGGTTCCATGGCCTCATATCTGTCCACTACCCAACTATTTTCTTAAAATAGTGCTGAACAACTGGTAGTTTTTGAGTGAATCATACATATTCATGTCTCTGTAGCTTTGCTCCTTCTAGTACTGTTTGGATTGCTCTTCATGTATGGCTAGATAATAGCCACTGAACATTCTTTAAGAGTCAGCAAAAGTGTCACCTTCTCTAGAAGCCAACTCTGAAAAGTGGGCTTCAGCCAAGCGTTTTCAAGGTATTCTGTGCATTTGCTCACCTAACCATATCACAGAAATATTATCTGGTTTGTGCCTGACTTCCTAAGTGACAATAATGGAACAAACAAACAACAACGTCTTGTTCTGTGTTGTTTTATCAGCACCAGGCAAAATCTGTGGCATGTAGCAAGTGCTCTGATATACGTTTTTTGAAATGTAATAAATCATGTAAAGAGGCAAATTAAGCATTTTAACCTCATTAAACAAACAAAATACCTACTTTAATTTTTGCAATTAATGTAAGTAGTAGCTATCCTTGATTTTGTACTTGTCTGTAGTCCTGGCCTAATGTCAATTCAACTCCAACATCATATGTCAGCCTCAGACCATATTCACCCTAGAGCTGTTTTCCTAATTTCTTTACTTACTTAACACAGGGCAAACCTAAGGAATGAGTTGAAGTAAGAGGATCTAGGTTGAACACCTTTTCCAAGAATAACAATACAGAAGGAAAGTTTACATTGTTATAGGTTGCCTCAGTGTCATACATTCCTCAGAATATTTTTACCCATGAGAGATCATATTTCTTCTTTATATGAAGCACTGATGGATACAGTATCCATGAAAATAACAGGGCCCACTTTTCTAGAGGTATAACATGGTTCATTTAAAACATGTTTAGGGACGGGAAGCCCAGCATTTTAACTTGAAACTGTTCTCTTCTTTTTATGTTTAGATTTCCCACATACCTTAGTGTAGATGGAGGTTCCCCCACAAAAAGTATATATGGCTACTTCTCCTTCTTCTTCCTTTCCAGGAGAAACTGGGAGAGAAGTGGCATTCCAAAGGGACTCTGCAAGACTGTCCCATGAGCTTTGGTAGGTTTTGCATAATTTAGAACCTAATATCCCAGCAATTCAGTTAAACATTTTGCAAGTCAGTCTAAATAGCATCTAAATCTTTTGTTCTTTGACATTTAGCGTCATTCTGTTCATTCCAGTAAAGGTTGTTGCCTTTTTTTTTCAATGACTTTCTGACCTGTCTTTAAAGTCAGCATTCCAACCAGTCTCCACGGACATACAGAGAATAGTGACATATTGACTTTTACAAGAAATGAATCAAAAGGTGACAGAATATGAGTAGATGGAACCTTAGCACTAAATTTTCCATATAAATGCAAGTGTCAGCTAAACAAAGGGCTTGCCTCTTTGCATAGTCAATGCAAAGTGCTTTATCCACATAATACACACTTGAGTCAAAACTCTGCATAAGCTTGGCCTGGTGCTCCAGTGGAATTGTGGGTCATAATTTTTTTAAACATAAAGTTGACTTTTACTTGAACACTGGCTCACCTTAAAGACCTGCTCAGTTGGAAAAGTTGATCGTTTAAATTAGTCCTCCCCAGTTCTAATTTTAGCTGTGAAATGATGAATGGAATGAAACCCCAGAAATTTCCAATACATTGCAAAATACAGATTACTTAAGTTACTTCATCTTTAAACTTCCTTGGAGCTTGCTTTCTTCTGCATTTACATGGGTATTCTGATGTTCCCATTATACTGCTAGTACTCCAGCCCATTAGACACTCATTCTTCCATTGTCAAATTCTATTTCATGTTTCATTCTGCAGAGTCCCTTGACTGTTTCCGGTTTTCTCTAGGTCTTCTTTCCATAATCCAAGAGACCCACACCAATTAATAAGTCATTAATATTAATTATAATAATGCTAATGTTAGCAAGAGTTGATTGTACGTTTAGTTTATGTCAGTCACTATGCTTAGAAGTGTACCCAAATTATCTCAGGCAATCCTCAAAACAATTCCATACAGACAGTATTTTACTGCTATTTATCCACATTTTAGAGATAACAAAATTGAGACAAAGAGAGGTTATTTAAGTATCACATCCATGGCCACACATCTAGTAAATGTCAACGCTTTCTCATTCAAGCCCAGGACTGCCAAATTTCAAAATCCAAGCTCCTAAACAGATATTCCTATTCCCCATTCTGATGTATTCAAGTTTAATTTTTGAACTACAAAAAAATCTATTTCCATGTCATAGTTTTTAAGAATATATCAACAATGTACATTATGTCAATCTTATCATTTGAAAATTATTTTAAAATAAGACACAAATATTAGCTAATGCACATTTACTTTTCCTTTTCTGACTTTAATATATTTAGTTATAAATTCTAATCTCTATAAAATCATTACCATAACTAAGAAATATCAGCCAAACATTATATGAAAATAGTTTTTTTAAGACTGTCAATTGATAACGGAAAAGAAAGGAGCAAGAGTGTTATTGAGAAGTTATATTACTGCACAAAGTAGAGGATTGCTTTGTGATAGATTCTCTTTGAATCTGAGAAGTCATTATTTCTAACAGTACATTTCAGATAACACATGCAATTAAAATGTCTTCTTTAATTGTCACTAAAGAAAATTATTTCAAAGGACAGCAGCCTATAGAGGTACTTTGCCATGACAGACAAACTTACAAAAAGGATAAAGAAAGAAGAACACAATGGATAAGGAATGTAAACAAATTTATGAAGGAAATAAAATAAAGGGTGGCAACTGAATTAGCAAGGTGGAATAAGTAACAGCTAAAAGCCTACAGGATATTGACGTAGGAGTTGGAACTAAAAACGAAGGAAAACAGAATTAGTTTTGAGTGTTACATGGCGGATGAACCACATAATCCTCACCCACTCTGAGCAACAATGAAATGATGGTCTCTCTTATCTCCATCTGGCAGGAGAGAGGAGGGATAGTTTCTAGAGATACAAAAAAAAAAAAAAAAAAAAAAAGATTTTTGACCTCAGGCCACAAGTACAGTGAACGTCTGGGGTAAAGTATGAGTTTAAAAAAGGGCGGAGATACAGAAGAGTCTCAATGCCAAATTGTAGAACCCTGCTCATAGGACTCTAGAAAAGGTTGACAAAACCATGCACCCAAGCCCTCCTTTTTTTCTTTCTTTCTTTCTTTTTTTTTTTTTTTTTTGAGACAGGGTCTCACTCTGTTGCATAGACTGGAGTGTAGTGGCACAATTTTGGGTGACGGCAACCTCCGCCTCCCAGGCTCAAGCAATTCTCCTGCCTCAGCCTCCTGAGTAGCTGGGATTACAGGTGCACACCACCACACCCAGCTAATTTTTGCATTTTTAGTAGAGACGGGGTTCTACCATGTTGGTCAGGCTGGTCTCGAACTCCTGACCTCAAAAGATCCACCTGCCTCGGCCTCCCAAAATGCTGGGATTACAGGCGTGAGCCACCGCGCCCAGCCGCCCTCCTCTTACCATAAGCATTAAGGCAACAGAAAACTAGAAAAATGTTCTCTGGAAGAACTGAATAATTACAGGGAAACAATCTTTGCATACTCTCATTGAGAGTCCAGCTGATTGTGCAATGACTCAGCAGTGAAGTCCACAGAACCATAAATACCCCCTTTGCCCATCAGTCTTCAACCTTTTAATCAGGTTTTTATTCTTTCATTCTTACATATGTACAGACACGTAGACAGCTGATGAAAGCCTTCAGTGTGGGGGAAAAACAACTACCAGCAAATGGAGGGCAAAAAAGACACAAAATAAGGTAAGGCTAACATTTTCAAAAAACTCAAATTTATGTCCTCAAACAAGTAAGAAAATGTATTGGGTTAAGAGGACAGTAAGACAGAAAGAGAAAGAAAGAATAAGTCAAAGAAAAAAGATAGCTCTTATAACTTAAAATTGGATAATCAAAATAAAATTTAGGCAGTGAAGTGGAATAATAGTATAACAGTTGAGGAATATCCCAGAGTAGAATAAAAAGATAAATAAATGAAAGATACTGGAACAGTATGAGAAAATCAAAAGGTAATTACAAAAGATTTGACATTTAGATAATAGAAATTTTAGTAAAGAAAATAAAAGTGAAAGGATTATACATTTTTCTAAAAAGTGGAAATGTTCCAGATGGAAGGACTGATGGGATTAGCTGAAGATAAACCTGCATTATGAAATTTCAGAATTCTAGAGATTAAGAAAACTTCTAAATATTTTCTGCATGGACTGAATTGTGTCCCCCAAAATTCATATGTTGAAACCTTAACCCCCAATGTGACAATCTTTGGAATAAGGAAGTAATTAAAGTAAAACGAGGTCATAAGGGTGGGGCCTCAATCGGATAATATTGGTGTCTTTATAAGAATAGACATCAGAAAGCTTGCTCTTTCTCTTCTCCATGTGAAGAAACAGCAAGAAGGTGATGGTCTGCAAGACAGACAGCCCTCAGAAACCAAATCAGCTGGAACCTTAGTCTCGGACTTCCCAGCCTCCAGAACTGTAAGAAATCAAGAGCTATTGTTTAGGCCACTCAGTCTTTAGTATTTTGTAATTTTAGTCCCAGCACACGAATACACTTTCATAGAGGAAAAATAATCACATGCAAAGGATAGGGATCAAAATAACATCAGACTTTCCAACAGTAACTTTGGATGCCAGAATACAATACAGCAACATCTTTAAACATTGAGAGGTAAGTGACTCTGAACCTAGAATCATAACCAGATATGGGGTTAGTGACTAGAATCCAGACTGGGGTTTTCCAGAGTAAGTGGACATGTAGCAAGCAATTAATCTCCATCAGTTTAAGTTTAGGGTATTTTGCCATAGCAAAACTAATGTATTGAAAATTTATGTCAGATAATTGTATGTTCTAGTCACTTTAATATTTGTAGTCACTGTAATATTTCCATTTCTGACATAAGGTGTACCACCCAGTACCATCTCTCCCTATTTCTAACAAATATGTAGCACTCTCACATAAAGTATCTTAAAAGGCAACTTTAAATCAAATCATGTACTTTCATTCTACACTTTATGGGAGATCTAACATCTGGACATGCCCAACAATCCCTCAAAGTTCGTCAGATTTTCAGTTAATGCTTAATTTTTTATTGTATCCAAGGTATTCCTTTTGGATAGGGATACAGTGATCCCAATCCGCCTTTGAATAGTTTATTTATTTATGTATTTATTCATTTATTTTTGAGACAGAGTCTTGTTCTCCACCCAGGCTGGAGTGCAGAGGTGCAATCTCAGCTTCCTGGCTCAAGTGACCCTCCCACCGCAGCCTCCTACGTATCCGGCACTAGAGGTGCACACCACCATGCCTAGCTAAATTTTGTATTTTTTATTGAGATGAGGGTCTCACCATGTCACCTAGACTGGTCTTGAACTCCTGAGCTCAAGCAATCCCCCTGCCTAGGCCTCCCAAAGTGCTGGGATTACAGACATGAGCCATCATGCCCAGCACCTCCCTCTCACATATTTGATACTTGATTAAGAAACTTGAACTCACTGTGCAGCTTAGCAGCTTATAATTTAGCTATTGCTTAGTTAACTGTAGTCTTGTTTGAATGATATACTATTTTGGCATTTGGAGTACTCTCAACTATTTTAAGTTTGCTCAAGGAAGAGACCATAGGTTTTAATTTCTTTTCAGACATTAACACAATTTTAAACACAATAGGTAGGCACAAAATAGGCACTTACTAAAGGTTTGCTCAATAAATTATGTCTTCCGCAGGGTACTGTGGCTCACGCTTGTAATCCTAACACTTTGGGAGGCCAAGGCAGGCAGATCACTTGAGGTCTGGAGTTGGAGATCAGCATGGCCAACATAGGGAAACCCTGTCTCTACTAAAAATACAAAAATCAGCCGGGCATAGTGGAAGGCACCTGTAATCCCAGCTACTTGGGAGGCTTTGGCACGGGAATCGCTTGAACCTGGGAGGCGGAGGTTGCAGTGAGCCAATATCGTGCCACTGCACTCCAGCCTGGGCAATAGAGCGAGACTCGTCTCAAAAAAAAAAAAAAATAGATTATGTCATGTTCTCCACTAAGGACATGGGAGATCATGTTCATTTACCCAGAAAATACCATCAATGACTTCTGTGTTATTGATTATTAAATATTGTCAATATTTTGAGGGGGCTTCACCCTTTGTCCATGCATGAATCTGAATCATCTGACTTCACTGTCATCTGGTGTGACCCAGGAATGGAAACTAGTTTTAACACCAGCTCAGGCAGAATATAAATATGAAAGTAATTTCCTGAAAGAAAAGTATTGCATCCTAAGGCTAAATGTTAATGACTCCATATTTTCCAGGTTTATGCATTATCTCAGCCACATTTCCCTGTTAATTTATATATTATATAATGGTAGAGTGAGAATAAACACTGGAGAGCACTTAGTCCAGCAAAGTATTTTTTGCATGAGATGGAGTGACGTGCCCAGAGTCACATGACTTGATAATGATAACAGAAGCAGTGGAGCCAGTGTAATCAGATTCCAGTGCATGTACCTCCCAGAGACCTAAGAGTTGGATGATGTCATTTCTCTTGTTGAGGTTTTTTTTTTTTTTTTTGTATGTAGAGATCGAGCGCCATGTCTATGACAAAGCATATGAGCTGATGTTTCCTGGACTTAACGTATATGACACTAAATTTCAGGAAAATAATTTAGCAAGGTAGCTAAATGCTTCTGTATATAGGAAATGCTGGGTACTGCACAGCATAATCAAGACATTTTGTTTCTAAATCTAATTCTGCAAAATTTCCCTTCCATTTCCCCTTCTAATTTTCTATTAGAATAAAGCAATAAGGTAAAATATATTAATCAAAGTCATCGGTTCAGGAGAACAGGAACCCCTGGAATTATTCAAACCATCGACTTGGATGAGGTAGTTCATATTATTAAATTAATTTGAAGAGTCATTAATTAACTTCCTTGCATTTTTTAATTTCATAGTAACATGTTCAAGGATGATAGAGCATTGAACTTCATTAGCTGATTGTTTGACTCAGTATTTATAGAAGACTGCTACTTATTCAGAAATTCAGTTATTTGTAACACTGTTTTTCTTACTGTTACATTTTAATGAATCTCATGTCTTATTGTCAGACTCACTCACATTCGATAAAGGGTAGTGGTAGGAGCATCTTTTATTTGTATTAATCTCTTTCCCGAGGTTCATTAGCAGGGAATTCTTTCCTGTTAGATCAACGGCAAAATCACCGTCTGAAGTCATTTTGCCTTGAGCAATAATCTGAACATCTTTCTTGGAAATGATCCGTGTGCCCACTGGAAACTTTGAGAAGTGGTTTTTAATTGCATTTTTGTTAGATTCTGGTGCTGCCAAGCCCTGTTTTGATGCCTGAGACAGTATAGAAACAATTTGAAATCCACAACATGGGAAGATTGTGGTGCTAGTCAAGCTGACTGCACATTAGCACCAATGTTCTTTACATACAGGTTTAATAATCAGAAGAAGAATCCTAACTGTTTAATAATTGAACATGTGTTTAATATTTAAGCAGCCAGATCTTTCCAGTTGTTAAACTAATACTGAAGTAGGGTGAAAGCATTCAACTTACTGGCAACTCTCCATCTTACAAATATCTTTTGAAGTTCAGTACAGTATAGGGTCTATCACTATACCGTCTGGCGGACAGTGTTACTTATCATAACCAGGACCAAAGACAATGCAGAAGCTTTCTTCTTGTCATTACAGCCATGTGTAAAACTTATATGTGCAAAAACTATAGTCATAATTAATGATTTTTTTAAATCTCACATTTTATGTTTTTTTCTTTCTTTGTGGCTATTGAATGCAGGAATAGCTATCCTGAAAATGAAAAAGAAAATAAGGCAATGTTTACATCAGGTTATGTGCTGGGAATTATTTCACTTCTAACTAATCTTCAAATTGCAAAGGAGATAATTATTTACTTAAATACTTGTTAGCCCAGAGTTTTCCTGTACTGTCCACAGTGACTTAACAATTTTCCTTAAGGATTGTTACATATTGACAACACTTGTAGCCTTAGACTTCACAGCAGTGGCTCCACCCCACCTTCCAATTGACCTTGTACATTCTTGTTGCAAAAGATATGTTCAGTTTACTGATCACAAGGTATTTTGTATTGGAGCAGTTGATTTCACCTACGTGAATATGAGCCAGAGGGTTTTAAAAATCTTATATTTCTTCCAACAATACCTGTTCTTGATATTTCTGCTCTAAATTCTGATTTTAAAATGATAATGGTGACTTTGAAATTCACTTTATTTGATTGCAGCCTTATCTTTTCCACCAAGGATTTTAGGTGACTGCCATGCAACTTAGTTCCAGATGGCCTTGAATTTTCCCAGTATAGCTTCTTTTAAAATTTGCATAAGGAAATTAAAATGACTGTTTTGTTCTTGATGGATACTTCACGGCAATCTTTTAGCAAAATCTCATACTTTTGCACAAACTTTTAAAAACTTTTAAGTTCAGAGGTGTAAGTGCTGGTTTGTTACATACGTAAACTTGTGTCGGGGGGGTATGTTGTACAAGGCTTAATATCTGGGTGATAAATTTAAACTTTAAAAACAATTAAAGGTATCCCTTATAGACTAGCAGTTAAGTGTGGCTGCTCATTAGAAATCCTTAGTGAACTTTGGGAGACCAAGGTGGATGGATCACCTGAGGTCAGGAGTTCAAGACCAGCCTAGGCAACATGGTGAAACCCCATCTCTACTAAATTCAAAAATTAGCTGGGCACAGTGGCGCATGCCTGTAATCCCAACTACTCGGGAGGCTGAGGGAGGAGAATCACTTGAGCCCAGGTGGCGGAGGTTGCAGTGAGCTGAGATTGCACCATTGCACTCCAACCTAGGCGACAGAGTAAGACTCCGTCTCAAATAATAATAATAATAATAATAATAAATACTTAGTGAATTAAAGATGCCTGGGCTCCACACCCAGAAAAGCTGATTCAGTGTCTGGGGTAAGGTCCCATCACATCCGTATTTTTCTCTTTCCCACTGATTCTACTGCCTAGCACTGTGAACTGTTACGGAATAACTGATGGAGAAGAATTTCATCTTTAATTTTTCTGTTTTCTTAATCATGTGAAAAGGAAAATATAAAATAATGAAACAAACAGTTCATGAAAAGAATTGGACAGCAGAGATCTTGAGAAATCTTAGTCAATCAATACGGTCAGATAAGATTTATGAGGTACGAGGCCATGTTAGCCGTGACTATTCTCTTTCTCCTTGCATCATCTTAGTAACTCCAAACACTGTGTGATATTTGACTTTGATTCTTTAATCCTTTTTAATGTTGTAATATTTCAGGACTCTTATATCAGGAAAGGCTTGCTTAAATTTTCTCCAAATCCCTCACATCATAATATTTGCTTCTTACATCTCTTGTGTTGTAGGATTAGGGAAAATTCTATTTTTCACCACTGGACTTTAATTCTATGAAGTTGCATCTCATCTTTCCCTCCTAGAGATAACGTGCAGCTTACATGATGACTTATGAATCCATAAATGATGTTCATTTGTTTCTGCAAACTGAAAATATATTTACACTTTGGTACTTCTCTTAGGTAATCAGAATGAAAATTTCCTAGGGAAGAATTTTCATTTAAGTGGCTGGAGAAAATATTTTGCATCAGTGAAGATGTAGTGAAGAGCACTTGATAAAAGACATTGTCACATTTATGTCTAAGGTTTTTCCTCTCTAATTAAAACAGCAGAGCAGGGGTGTTCACTTACTGTTTCAACTTACCAAATGATTCTGAAAGTCTGTGACCTGTGAATATATTCTTTCTTCTTTCTGCTGCGTGAATTGAAACCCTGTGTGCAGGGTAAGGAGTGAATCCCACTTAGATAGTGACTAGCGAGCAGCAGCAATAAACCTACACTAAGGCATATCTTCAAACATACTTATTCTATTTCTTCTTTGCACTGTTAATACTGGCCTTTCCTGACTTCAGCCTGGATTATCCATTGCCTGACTGGGAAAGGCAGATTGTTAGAACATAAATGAAAGAAAGAGTCAGTGCTCAGTTTCTGAGCTCCAGAATAGGCCCTTGAAGCTCCTTTTGAGGGCAATCTTTGTGAAACAAAGCTTCTAATTTGCCAGACCCTGGCTCTCTAAAAAGAATGAACATATTTATATCTTTACAGATATAAACTGGAGTTTCTTCCACAATGTAGGAAAGCCTCCTCTTCTACAGAATCACACCCTAAAATAATAAGATTTTTTGAAAGAATAAGATGGAACAGTAAAACCTATGTAACTTTGTAATCAAAGAACTAATAAAAATAAAAATAATCCTAACGTAAGTAAATATTAATGTAGTTAAATTTCCACTGGCCTTGGCACCTAAGATGATAGTTGATCAAATTTTTATAATATAAAGTTCATACTTCTTTCTCCAAGATAAATTTCTTTGGAGACATTTACTTCCAACTGAGACCAGTTTTATCGAAATAAACAACATAGACCTCTGCATAAATCAATTTTTTTCTAAACAGAGAGAAATATCTTTGCAGATTCATTTGCATGTGCAGTTTTAGCAGAGAAATTGTGGAAAGTTTAGTGGTTCTCGAAGCCACTAAACAGCCACAGTTGGCACAAATGGAAATCACTTATGCAGTATTTTCTCTTTCCTGAAGGTTTTCTTTTTTAATTCTGGAAAAGCCTGTCTCAGATTATTTCAAAATATTAACATACTGAGAAAGTCAAATACCAATTAATGCAATTTCCACATTTTGCTGATATTCTTTTCTTCTGTTTGTTAATTCTGTGTATATGTATATAGCTATGTATATGTATTTATATTTATATATGTATGTATGTATATATGTATGTATATTTCCATATGTATGTGTGTATGTGTATCTGTATGTATATATATTTATATGTGTGTATATGTATGTATGGTATATATATACACACACACACACACACACACACACACCCATGAAGTATACACATATGTCAGCTCAGGTCTTGCAAGAAGCAGACACTTCATTCAAGAAATTTACTGGAGGGAATAGACCTGTGAAGGAGAAACGGGGAAAGAGAAGGAGTAAGCAGGGAGAGTCTTTATACCACAAGTTAGGTTTGACACCTGGGAAGGGGAAAGAAGAGAAGAATCGGGCAGAAAGAGTCTCAGACCACAGCTCAGGTTTGAAAACTTCTCTCCCAAGCCAATGACGAGATCCCCGAACAAGCTACCTATGCAGAATCCTTCACTGGGCAGGAATGGGCTGGCACTGGTACCCTCACTCTCCTCAGTCACTGGCTGGCTGAAGTGCATGGGAATTGAGGCCTCCACATTCTCTGGAGTAGCAGCTTGAGCTCTTAGTCAACTGGTCTCCGTAGCAAGCTGTCTTGAAATATCTGAGTGGCTCATCCTGATGCCTCCATTAACAAATATCCACCCAACTCACCTCCAGCACACACACACGCTTGCACACATTTTTTTCTCCAAATTGGAAGGCCCTGATTTAGAAGGACATAAAGAGTATCCATAAATACCTTGGAAAGCAGACAGAAGAGACATTTCTTGCTGGACAAACTAAGAAAAGGAGGTATGTGAAGAGGGTGCTTATAAAGCATCTTGAATCTGGAGAAATCTTGGAGGAGTCTAGTCCAGACCACTCAACTGGTGCTCGAGCAAGTGACTGATTCCACAACCGGGGTCTGGGATGACAATGGGAGCTGAACCTATTGCAAAATGTCAGTCAATCACAATGTTACTGAATTCTACACATCGTGCCAACCAAAAAGCTATATTAGCCACACTTTACTGTGTTTCTGGGGAGAGAATATCTGTAAAAGTTGCTTGTATGTTGATCTTTTAGCAGAAATGTTGCCCCCTTGCACCATCTTTACAAATAATACCAACACCAAAATATTAGATGACTTTCCTACACAGTGCCCTAGGGCATTTGAAACAGACTGCTTAAGACGCTTAGGCTGGGTGGGGGTTGGGGAGGGTGGGAGCGGTGGGGGAGTGGTGGGAGGAGCATTGGTATGGAAGGAAAATCACACAATGCCCACTCCCCAAATACACCCTTAACCTTGATGAAATTAAACAGGAACACCTGTGATTCCTCTCTGTACTACTCCCCTGGAAAATGCTGAGTTAAACCCCCTATTTCCAGATATCTGTCGTACATGATGTTAGTGACTACTTGCTGTCACATAAGGAGAGAAGCAGCATTATTAGGAAGTAATAAAAGTACCTATGTTTATAATAAATAAACTCCAAGAGAACACCGTGCTGTAGTATTATTTATAAAACAATAGTTTCGTAAAGGCTCTGAGCATATTTTTTTACTAAATTCAAGCATCTGCCATATGATTAGCCCTCACTATATCTGACAGAAGTAATAAACGAATAACGTCTGGCCACGTACCATCTGCAGATAGCTTTGGTTTGGCCGGCATGGTCAGTCTTTAAGAAAATGAGTCACTATAAGGAGCACTAACATTACTGGCCTAGGACTCTTACTAGTCGACCATGAATTGAAGTGAGTAGGGGTAAAGGTTCTGCCAGCCCCATTGAATCAGACATGCACATCTGAGCTGGTCTCTTGCACTCACAGATAACACAGATAAAAGAAAACATATCCCATGCTCATGGATGGGTAGAATCAATATAGTGAAAATGACCATACTGCCAAAAATAATCTACAAATTCAATTCCCTTCAAAATACCATCATCATTCTTCACAGAACTAGAAGAAACAATCCTAAAATTTATACGGAACAAAAAAAAAAAAAAAAAAAAAAGAGCCTGCATAGCAAAAGCAAGACTAAGCAAAAAGAACAAATCTGGAGGTATCACATTATCCAACTTCATGCTATATTATAAGGCTATAGTCACCAAAACAGCATGGTACTGGTATAAAAATAGGCACATAGAACAATAGAAGCAGAATAGAGAATCCAGAAATAAAGCCAGATACTTACAGCCAACTGATCTTCGACAAAGTAAACAAAAACATAGAGTGGGGAAAGGACACCCTAATCAACAAATGATGCTGGGATAATTGGCAAGCCACATGTAGGAGAATGAAACTGGATCCTCATCTCTCACCTTATACAAAAATCTACTCAAGATAGATCAAAGACTTAAATCCAAGACCTGAAACAAAACAAAACAAAACAAAAAAATCTAAAAGACAATGTCAGAAAAACTCTTCTAAACATTGGCTTAGGCAAAGAATTTATGACCAAGAACACGAAAACAAATGCAACAGAAACAAAAATAAATAGATGGGGCCTAATTAAACTAAAAAGCTTCTGCACAGCAAAAGAAATAATCGTCATGGTAAACAGATAACCCACAGAGTGGGAGAAAATATTTGCACTCAGTTTTTTTACCTGCCTTGTCCTTCTAGACATCTGTGTCTAAGAAATAATCAAAAAGTGTGTAATCCAAAACAGGGTGTGTTCTTTTTCCCTTTTCCCAGCAGTCTGTCCTTGCTAATTATATTTAGAATGAGTTAAATATTAAAGATTGCATTCCCAGAGCACACAGCCTTGCAGAAATTGACCATAGACATTATGCATAGTGGGACTAGACTAATATTTAAATTCTTCTGTACATTGAAAGGTAATTTTCTGCATACTGAAAATAATTTAGACATGGTAATTGAGACTGTATGGCATTCAGCATTCTAAAAATCCTAAATTTAGTAGATAACTAAAAGTCAAATACTTTATTATCAAATACCTTTAAAATAATTTTGTTTTATTATAGAATTACATAGAAAGAAAAAATCTACAACCTATTTCATTTTTAAAAGAGAAGTTTAGTGTTTGTTATATATGTTGTCGCCTTTGTCATCAAAAAGCAGTTGAAAAACAGGCTGGACGTTTGCAGACACTGAGATACCCAAAACTCAGTTAATACACAGCTGCCTTCCCAATCCCCAATTTAATTTTACCTCCATCCCCATTTTAGCATCAAATCCTGGGAATCTTCAGTTCAGACACCTTTGCAGGTGCTACACATAACTAACCTTTCAATAAGATTAACTGCCAGACTGTGACATTTGATGTGTGATAATGCAAGGCTTTGTGAATTTTAAATGATTCTGCAGATGAATTTGAGATATAGTAAAGCCTTCATTAGATATAATTTAAGGACCAACCACTAAACAATATTAATTGCAGAAACTTTTAAAGATATAAGCATAAAAAAGTTAATTTGTGGAGGAGAGTCAAACATTTGCACATTTTTCACGGGGTATCCTAAATGACAAGACTTATACAGACGGAGGAACTTTAGTCGTCATCATCACTATGGAGCACTTTGTACAGAACACCTACTGAGAGAAGAAAAATGGTGCAATACTCTTCCTTTACCCACTGAAAAAGTAATAATAACAACAATGAAAGTAGCAAAGACTGATTGAAAATAATTTATTCTAGGTACTATCCTAAGTGCTTTATGTATATTAATTCCATCCTCATAATTATCCAGTCACCTAGCTTCTTTTGAGTTTTCATATTAGAAAGGAAGCAACTGATGCTCAGGGAATGTAAATGTCTGAAATAAAGTGGAAGCCAGGCATGATGGCTCATATCTGTAATCCCAGTACTTTGGGAGACCAAGGCAGGAGGATCTGGATTGAGGCCAAGAGTTCAAGACCAGCCTGGGCAATATGGTGAAACCCTATCTCTACAAAAAATACAGAAATTAGCCAGGCACGGTGGTGTGCCCCTATAGTCCCTGCTACTCTGGAGGCTGAAGTGGGAGGATCAATTGAGCCTGGGACACGGAGGTTGCAATGAGCAAAGATCATGCCACTGCACTGCAGCCTGCGTGACAGGGTGAGACCCTGACTCAAAAAAAAAAAAAAAAAACCTCAAAAACAAAAAACAAAGAAGTGGAACAGAAAGTCTCATTTAATCTGTTCCTTTGACTCCAGGGCCAATCTTTTAAAACCCTGAACAAATGTTCCCGAAATTTTCCTGATGTAAACTAAGAATCTCCCTGACATATTAATTCAGTAACTGTGAAGTAGGCCTGGGGATCTAAAGTATTTTAGGCAATGTTGAACGCATTGGCCAATGTTGCTATCTAGCTAATGAGTCTACTGCCAGGAAGATAATCCTAACACCCACTAGCACACCCAATCCACAAGGCTTTATGACCATCAATATAAGCAAGGCAAAATATAATAATTTCAATATATGAACACATAAGTCATTTCTGGCTGACATTTGAGGGATGTTTACTTCATTAGGAACTAGTAAAGTTTATAACAGAACAAAGTATTTAAGAATACCTTTTCATATTTACAGAATTTTTATTTTGGATGTCCATTACATATGCTAAAATTTATAATGTTTTTATATATACTTTACTTGATAACATCCTCACATCAATCCTATGTTGATGTCATTTAGTTCTCATTTTGCAGATGGGTGTAAAATACATTTGATTACTTTCAAATAGGAAGAAGAAATAATTCACTGATTGTCCCCTTGTTTTCACTTGCCCAACAGAATTCAGAAAACCAGACCAAATAAGAACAAATCATATGTATTATTTATTGCAAATAAAACTGGAAGGGAAAGTCAAGCAGCACACTTTGGTGTGGCAATTATGAAAATGCATCCTTGGGTTCCAAGATGGCCGAATAGGAACAGCTACAGTCTACAGCTCCCAGCGTGAGTGACACAGAAGACGGGTGATTTCTGCATTTCCAACTGAGGTACCGGGTTCATCTCACTGGGGCTTGTGGGACAGTGGGTGCAGGACAGTGGGTGCAGTGCACTGAGAGTGAGCCAAAGCAGGGTGAGGCATCGCCTCACACAGGAAGCACAAGGGGTCAGGGAATTCCGTTTCCTAGCCAAGTGAAGCTGTGACAGACAGCACCTGGAAAATCAGGTCACTCCCACCCTAATACCACACTTTTCCAATGATCTTAGCAAACGGCACACCAGGAGATTATGTCGCATGCCTGGCTTGGAGGGTTCCCCACCCACGGAGCCTCGCTCGTTGCTAGCACAGCAGTCTGAGATTGAACTGCAAGGTGGCAGCAAGGCTGGGGGAGGGATGCCCGCCATTGCTGAGGCTTGAGTAGGTGAACAAAGCGGCTGGGAAGCTTGAACTGGGTGGAGCTCACCGCAGCTGAAGGAGGCCTGCCTGCCTCTGTAGACTGCACCTCTGGAGGCAGGGCATAGCCGAACAAAAGGCAGCAGAAACCTCTGCCGACTTAAACGTCCCTGTCTGACAGCTCTGAAGAGAGTAGTGGCTCTCCCAGCACCGAGTTTGAGATCTGAGAATGGACAGACTGCCTCCTCAAGTGGGTCCGTGACCCCCGAGTAGCCTAACTGGGAGGCACCCCCCAGTAGGGGCAGACTGACACCTCACACGGCTGGGTACCCCTCTGAGATGAAACTTCCAGAGGAATGATCAGGCAGCAACATTTGCTGTTCAGCAATATTCACTGTTCTGCAGCCTCTGCTGCTGATACCCAGGCAAACACAGTCTGGAATGGACCTCCAGCAAACTCCAACAGACCTGCAGCTGAGGGTCCTGTCTGTTAGAAGGAAAACTAACAAACAGAAAGGACATCCACAACAAAACTCCATCTGTACGTCACCATCATCAAAGACCAACGGTAGATAAAACCACAAAGATGGGGAAAAAACAGAGCAGAAAAACTGAAAATTCTAAAAATCAGAGCGCCTCTCCTCCTCCAAAGGAATGCAGCTCCTCATGAGCAATGGAACAAAGCTGGATGGAGAATGACTTTGATGAGTTGAGAGAAGAAGGCTTCAGACTATCAAACTTCTCTGAGCTAAAGGAGAAAGTTTGAACTCATTGCAAAGAAGCTAAAAACCTTGAAAAAAAATTAGATGAATGGCTCACTAGAATAACCAGTGTAGAGAAGTCCTTAAATGACCTGATGGAGCTGAAAACCATGGCATGAGAACTATGTGGCAAATGCACAAGCTTCAGTAGCTGATTTCATCAACTGGAATAGAGGGTATCAGTGACTGAAGATCAAATGAATGAAATGAAGTGAGAAGAGAAGTTTAGAGAAAAAAGAGTAAAAACAAGCAAAGCCTCCAAGAAATATGGGACTAGGTGAAAAGACCAAATGTACGTCTGACTGGTGTACCTGAAAGTGACGGGGAGAATGGAACCAAGTTGAAAAACACTCTGCAGGATATTATCCAGGAGAACTTCCCCAACCCAGAAAGGCAGGCCAAAATTCAAATTCAGGAAATACAGAGAACACCACAAAGATACTCCTCGGGAAGGACAACTTCAAGACACATAATTGTAAGATTCACCAAAGTTGAAATGAGGGAAAAAATGTTAAGGGCAGACAGAGAGAAAGGTCAGGTTACCCACAAAGGGAAGCCCATCAGACTAACAGCGGATCTCTTGGCAGAAACTCTACAAGCCAGAGAAGAGTGGGGGCCAATATTCAACATTCTTAAAGAAAAGAATTTTCAACCCAGAATTTCATATCCAGACAAACTAAGCTTCATAAGTGAAGGAGAAATAAAATCCTTTACAGACAAACAAATGCTGAGAGATTATGTCACCACCAGGCCTGCCCTAAAAGAGCTCCTGAAGGAAGCACTAAACATCGGAAGGAATGACCGGTACCAGCCACTGCAAAAACATGCCAAATTGTAAAGACCATTGAGGCTAGGAAGAAACTGCATCAACTAACGAGCAAAATAACCAGCTATCATCATAATGACAGGATCAAATTCACACATAACAATATTAAACTTAAATTTAAATGGGCTAGATGCTCCAATTAAAAGACACAGACTGGCAAATTGGATAAAGAGTCAAGACCCATCAGTGTGCTGTATTCAGGAGACCCATCTCACATGCAGAGACACACATAGGCTCAAAATAAAGGCATGGAGGAACAACTGCCAAGCAAATGGAAAACAAAATTAGGCAGGGGTTTCAATCCTAGTCTCTGATAAAACAGACTTTAAACCAACAAAGATCAAAAGAGACAAAGAAGGCCATTACATAATGGTAAAGGGATCAATTCAACAAGAAGAGTTAACTGTCCTAACTATATATGCACCCAATACAGGAGCACCCAGATTCATAAAGCAAGTCCTTACAGACCTACAAAGAGACGTAGACTCCCACACAATAATAATGGGAGACTTTAACACCCCACTGTCAACATTAGACAGATCAACGAGACAGAAAGTTAACAAGGATATCCAGGAATTGAACTCAGCTCTGCACCAAGTGGACCTAATAGATAGTTACAGAAGTCTCCACCCCAAATCAACAGAATATACATTCTTCTCAGCACCACATCACACTTATTCCAAAATTGACCACATAGTTGGAAGTAAAGCACTCCTCAGTAATGTAAAAGAACAGAAATGATAACAAACTGTCTCTCAGACCACAGTGCAATCAAACTTAGAACTCAGGATTAAGAAACTCACTCAAAACTGCTCAACTACATGGAAACTGAACAACCTGCTCCTGAATGACTACTGGGTACATACAGAAATGAAGGCAGAAATAAAGATGTTCTTGGAAACCAAGGAGAACAAAGACACAACATACCAGAATCTCTGGAACACATTCAAAGCAGTGTGTAGAGGGAAATTTATAGCACTAAATGCCCACAAGGCAAAGCAAGAAAGATCTAAACTTGACACCCTAACATCAAAATTAAAAGAACTAGAGAAGCAAGAGCAAACACATTCAAAAGCTAGCAGAAGGCAAGAAATAACTAAGATCAGAGCAGAACTGAAGGAGATAGAGACACAAAAAACCCTTCAAAAAAATCAATGAATCCAGGAGCCAGTTTTTTGAAAAGATGAACAAAATTGATAGACTGCTAGCAAAACTAATAAAGAAAAAAAGAGAGAAGAATCAAATAGCTGCAATAAAAAATGATAAAGGGGATATCACCACCGATCCCACAGAAACACAAACTACCCTCAGAGAATACTATAAACACCTCTACACAAATAAACTAGAAAATCTAGAAGAAAGAGATAAATTCCTAGACACATGCACCCTCTCAAGACTAAACCACGAAGAAGTTGAATTTCTGAATAGACCAATAACAGGCTCTGAAATTGAGGCAATAATTAATAGCTTACCAACCAAAAATATCTAGGACCAGATGGATTCCCAGCCGAATTCTACCAGAGGTACAAGGAGGAGCTGGTACCATTCCTTCTGAAACTATTCCAATCAATAGAAAAAAAGGGAATCCTCCCTAACTCATTTTATGAGGCCAGCATCATCCTGATACCAAAGCCTGGCAGAGACACAACAAAAAAACAGAATTTTAAGCCAATATCACTGATGAACATTGATGCAAAAATCCTCAATAAAATACTGGCACACCGAATCCAGCAACACATCAAAAAGCTTATCCACCATGATCAAGTGGGCTTCATCCCTGGGATGCAAGGCTGGTTCGGACTACACAAATCAATAAACATAATCCAGCATATAAACAGAACCAAAGAAAAAAACACATGATTATCTCAATAGATGCAGAAAAGGCCTTCAACAAAATTCTACAGCCCTTCACACTAAAAACTCTCAATAAATTAGGTATTGATGGGATGTATCTCAAAATAATAGGAGCTATCTATGACAAACCCACAGCCAGTATCATACCGAATGGGCAAAAACTGGAAGCATTCCCTTTGAAAACTGGCACAAGACATGGATGCCCTCTCTCACCACTCCTATTCAACATCGTGTTGGAAGTTCTGGCCAGGGCAATTAGGCAAGAGAAAGAAATACAGGGTATTCAATCAGGAAAAGAGGAAGTCAAATTGTCCCTCTTTGCAGATGACATGATTATATATCTAGAAAACCCCATCGTCTCAGTCCAAAATCTCCTTAGGCTGATAAGCAACTTCAGCAAAATCTCAGGATAAAAAATCAATGCGAAAAAATCACAAGCATTCTTATAAACCAATGACACAAACAGAGAGCCAAATCATGAGTGAACTCCCACTCACAATTGCTTCAAAGAGAATAAAATACCTAGGAATCCAACTTACAAGGGATGTGAAGGACTTCTTCAAGGAGAACTACAAACCACTGCTCAATGAGATAAAAGAGGATACAAACAAATGGAAGAACATTCCATGCTCATGGGTAGGAAGAATCAATATCGTGAAAATGGCCATACTGCCCAAGGTAACTTATAGATTCAATGCCATCCCCATCAAGCTACCAATGACTTTCTTCACAGAATTGGAAAAAACTACTTTAAAGTTCATATGGAACCAAAAAAGAGCCCGCATCGCCAAGTCAATCCTAAGCCTAAAGAATAAAGCTGGAGGCATCACGCTATCTGACTTCGAACTATACTACAAGACTACAGTAACCAAAACAGCATGGTACTGGTACCAAAACAGAGATATAGACCAATGGAACAGAATAGAGCCCTCAGAAATAATACCACACATCTACAACCATCTGATCTTTGACAAACCTGACAAAAACAAGAAATGGGAAAAGGATTCCCTATTTAATAAATGGTGCTGGGAAAACTGGCTAGCCATATGTAGAAAGCTGAAACTGGATCCCTTCCTTACACCTTATACAAAAATTAATTCAAGATGGATTGAAGACTTAAATGCTAGAGCTAAAACCCTAAAAACCCTAGAAGAAAACCTAGGCAATACCATTCAGAACATAGGCATGGGCAAGGACTTCATGTCTAAAACACCAAAAGCAATGGCAACAAAAGACAAAATTGACAAATGGGATCTAATTAAACTAAAGAGCTTCTGCACAGCAAAAGAAACTACCATCAGAGTGAACAGGCAACCTACAGAATGGGAGAAAATTTTTGCAATCTACTCATCCGACAAAGGGCTAATATCCAGAATCTACAAAGAACTCAAACAAATTTACAAGAAAAAGAAACAACCCCATCAACAAGTGGGCGAAGGATAGGAACAGACACTTCTCAAAAGAAGACATTTATGCAGCCAACAGACACATGAAAAAATGTTCATCATCACTGGTCATCAGATAAATGCAAATCAAAACCACAATGAGATACCATCTCACACCAGTTAGAATGGCAATCATTAAAAAGTCAGGAAACGACAGGTGCTGGAGAGGATGTGGAGAAATAGGAACACTTTTACACTGTTGGTGAGACTGTAAACTAGTTCAACCATTGTGGAAGTCAGTGTGGCGATTCCTCAGGGATCTAGAACTAGAAATACCATTTGACCCAGCCATCCCTTTACTGGGTATATACCCAAAGGATTATAAATCATGCTGCTATAAAGACACATGCACACGTATGTTTATTGCGGCACTATTCACAATAGCAAAAACTTGGAACCAACCCAAATGTCCATCAATGATTGACTGGATTAGGAAAATGTGGCACATATATACCATGGAATACTCTGCAGCCATAAAAAGGATGAGTTCATGTCCTTTGTAGGGACATGGATGAAGCTGGAAACCATCATTCTCAGCAAACTGTCGCAAGGACAGAAAACCAAACACCGCATGTTCTCACTCATAGGTGGGAATTGAACAATGAGAACACTTGGACACAGGAAGGGGAACATCACACACTGGGGCCTGTTGTGGGGTGGGGGGAAGGGGGAGGGATAGCATTAGGAGACATACCTAATGTAAATGGCGAGTTAATGGGTGCAGCGCACCAGCATGGCTCATGTATACATATGTAACAAACCTCACGTTGTGCACATGTACCCTAGAACTTAAAGTATAATAAAAAAAAAAAAGAAAGAAAATGCATCCTTGCTGATTATGGTAATCCACATTTGGTCCCTCCTGCATTCACAGCCCACATCCTCTCACCATGCTTAGCAAAGCCTGGACCAAACAGCGCATTAAGGGTCCACTAATACAAACAGTCAGGTATTGCCAGATTATTTTATGCAAAGCTTTAGAAATCTGTGTTTAAAATTAACAAATAACAAAAACCTCCTTAGTTGAGAACCCCTGCTTTCAACAGTGTTAGCACCTCTGTTGAGAAGAATTAGCCATTACAAGGTATAAATATATATATATTAAAATTAGATATATATATATGTGATGTATATAATATACATATATGTATTTGAGACAGTTTCAATCTATCCCCGAGGCTGTAATGCACTGGCCCAATCACAGCTCACTGCAGCCTCAATCTCTGGGCTCAAGTGATCCTCACAACTCAGCTTCCAGAATAGCGGGGACTATGGGTGCATGTCACCAGCCTGGCTAATTGTTTTCAAATTTTTTGTAGAGAAGAAGGTCTCACAATGTTGCCCAGGCTGGTCTCGAACTCCTGACCTCAAGCGATCATCCCACCTTGGCCTCCCAAAGTGCTGGGATTGCAGGTGTGAGCCACAGTGTCTGGCTTATATTTCTTATTTCATGAGAAAGAAACACTTAACATTGAAAAATTGGAAGGTAAATTTAAGTGTAAATATAAAATACGAGGCTCATTCATGATCCCTCTACAAATAGGTAGCCCATGCTGATATTTTGGTGTATTTTGTTATTTTAGGCATAGAACATGATCTGTGCACAAAACTAAAAGAATAAAACATGGGAATTTGGGTTGATGTTGGTTTAATCCTGTTCAGTAGTGGAGAGAAGGATGTGTTTGATTGTTTACAGGTAGGAAAAGAAATATGTCAACCAAATGTCCCTTTCTTTTAATTTGTGCCACAGAACAATGCATAGTTGTAATTAAAAATAAAAATTTTTATTGACATGTAATTCACATACCATAAAAGTCACCATTTTTAAGTTTACAATTCAGGAAAAAAAATTTTTTAAACAGAAACAATAACTTGATTGTTTATTAACACCTTTTCATGTTGCTGTGTTCTACAATATCAGTTTTAATGATTTTATAGTTTTCCATTGACAGTATTAAAATAATTTAATTTGTCTTCTATAGATATTTAAGTTGTGTCATGTTTTCATTACTACATACAATATTTAAATCAATATCAGTGTAATGTTATCTTTCATATCCATTTTTATTTCTATGTTATACATTCTACCACAGGGAATCTGTTTCAACAGGCATATACATTTTTAACCTAAAGAAAAAATAAGTTAAATTCTTAGGTTTTATTTTCAAAATTGCCAAAGGCTTTTGAGAAAAAGGAGAGTACTAAATAAATGATACACACACACATACACACACACACACATTGATAGATGATAGATAGATAGATAGATAGATAGATAGATAGATAGATAGATAGACAGACAGACATAATTGAAACTGAACAGATCCTAAAACTGTGAACTGATGTTGCCCAAGCTGGTCTGGAACTCCTGTGCTCTATATACTATAGAGGGTAGGATCTTATAATATCCAGTACTACCTTGGGGCCAAGTATTTGATAAGACAGAGTATGAAGTCAGGAATATCTGAACGAATCTAAATTTTGGCTCTTCCACTAACTAGTTGCCTGATTTGGAACACATTCCAATGTTCTCATGTATAATATGTGCTATGGTTTGGATATGGTTTGTGTCTGCCAAAACTTATGTTGAAATTTAATTGGCAGTATGCTGGTCTTGGGAGGTGGTGCCTTTCAGAAGTGATTAGGTCGTTAAAATAGATCAATGTATTTTCCACAAGACTGGTTAGTTCTTGCAGGAATGGGTTAGTTCCAGAAAAAGTGGGTTGTTACTAAGCAGGTTGTTACACACTCCCCTTCTCCTTTAGCTCCCTCACCACACTGTGTGACAGCACAAGGTCCCTGCCAGAAGCTGAACACATGTTGCTCCATGCTTCTTAGCCTTTCCAGACTTCAGGATTGTGACCCACGTAAATATCTTTTCTTTAGAAATTACATGAACTCATGTATTCTCATGTATTCTGTTAGGGCAACACAAAGACAACATCAATATCAAACAAAGCCATTTCTGAAACATATTAAGTACTCTAAAAGTGACGCTTGGTTTTTTTACATTTTAGTAATAATAATCATTAGCACATTATTGTTAATGTTATTTAACTATATGCTTTCCAAATATAAAGTTATATTCTGTAAGGATATATATATATATATATATACACACACACATATATATATATATACACACACACATATATATATATATATTTTTGTCATTGTCTAGCTCTGTCGCCCAGGCTGGAGGGCAGTGGCGCGATCTCAGCTTCCTGTAACCTCCGCCTCCCAGGCTCAAGCAATTCTCCCACATCAGCCTCCCAGGTAACTGGGACTACAGGCGTGCACCACCATGCCCAGCTAATTTTGTATTTTTTTGTAGAGACAGAGTTTTGCCATGTTGCCTAAGCTTGTCTGGAACTCCTGAGCTCAAGCAATCCCCCCACCTCGGCCTCACAAAGTGCTGGGATTACAGGCCTGAGTCACTAAACCTGGCCTATAAGGATATTCTTATATGGTGTTTAGCATGAAGAAATTCTTGGAACAAATCCATCTACTTTGTTACATTATTTTCTATGGGCCAGTCTTTCAAGTTACTAATGTAATTTTTGTGAGTGAACTATTAGGGGGTGATTATTAGGAAATGAAAAAAAATTTTAATATGGCTTGATACCTTTAATATGATTCAAAAGACATAATTTCTAAAGCAGAAGCAGAAAGCCAAATGAGATAATAGATTATGATATGAAAATACAACTTCATAAGATGAAAAGGAAGGTCCTTGTAAGAAGAAATACTTGCAAGAAAACTAAAAACATATAAACGGACTTAAGACACCATTGGAGTCAGGTTTCAACAGAGTTATTAATGCTGCAAACTAAGTCAATGATACAGAGACATATGGCAGCCAATAATATATTTAATTTTTTAATTGATGTTTATAATGAAATTGACCTTTAATTCAATTATCTTAGACTGTTCTTATCTCAGTTTGGTACTAGAGCTATAGTGACCACATCAAATAAATTAATGAACATTCCATCTTCTTCTGTATTCAGAAACAACTCATTAAGACGGGGTCCTGGAATTTTGGCAGTGATCATTTGTGAAGCCATCTGAGCTTGATGATTTTTCAATAAAGGAATTTTAGAATATCACTGCAGTGTCTTCAACAGCTTGGGATCTGTTCAAGATTTTATTTATTTTGGATCTTAAAGTAGAATTTAATACTTTTTTTAGAAAGTTGTATATTTATCTTAGATGTTAAATTTTGTGGCTGTACAATTATTCATAATATTTTAAATTTTAAAACTATATATGTTTTATTTTCTTTCTGTTCTTTCTGTTCTTTTTTTTCCCTTGTTTAGTCATGTCAGAGAGTTGTCTATTATATAGTATGCATAACCATTTATTCTTTTTGTGTTATTATAAGCTATGACATTAGGTTTTGACTTTATTGTTTTAAAATGTTTTATTTAACCTTATTTTTTGCTTTCTTTTATATTGTTTTTCGATTGCTTCCCTATTGTTTTTCTTTTGATATTAGAAACTGACAATTTAATGCATTTTATGACTGAAAATTAAGTCTCAGACTTTCTTCTTTACTGTAAAATGTAGTCAGAACTACTATTACCACTCACAGGTGCCACTAATTTAGCCATATTCCTTATTTGTCTAGTCTGTGTCTTCATTCAGCCTTAAATAAGTTGCGATTTCTCTCTTCAAGGATCATTTTATAATATCACTTTTTTCTATTTTCATATCTAATTTTAGCTATCCTTTTGTTGTTTTTTAATCTCACTGCAATTTGGTAAAAGAACATAATCAGTGGTGGTGGTGGTTTATTTGTAGCTGTTTTGTGTCACGTTGGAGTCTTTCAAATTTACTCAGGCTTTCCTTGTGGCCCAGTACACGTCTGACATTTTGTGAATGGGCCATGAATATTAAAAACATAATGCGTTGACTGGGCGAGCTGGCTCATGCGCAGCACTTTGGGAGGCCCAGGCAGGCAGATCACTTGCGGTCAGGAGCTAGACACCAGCCTGGCCAACCAAATGGTGAAACCCCGTCTCTATTAAAAATACAGAAATTAGCTGGACAGGGTGGTGGGCACCTGTTATCCCAGCTACTCAGGAGGCTGAGGCAGGAGAATCGCTTGAACCCGCGAGGAGGAGGTTGCATGAATCGAGATGGCACCGCTGCACTGCAGCCTGGGTGGCAGAGTGAGACTCCTCCATTAAAAAAAAAATACCCATAATGTGTTTTGTCTGTTGTATCTATCTATCTATCTGATTTACCTACCAACCGATAGCGATACCTCCATATTAGATAATATAATTTGTCATGGTATTCATATTTTCTGTCTTTGCATATTTCTGTCTAGTCAGGTTCCAAGTGGGGTGTACTGAAATATAGAACTGTAATTATGAATGCATGTTGTTCTCAATGTATTTATATAACTTGATGTTTTATATATTTGAGACTATGTCGAATGATCATAGTGACGTGCTGGATCAAGTTTATACTATTAATACTAATAATAGTATAATACTGTATAATAATTAGTATTAGTATACTAATAATAGTATAAATAATAGTATTATTTATACTATTAGTAATAGTATTATTTATACTATTAAAATAAACAAGAGCCAATTGTTTATTTTCAGGAATTTTATGAGTCAGTTGTTAAACATAATAATTTTTAAAAATTAAATTATATTAATTTGTGATTAAGTACAGTATAGTAAAAACAAAGGTAATACCAAAATCCATACTTCCTATTTTACTACATTTACAAAGAAAAAAAGATATTTTACAATTCACAGATCTGCCAGACACCAGCTTACTCAAATGATCAAACACAGCATCACCAACAGTAGAACAAACTAACCTTAGGTGTCTCTCTAGTGGTGCATTGAGACTAATTGACAACGCCTTGGTAGAAGCATCTGTGTGTCTAAAATCAATCTTATCTAGAGAAAAGAGATAGATATGAACTGTTACACTATAGACTACCAGACAAACCTATCCTAAAAAATATGAGGTAGTAACTTCCTGTGGTTTTATTTTCCACCACTCTATTGACTAATGAGGCTGAGCTCCCTTGTTTTGTGAGGTTACTGGCCATTCATATATCTTCTTTTTTGAACCATTTGTTTACATTATTTTCTCATTTTTAATGGGTTGTTCCTTTTCCTATTGCTGATTTGAAGGAGTTCCTTAGTCAGAGGTATGCGTACTTCTTTATCAGATGAACCAGAGTGGAGTGCTTTGTTGGTTATATGTATTAGAAATATTTTTCCCCAGTCTGTGGCTTGCCTATCCATTTTTGTCATGTGTCTTTCGATGAGAAGATCTTGTGCTCCTAGAACATGCTCCCCCTGGTCCTTGATTCAGACTCAGTGTATAATTTCTGTGTCCCAGGCTCCAAACCAGCCCTTTCTCTACAAGGTTTGACTCCTTCCCACCCCCAAAGATAATGCTATTAGAACCCATGTTCTGGAAACTAGATGTTCTTGTTACAATTTCATTTAATCCTTTCAGTGTAAAGAAGTAGAAAATGTTTAAAGTTTAGAAATCGTGAATTTATGTTATCACTGCTAATTCTATTGCAATAACACAGAGATTTTCCTCCCCTTCCTTAATTCTATATTGTCATCTCTTTTCTCTCATTGAGAACATTGGCTCCAAAATACAACAGTATATTTATTCATTTATTCTATCATTTAATTCATACAAAATACTTTCAGGATTAATATATTCATTCTCTCTACCAACAAAAAACCTGCTGTATAAAGTTTAAACTGTCTTTCCAATTAATTTTGAGACTGAATTCTGATCAAGTATAACCTGAAACCTTCTTTTATTCTGGTGTTTGTATTATACATATATATTAATTTGTTTTTCATTGCATTCAATTTCAGGAGTTTCTTTTTTGCATTTGCCTTAAATTTATTTTGTTTTTGAATATGTGAAACATCTATGTGGTTCCCAAGTCAATACAATATAAAAAGGTAAACTGAGAGCCTCATTTGCCTTCTACATTCCTCCCACTGACCCATCTACAAGTACCTATTTAAATTAGTTTTTGTGTTGTTATTTGTGTTTCTTAATAATTTTTTTAAGTGTGCATAGGTACATGCATAACACACATAAAATAAATCTGATTATGCATATGATAATCTGAAGCTCCTCTCTTTTTTCTATGGAAGGTTTACTCTATATACCTTTTTACACTGTAATCTTGCTTTGTTATTTGTTATTATATAGTGGAAATCACTCTTTATCAGTTCATAAAAATCATATATACTCTTTATTTTTTAATGCCTACACAGTACTGTACTGTGTGGGTATACCATAGTTTACTCACCTTGAACGACATGTAGATTTTTCCAGTATTAAAAATAGTGCTGCAATGAATCACCCTGTAGGAATGTTGCTTTGTTTCTGTGCATTTTTTAATACTGATAAATCTTTACTTTAAAAAATGGCCTTATCACTATTCTCAAGAGCCCACAATATTTCAAAAATTACCTCATTGATATACATACATTCAACATTGCATATTAGAACAAATTAATTGGCATACTCCTTTGAAATCTGTCTAAAGTAAATAAAGATATATGATGTGAGTAAAACTAGTCATCGTACTAGAACGTGATTTGCTATTTACTATGTTACATATGCAGACAAATTTTCATGTGACAATATTATTCCAGCCACACCTAACTCTTGTTTTTATGATTTTTCTGGGAAAAATATGGTCCAAATTCCAACAGTATCTTTTAAAAAATATCTTTTAGACATGTATAACGCTAATTTGCAATTTCTTGTGTATAATTAATTACCAGGGGATCCATAAACATGGCTGTATACAGAAATCAAACAAAACCTTAAAAAAAATACAAATTCCTGAGTCTCATTAAAGTAGACAGAATCGGACCACCTAGGTCTGTGGACCGAGCAGTTCATTTATACCACATTTGGTAACTCCTATGTGGTAAATATAGGGAAAGGGACTAGAAAATTAGATAAATTGTCACAGGCAGAGGTGGTCATAGAATCTTCCTAGACATGGTGACCTTTGGTTGGGTTTTGAAAGCAGAGAAATGAAGCAGGGGAATATGGTTCTTTTTAAATATGTCCACAAATTTTTCTACCTCTTCCCCATTCAAAAGTGGAGTCTAATTCACACTCCACTTACGTGGAGTTTTATTTAGCAACTTGCTTCTAGTGAGTAGAGTATGGAAGAATTAATGGAATTAGTCTTCCAACAGTAGATCGTAAAATGCGCTGCAGCCTTTCAGCCTTTTAGATTATTCACTAAAGGGAAAGTAGGCTGTCTTGTGGGATCCTGTGGAGAAACCAATATGACAGGAGCTGAAGACTTGTCAAGAGCCGGAGGAACTGAGGCTTCCTTTCTACAACTATGTTGGTGAGCCAGTGAGGAGGTGGAACCTTCAGCCCAGGCGAGCCTTTAAATAACTGAAGATGCAGATGACATCTGGACTGCAACATCATGAGAGACCTTGAGCCAGCTGTTCTCATGACTGGCCCACAAGAAAATAAGATTAAGACAATGTGATGTTTTAAGGTGCTAAGTATTTGGGTAATTTGTTATGCAGCAATAGAAAACTAATGCAGACAGTCAACAGGGTTTTCAGTATGTGGGGAGTTTGAGAGACTGGATGTCATGTAAGACAAAGGAAGAATATATTATATATGACTCCTATAATTATTCACAACATTTCTGACATCAAATGTATGGGTTTTCTACACCAAGTAATTCTCCAATTCCCTGCTGTCACCAAGTGGGTATCCTACAATTTAATTAAATTCTGACACTATCCAGAGTCAGTGCTGACACCAAAGGTAAAGAGATCAGTCCCACAAGACTGCCCTCCACTTCAGATGCCAGTCACAAATAGTGGGTCGCCAGGTTACCCACACTTCTGTCTACCTTGCCTACAAATCAGAGGTTCCCATTACCTCCTCCTCGGGTTCAATAATTTGCTATAGTAGTAGCTCCCAGAAAAGTGGTTACTGGTTTATCATAAAGGAGAGAAATTAACAGCCAGATGAAGAGCTCCACAGGGCAAGGTCTGGAAGGGTCCTGAGTTCAGGAGCTTCTGTCCAGTATGATCTGAGATGTGCCACCCTCTAGGCATGTGGATGTGTTCGTGAACTAGAAAACTCTCTGAATATTTTTATTTAGGAGTTCTATGGAGGTTTCATTACATAGGCACGATTGACTAAATCATCGGCCATTGGTGATTGAATTCAATCTCCAGCCTCTCTCTCATTCCCAAAGGTTAAGGATTGGGGCTGAAAATTCCAAGCTTCTCATCACTTAGTTGGTTCCTCTGGCAAACATTCCTCATCCTGAAGCAATCTAGGAGCCCCATCAAGAGTCATCTCATTAGCATGAACTCAAATATCACAATGTCATAATAAACAAACATAACACTTTAGTAAATGAGAATAGAGCATTAAAGTTAAATGACAACAAATATTGAACTAGTGACATAATATATGAAGTCTAATAGAGTCTAAAATTTTTTGACATTTGTGCTCTTTGATTATATAAGTACCTACATAATGTCTTCAGTTTTGTCTCTTTAAAATTTTTTTTTATTTTATTAGCTTTTGGGTTACAAGTGTTTTTTTTTTCTCCACAGATGAATTGTATAGTGGTGAAGTCTGAGAATTTAGTGTACCCTTCACCTGAGTAGTGTACGTTGTACCCAATACATAGTTTTGTATCCTTTGCCTCCCTCCCACCCTCTGTTTTCTGAGTCTCCATAGTCCATTATATCACTCTTTATGCCTTTGAATACCAATAGCTTAGCTCCCAATTATAAGTGAGAACATATCATATTTGGCTTTTCATTCCTGAGTTACTTCATTTAGAATAATGGCCTCCAGATCTGCCCAAGTTGCTCCAAAAGACATTATTTCATTTTTTTTATGGCTGAGTATTTCATGGTGTAAATATACAACATTTTCTTTATCTACTCATTAGTCAATGGGCACATAGGTTGGTTCCATATCTTTGCAATTGTGACTTGTGTTGCAATAAGCATACGCATGCAGGAGTCTTTTTGATATAATGATTTATTTTCCTTTGGGTAGATACCCAGTAGTGGGATTGCTGGAGCAAGTGGTAGATCTACTTTTAGTTCTTTAAGAAGTCTCCATACTGCTTTCCATTGAGGTTGTACTAATTTACATTCTCACCAGCAGTGTATAAGCATTCCCTTTTCACCACATCCAAGCCAACATATAATATTTTTTGACTTTTTAATAATGTCTGTTCTTGCAGGGGCAAGGTGGTATCTCATTGTGCTCATCAGCCTGATAGCTTGTGATATTGAGCATTGTCTCATATGTTGCTGGCCATTTTTATATCTTATTTTGAGAAATATCTGTTCATGTCATTTGCCTACCATTTGATGGGAATATTTGTTCTTTTGGTGCTAATATATCTGAGTTCATTGCAGATTCTGGATATTAGCCCTTTGTCAGATGCATAGTTTGCAAATACTTTCTCTCATTCAGTGGGTTGTCTGTTTACTCTGATGATTATTTCTTTTGCTGTACAAAAGCTTTTTAGTTTAATTAGGTTCCACTTATTTATTTCTGTTTTTGTTGCATTTGCTTTCAGGGTTTAAGTCATTAATTCTTTGCCCAGGACAATATCCAGAAGAGTTTTTCTAGGTTATTTTCAATAATTTTTATGGCGTTAGGGCTTAGATTTAAGTGTTTTATCCACCTAGAGTTGATTTTCTTATGAGGTGAGAGATAGGGATCCAGTTTCATTCTTCAGTTGGCTAGCCAAGTTTCCCAGTATCATTTATTAAATAGGGTATCCTTTCCCGTTTGTAAAAGCTAATTGAAGGAGGATTTTTACTATGACTACAATCAAGAAAATCATTATGCAATTCTAATGATGATACGTTCAAGAAAGGTACCCATAGAAACAGAAACAACACTATTTTAAGGTATGAAAACAAACTGGGGTCAATATGGTTAAAGAGAAGCCAAAATTGAATGGAAGTTGATTTGGAATTTCTCATTTTGGAGGAAAGTATATGGTGTATTAAATATTTATTGTTTTATTAATTTAATATTTTCTTCCAAATGAAAATCTCAATATTTCATAGACTAATGTGCAGAAATGGTTATATAACAAGTTTGAAACTCTATTTGATATTTTACTGAGATTAGGTACTATTCGCTTTGCAACTAAGTAAGATTAAATCATTTTTATTACTTTTTTAAGTAGAAGTCCAACGAAGCCACAAATATGCAACAACAAACATCTTAACTACTTTTTCTTTAAAGGAGATTGTGAAAACATTTCCCAATATACTTAAGGTTTTTTGGTTCCATTTTTGAAAGAGAGTTGTTTTTCTGACTAAAAAGGCTTTCAAAGATAATTATAAGCACTTATGCTCCCTTTTTCTTATTAGAGATCTTAGACGAGAGATTTAGGAGAAATTATCAGTAACACCACTTGAAGTATCCTGAATTGAAACTCAGTTAGCTGAGAATTTTGACTAATTTATTCCCTGGTTCCACTTGCATGATGGATGCAGTTTTTTACAATATGTTGATATTTTTAAGGCAATGCCAGATAGTGGAATAATTATTATCAGATGAAAACCCACAATTGTGCTGTAATAAGATATTTGTCATGAAAATCATACAAATGCATGTTGAATATAAAATTGTCTTAAATGAGTTGAGTGATCATTTTATAAGAAAGATAGATTCATTTAATTGAGCCCTGCTTGGGGAAAGTCAATACAGAGATTGCCAATATAAGCAATTACATGTTAAATGGAATTTGTACAGTACATCTGAGCGTAGATTTTGCCTTTCAATGTTTTTGCATAATTGCAAATGATTACCTTCCAAAGAGACAACTTGAGCTGCAAGTCATGGAAAACGTCAGTGCTTCTTATTGCTAACAGGCTCAAGTGAGAGCTTTAAGTATTGGATGGTAACAATAGAATCAAAGGATAAAGAGAACAGTGAGAGACAATGTTCAGGTTTCTTGCCTGACATGGAATTACATTTAATGATTGAATGAATATGCTTGTTAAAGAAAAAGCTTCTTACCTCAATAACTTATTGCAATTTTTTAAATTTCCTATCATGACATTCTTCTATGCCTTGAGTCACTTATATTACATCTTCTCTACCTCTGTGCTTCACGAAAAAAGGGAGATAATTTAGTTCCTATGTTAGACGGCTATCAGAAAGTCAATGCATCTTGTAAAATCTAGAATAAATAAATTCCATATTTTTTAATTCATTGAGGGGCACAGATTAATATTCAAGAATTGTTTACATGGCTTCTCGTTTCATTCATTTAGTAAGTGTTGAGTATTTTGTAGTTGCTATGTACTAATTCCCATACTAGGTGCTAAGATGGAATTTATCCAAAAATGTTTGAAAAGCAAAATCTACAGTAAAATGTATTGAACTCTAAAAGTATGAATACAGCACACTCTCCATTTCCAGGGTGCCTTACAGAGCAAGAGAGGAGAACAACCCCCCCCCCCACAAAAAAAAATCGATACTTTTTATCTTGTATAACAAGTCCTCTGATAGAAATGTTAACCACTCTACTTCTACAGTACTAATTATACTTCTAATTTGTACTTGCAGATAAGAAGATAGAATCTGAGTTTTAAAAAAAGGGAATATTCACTCTCTCCTGTAGTATTGAACATTTTACTCAAATGATTAAAGGAGTCTTTTTCTTTCAAAATTTCAAAATATCATTGTATTTCATTCCAATATGCAAATGCAGATTCAAACCTTTTCCAAGAGTATATTGTTCTTAAATTTCTGGAAAAGTTTTTGAGGGTTATGAGAGCTCAAGGGAACAACTAAAATGTAGAATCCTTTAAATAACAACAGATGTCTAAGTATTTTATCTCCTTTTACCACATGAACTATTTGCTGACTTCTGTCTGTGTATCTTCAACTAGTATTTGTAAAGCATGTAGCTGATTAGGTCAAAGGAACTTGAAGTTTTCTTATTTATGCTGAACATAAATTGCAACATAAGTCTGGATAGGATGTGATTTACAACATTACCATAGTAACTACAGTTGATATTTTTATATTTAGGTTTGTTGTTGTATTGCCTATAATAGATTTAAAATCCAAATATGTTTTAATAGAAAACAGAAGTAAAGTATCTACATATCAAATCACAAGAGTTAATTGCCTGGTCTGAAGTCTATGGAATAGGGCTAGAAAGGATTAGAAATATTTATGTGATCTTCCTTACAACTAGAGAGAAAATAGGCAGAAATAGGGATTCTAAATCAATAATTCTGAAAATGATACAAATAGACAGTTGTTCCCAAAGAAATATGTAGGTGACGTGAAATCTGGATGAGCATCATTCTGCTAAGTTTGGCCCTTTTCTAGTTGTCATAACCACTGATGCAATTGGCATCCACACATCAAAGCATTCTAATATCTTTTTCACCTCCAGTCTAAATGAAGCTCCAGTTTATTCTCATTGGCCTATGCAGCAGAAAAGGAGTGGATACGTGGCAATATTCCGATGTATTATGTCAGCATAAGCAGGTAATTTGGATGTAATCCCGAAAACTCACCCCTTAACTAAGAAGTTGTGGAGTAGATTTGCGTCTATTTGTTCAAATATGTTACTCACTGTCCAATCAGCCTCTTAATTTGGAGCATAAAGCCTATGATCTGTGGAGAATTAGAAATTGTTTGATTGCAGATACTGTAATCAAATAATATAGAGCAGCAACAGCTCTATATTCTAGTTCTAAATACTGTACTAAGGAAATTAGAGGTCCCGGAAAAACAAGTACAAGGCTATTCCTGGATTGTTATTTACTCCAATACATTATTGCAACTACCTAAGATTCTGGTACTAGAAAATTGGTAGGAAAAATTGTGATATATTCATATGATGGAATACTTATGCAAACATCACACTATGTATTTTTAAAATAGTTCATTACTTGGGAATATGTTCATTACATAATATTAAATGAAAGTGGAAAACACAATCTGATTTAAATTTGTAAAAATAAAACTGAATATGGAAATATGAGTATACATTTAAATTCAACACTTTTCTGAACAAACAATATATACCAGATTGTTATCTTTAGTTGATGTCATGACAGCTGATTTGTATTTTATTTTTGTAAATTGTGAGTGCTAGCTACTCTTTCTAAAGTGATCACATAATGTTTTAAACAAATTAATTATTAACAAAGTGGAGGTATATAGGGATGTTCGAGTAATTTATTCTATAGAAACATTCAAAAGTCCTGTATAATACCAAATAAGAAAGCATATCTGATACACATTGTCTAATGCTATAGAGACCACACAAGAGTAAACCATAATTATCCCAGGCAACATTTCTTTCCCGAGAAATTCAACAGCTGCTGGTTTTCCAGAGTAATATAAAAATGTATCCTTCGGTGATAAACAACAAATTAAAATTTAAATCACATCAGAAAAGCCAAAGTCAATTTGGCTGAACCCTTCCCTCATTAATTTGGTCACAGTTTGGGGGAAATAGCTCCTAAGAACATTTGAGAAGAAACTCCCAAATGCCCAACTCCTAAAGTGTTAAATCAGGATTGCAGTTGAACTAGAGGCACCATCCTTGATCTGCATTTCCTGACGAGTTTTATGGTGTGCTTAGATCTTAAAATATTTAAATCTCCCCAGTGCCTGATAAGTTGCTAAGAGCAAAATAGTTGCTTTAAAGAAATATACACCGATGCACGGTGATTGCAATTTTTACAAAATGAAATCTATCTCAGCAGGTTGATTTTGTCACTACGTCTTATTCTCCTAGACTCTCTTATCTAATCAAAGTAAAGATCTGACCTTTCACACAGTACTAGATCCAATTAATGCTTTGTAGTTGCTACATCTCTATGGAGACCCTCAATTTTTACTTGTTTGTACTGATTCACTATAAGAGCTATAACTTACATTTTATAATTAAGAAATAAATAACAGGATCCTTGGTATTTATCCAAATGAGTTGAAAATATGTCTACACAGAAATCTGCACCTGAATGTTTATAGCAGCTTTATTCATAATTACCAAAACACAGAAGCAACTGAGATGTTATCCAATAGAGGAATGCATTTTTAAAAACTGTGGTACATCCACAAAATGAAATATTATTTAGCAATATGAAGAAATAAGCAAAATGAAGAAAAAAGAAAAATAAGAATTTTTTTTTCTTTTGCTAAGAAAAAGAGAAAACAATCTAAAAGGCCACATACTGTGTGATTCCTACTATTCTGGGAAACACACAACTATAGAGGCAGTAAAAAGATGACTACTTCTCAGGGGTTGGGGGCAGGGAGGGATGAATAGGTATAGAGCTCAGGATGTATTTAGAATAGTGAAACTATTCTATATGCTGTTATAACGGTAAATACATGTCATTGTACATTCGTATAAAACCACAGAATATAGAATACCAAGAGTGAACCCTAATGTAAACTATGGGTTTTAGTTAATAAATATTTATTAATATTGGCCCTTTAATCGGAACATGCACCATACTAATGCCAGATGTTAATAATAGGAGAAACTATGACAAATATGTGGGAGAATTATATGAAAAATCTTGTAATTTATGCTTGATTTTTCTGTAAACCTAAGACTACCCTAAAAAAGGAAAATCTATGAAATAAATAAATAAAAGGAAAGGAAAGAAAAAGAATTGAGAAAAGACCCTTTTATGTCTATTGTGTTGTTCAACAAGAAATTTAGGGCTGAAATAAACTGTTGGTGTTTGTATATTTATCTTAGTTTAATAATTTTTAACTCATGTTCTGCTATTTTATTAAATAGTTATAGCATTTTTATATAATGACAATTGAATGTCTTTTTACACTTCAAATGTATTTTATCTTTCCCCTCTTTCATTCCATTCTTCCTCCTTCTCCCTCCTCCCTTCCTTTGTTCCTTCCTTCATTCTCTCTGTCTGCAATATTTTGTTTTGTTTTTCTATAATGATTTTGAAATGTCAATGACAGAAGTAATTTTCTTTGTCCAGTGCATTTTAGGAACATGAGGATGGGAAATATCTTGAGTTAAGGGATTGAGCTTTAGGTTCATCATGAGTATTACAATAATCTATATATTATTCCTAAATATTAGATGTATAAAGTACTGCATCAAAAACTGATAGTAAGGAGAATATCAGAAATATTATAAAGATTGATTCATACTGGTACATTAAAACACAAAGTACATTTTTATGTGGATGTTAAAGAAAATATTTTTATAGGAAAAAGGTGAACAATTATAGACTAGAAAAGTTGATATGTAAGAAGATAGAATGTATTATCATAGGTTTCATAATGACATTTTGTTAAGTAATATATAACTTAGTGATGAGTGCAAGAAAGGGAAACCAGTGGCTTGTAAGACCGAGGGTTGGATTTCAAAGTTCACACGTCGTCAGAAATACCTGATATATTAAATCCATCTGTGCTCTGAAAAATCAAACAAATAATAAAAGAGGGGAAAAGGAAGAATCTGACATCAAATTCAACATTTTAGGGAGTTCTGCAAATGGGTCACCATGAGAAACATGCTTCTGCAGAAAAAGAAAAAATTTTGAGAAGAAACCAAACAAACAAAAACCTTTAAATGGCTACCTTCTAAGGTGAAGAAATTCCAGATCCTATCTCAGGGAGAGATAGGTCAAAAAAGGGAGGGAAAAAAGAGAGAGAGAGAGAGAAAGAAAGAGAGAGGGCCTCTAATGTGGTGCTGTTAAGAAAGTCCACTGTTGTTTATGTTCACTCACACTATTATTTTAGGGAAGCATCATCCTTCCATTCCTAATTGGCTAAAAGATGTCTTTCAATAGAAATATCTTGTCTTCATCTGTTTTGTGTTGCTATAACAGAATACTGCAGACTGGGTAATTTATAAAGAAAATAAATCTATTTCTAATAGCTATGAATGTTTTGAAGTTTAATTTCAAGGTGCTGGCATCTGGCGAGGGTCTTCTTGCCAAGTCATCCCATGGCAGAAGGAGGAAGGGCAATTGCCCACAAGACAGCAAGAGAGAGTCAAACTTGTATTTATAACACGCCCACTCTCTCCATAACTAACTCTCTCCAACAATGATGACATTGATCCCTTCCTGAAGGCGGAGGCCTTATGACCTAACCACCACTTATTAGAACCCTACCTCCCAAAACTGTTGCACTAGGGATTAAGTTTCCAACACATGAACTTTGAGATACACAATTCAAACCTTAGATATTTCCGTAATCACCAATCAAAGTCATAATAAAATGTTCCTTCATTATAAATCAAGATACTCTTTTTTAAAAAATTTAATCTATGAGCATAACAAATTGTTATTAATACAATTTTGCTAAAGTTGAATCATCTTTGCACATCTGGAATTAATTAATTCCTGGTACATTTTTTAAAACATGCTGCCTATTTAAATTTTGTTTACTTTCTTTCTATCTCTTATAAGTGAGGTATATCAGTGGCTTTCCTTTTTCTGCTACCTTATCAAATTTGAGATGTGGCTATGCTAATCTTATTAGATGAAAACAAGAGCTTACTCTCTTTTCTATGCCATTGATCAATTTAAATAACAGGAGAATAACTCATTCCTCATAGATTTGATACATCTTGCCTGTCAAAACATTAAGTGACAAAATTCTCCACTCCTTGTGGTTAAGGAAGATATTTTCACATACTTACCATGATCATCCTTTCAAAAATGTCCTCTAGAATATTTTCGGAGAATTAAGATCCTGCTTACCAGCATCTTTCCTTCTTACACATCCTAACCACATCAACTCTTTTAATGTCCATTATTTCCCAAAGTTGGATGACAGAAGGATCAAATTATTTTTGTGTCATAAATCATTTCCTAAGAACAGATAGTATAAAACTAATTTAAACTTGTACATTGAAGACTGGCAAGAAGGGTGACTGGTTATCTCATCAAAATAGCAGTTACATTTTTAACAAAAGAATTCAATGCCTTCACTTCAAGAAATAAATGACTATAAAGTGATATTTGAGAATTTATAACATGTTTTAGGTGAAATGTAAAGGTAGAGAAAAAATGTTTGGTCAGGAGATGGCTAATCAGACATAGGTAGAGGGAAAGGCAGCCTTGCTTTCTAATATATTAAGAGTATTTCAGAAACAGGATTATTGAAGATTTCTTTATTTTATTTTTAAAACATACCACCAATATTTTTCATTTTGCTCAGCTAGCCTAATGTTGACTGTTTCTCCAGGATCTCTTCTGTTAGGTGAAAAATGGAACACATATGGGGTGAGGTTGGCGGGAAGGAATAATAGAAACCAAAGCAGAACGAAGTGCAACAAAACCACAGAAACTGTCAATAAAAAATTGCACTGGATAAGTTAAAGCAGACAAAGAAGACTTTATTCAGGACTATTACAATGGGAGACAGAGATGGAATGCAACTCAGTTGAACCAAAAAGTGGGAAAGCGTTTAAGCACTGGGAGAGTTGTGTGTTTGCTAATTGGTGCTTATTAAAGTTAGAGTCCTACTTTCCTACATACTAGGAGAAAGAGTTGAACAGAATAGGTAACCCAGAAATAAACCCAAATACTTAACACCCAAGTGATTTTTGACAAAGGAAACAGAAACATAAAGTGGGGGAAAGGACACCATATTCAACAAACGGTGCTGGAATAATTTGCAAGCCATATGTAGGAGAATGAAACTGGATCCTCATCTCTGAACTTATACAAAAATCAATGCAAGATGGATCAAGCACTTAAGTGTAGGACCTGAAATTATAAAAATGTTAGAAGATAACATCAGAAAAACCCTTCTAGATGTTGCCTCAGGCAAGGATTTCATGACCAATAACCCAAAAGCAAATGCAATAATAACAAAGATAAATAGCTGGGTCTTAATTAAACTAAAGAGATTTGCATGGCAAAAGGAACAGTCAGCAGAGTAAACAGACAACCCACAGAGTGGGAGAAAATCTTCACAATCTGTACATCTGACAAAAGACTAGCATCCAGAATCTACAGCAAATTCAAACAAATTAGCAAGAAGAAAAAGAAACAATCCCATCAAAAACTGGGCTAAGGACATGAACAGACAACTCTCAAAAGAAGATAAACAAATGATGAACAGACATATGAAAAACTGCTCAACATCACTAATGGTCTGGGAATGCAAATCAAAACCACAATACGATACGACCTTACTCCTACAAGAAGGGCCATAATCAAAAAATCAAAAAATAATAGATGTTGACGTGGATGTGGTGAACAGGAAACACTTCTACACCGCTGGTGGGAATGTAAACTAGTACAACCACTATGGAAACAGTGTGGAGATTGCTTAAAGAACTACAGGTAGAACTACCATTTGATGCAGCAATCCCACTACTGGGTATCTACCCAGAGGAAAAGAAATAATTATATATAATATATATACATATTATATAAAATATATATTATATATATCACAGTTTCTTTATGCACACATTGATTGATGGGCATTTGTGTTGGTTCCACAATTTTGTAATTGTGAATTGTGCTGCTATAAACGTGTGTGCAAGTATATATATATATATTATTGAATACTACTCAGCTATAAAAAGAAATGAATTAATGGCATTCGCAGCAACCTAGATGAGACTGGAGACTATTATTCTAAGTGAAGTAACTCAGGAATGCAAAATCAAACAGAGTATCTTCTCACCCATAAATGGGAGCTAAGCTATGAGAACGCAAAGGCATAAGATTACACAGTGGACTTTGGGGACTCGGGGGGAAGGGATGTGAAGAGGATGAGGGATAAAAGACTATAAATCGGGTTCGGTGTATACTGCTCGGGTGATAGGTGCACTAAAATCTCACAAATCACCAGTAAAGAACTTGCTCATGTAACCAAATACCACCTGTTCCCCAAAAACCTATGAAAATAAAAAAAAATCTAAAACCTATGGAAACACACACACACACACAAAGAGAGGGCCCAGGTCCTTGGGAAAAGCATCCCTGGATTATAAACCTGGCAGGTGGCTGGGAGAAGATTTACATCTCAAACGACCAGATAAATAATTTACAGAGTAAAATTTTCTAAACTAAATGCTCTAAGAAAAGAGAGGTCAGGAGCTTCAAGTCAGGAAGAAGCTTGTCTCAAATTTAGCCAAGCTTAGGGGAATATTAAGGCCTTTTGATCGAAACCACTTTATACTTCTTGTGACCTCTTCATCAAGTGCTGCTGGCTTACTTTCATAGAACTAGGGTTTGGGAGATATTTACTTTTCTGAATTTTAGTTTTATTTATTTATTTAATCATCCACTCATTCATTTTCAGAAGACACTTTCAAATTGGGCAATGCTTAACAGAGACTTACAAAGGTCTCTAATTTTCTCAAGCTCCTAATTCTGAATACATTCAAAACTTCAGATGTAAGTTTATTAAATGGCCTTAGCCTAAAATCCACTTGGGAAATGGAATTTGTTTCTTTGTTTTCTAACTAAGAACTCTTTAATAAGTCTGATCCCACAAAGAATTCTCTAGCTTGTTTCTTACAAAAGAGTAGAAGGAACATATTACTTTATATAGTAAAAGAAAGCATTTTGGCCCCAAAGATAGCAACTTTATTAACAGCGAACAGGTGTAGGAAAAAATAAAATAAATGCCCTACCACTGATGGCTTTCTCTATATGTCTGTTGAGAAGAGGACAACTGGAAGAGTGTGAATGATGGGGCTTTAGATACTGAAATTTGATTATGTGGCAAGGTTCTGGAAAAATCTTGACTTGTGCTAGTGTATAATAATAATAATAATAATAATAATAGAGCAAACAAAGATAGAAACTGTACTTCATTGAAGGGGCTGTGAAATAGAATTTTTAAAGTGTTCAAAGAAAGGCTATTTGCAGAACTTTATTGACGTTGTCAAGTAAAAAGTTAGCAGAAAGAGAAGAAAATGAGAAGGAAAGCAACTTGTAAGCCACTCACGAAATCTGTTGTATTAGTTTCTGTTTCTCCTACACTTTCTGTGCTCCTGTCCCAAGCATTTTCTGTATTCTGAGCCCAATCCTCTCAACGAAAAGCAAAAAGATATATAGATTCCAAAGACACTCATGCCAATAACAAGACTCTAATGTCATTGAACCTGAAGTTTTTCTCTTGACACTAGCATGAATATAGTTGACATTTCCTTAATAAAGAGCACTGCTTTCTTCGTAAAAATGTGTTAAGTGGAATGCCAATGTGGTATATTTTTTGACTAAAATGAACAACAGGAAACTGGGATTTGAGAATTTATAAGAAAAGTTGTGGTAAATGTCACATCCCCAGATCACCCTGTATATGCTCTAGTTTACATGTTCTCTTTTTGCTGATGTATAATCATAATGGCATTACATAGGGTGGTTGAGGGAGAATCCTGTCATGGTGACTTTGGCATCCCCTGAGCCAACAGAGCATTTTGTGGTGGTTGAACTTTTATTAAATTAATTGCTCAATGCAATTCACATGGGGTCACTTGGGATACAGACAAGGTCTTTATGACATAATTCAAGGTAGTCCTTAATAAGAAATCTTATTTTTGTACTCGTTATAATTAAGATTCTAGATGCATAAGAGAAAATTTTTATTGTAGGGAACACTAAGACAATGTGCTAAGGCTCTTTCTGTTCTGTATTAATCTATTCTGAAACAACATATCTTTCCTAAGCATGATAATTTCACTACAACCTATGGTTATAAATACTCATAAGTATTAATAATTCCTATGGTTATAAATACTCATAACTATTAATATTTCCATAGATCAATCAAAATTCTTTTCCAAAGTCATCATGATATTATTTAGCAGGATGAATTCTTTTCCCAAGGTTAATATTTAAACATGAAATTTTATTCCCTCGTACTTATCAATCAGTTCTAGTGAGGAGAGGGAAAAGGCAAGGTTGGGATTATACATTTTTAAAGATACTCTAAATATGGCCAATAAAGAGTTGGTTCTTCCTATGGGTACACAGAACAACAATATGATAAGAAAAGTTGAAGAAACTTTTTCATCTTATATAGAGCGTCCCAAGTGTTTCTGGAGAAAACAACACAGTCTGTCAAAGCATATGTTTGAAGCTTGGTTAAAAATGACATATACATTCTAATCCTGGGATGACAAATCGATGAAGAATTTTAGATGTCACTCAGTCTAAGTCTTACATTAAAAAATAAAGTACTTTTATTGGTAATTATTGCTAGGAATGATATTTGGCATATTTAAGATTAGAAGATTACAACTCAAACCTCCTGGCTGTGATTGCAGCATATTTTCCATTACACCAGACTGCCTGTTGTGATTTACATTCAAAACAACTTTTTGAAGCAAATGGTGGAAGCTTACAGATGACTGAAGAGATTAGTCCCTGTTTTATCAACTTCCCTTTCACTTCTCTAGCAAAATTGAGCTGGCACATAGGGGCTATTCAATAAATTTCCATTATTACAATATTAGCATAATTTATTATTCACAAATGAGCTTCTCCTGTGAGCACAGAGTTACTCCAGTCTCGAACTAATCATAATGGGGCAGGAGGCTTCAGTACTAACAAAAAGCATGGATCAGAATTATACCCTATGGGCTCCTACTTTGGTTCTAACATCCGCTGAAATAATTCTCTCTGCTTTTTATTTTAATATTGTGTTTAAACTATTTTTAAAGCCTTTTATTTTCATGGATGCTTGTCTTACTAATACAGTGCATTAAACAGTTCCTTCCTTTCTCCTCAAATCCCTCAAATCAGGATTAACTTGTTGAATTAGAAATGCGTCACTTCCTCTGTGACTTGCAAAGTATCTGCCCTGATTACATTTGGTAAACAAAATGAATAAATCGGCATTTCAGTGGTGTTCTTGAATTTAATTCATCCTGGAACTAGCAAAATAAATAACTGTTTTGTAATATATTATATATAACATATACCCGCAGATGAAGAGTGTTTGGCATTAAGGTATAATACAACAGAAACAGTCACAGGAAAGATTGATTTAAAGATGTTGAAGAGAGTTCAATTCTAACTAACGACTGAAATCACAATTTTAAAAATTCAACTTAATGTTCCTTTTAACAGAGAATTTAAAACTGCTTTAATTAGGAACAAAGCTTGGTTAACTAAAATGTTAAATGTGTCAAGTGCTGTAAGTTTCAAGTGAAAATAGCACACAATTAGAATTTGCAGATATCACAGTAGACTGCCTGTGTCTTTTCAGCTTCTTGAATGAAGGAACTCATCTTAACCCTACAGGAACAAACCAGAAACCAGCTTGTTGTTTAAATACATTTTAGTATCAATTTATGATTGGAGACAGTAGAGCATAGTGGTTAAGAAAAGTGTGGTCTCTGGAATTAGACTACCTGGGTATGTCTCTGAAATCTGGAAGTTCAGGTCTTACTACAAGGTCAGAGATTACTAGTCTATAGCAGGTGTTAACTGTAGATGGCTCATGGAACAAATCCTGCTCACTGCCTGTTCTTGTAGATAAAGATTTATTGGTACACAGTGGACACCTGTTCATTTATGTACTATGTGTGGCTGCTTTTACTCTACAATAACAGAATTCAGTAGTTTCAACAGAGACATTGACCCACAAAGCCTAAAATATTAATTACTTGTCCCTTTACAGAAAGAGTTTGCCTAATTCTGGGTATAACAGTAATTAGATATAGGTTTGCAAGCTGAGTAAATTCAATGGTTTTGCTGGGAAGGACTTCTGTAGATTTAATACTAAAAATGTGCAGAATTATGTTGAAAAAGGTTCATAAAAAGTAGATTATCCAAAATTCTACTTATTTATATTAAAGCTTTATTGAAGCATAATTTATATACCATAACATTCACCATGGTAAGCACATGATTTAATAATATACTGTGCCATCCAGTTTTAGAGTGTTTTCATTACGCTGGAAAACTCCTTTGTACCTGTTTTTAGACAATCTAGTCTCAAACAACTACTCATCTCCTTTTGGTTTCTATAAATTTGACTTTTATAAACATTTCATGTAAGTGCAATCATATAATATATCAACTAATGCATCTGCCTTCTTTCATTTAGAATATTGTTTTTTAGGTCCATTCATGTTGAAACATTATCAGTATTTTGTTCTCTTCAATATTAAAATAGTATTTTGTTATATGGATATACCATATTTTATTTATTCACCAGTCATGGACATTTGTATTGTTTCTAGTTTGGAGCTTTTATGAATAATGCCACTGCTGTGAACATTCAGTAACAAGTCTTTATGTGAACAATATATTTTTTCATTTATTTATTTTATACAGATTCTTAAAAATGTGTGATCTGCTAAATTTATGCGTATTTTTTTCAGAAATTGCCAAACTGTTTTCCAAAGTGACTGTTTCACGTTACATTGCCAGGAACAGCAAGGTATGATGGTTCCAGTTTTTCTTCTTCCCCATCAACACTTGTTATTTCCTCTTTCTGATTTTACTATTCTAGTGGATGTAAATGATATCTTGTTTTCATTTGCATTTTTAAACAACAAATGACGTTTCATATGTTTATTACCACTCACATGTTGTTTTTGGTGAAATGTCTACTCAAAATCTTTGCCAACTTTAAAATTTGATACTTTGTATTTTTAAGTTATAGAATGGTTAGAGTTCCATAAACGCTAGATTCAAATATTTTATCAGATATCTAGGTTTATTTTTAACAACTCATTTCTTCAGGTCAGACGCAGCCCAGAGTAGCATTATCCTTCTGATTTCTGACAGATGGAACACTGTGTAGATGATGTGTAGACTTTGAAGTCAGACAGCCCTAGGTCCATATTTTATTCCTGCTGTTACCACCTCGTAGACTCTGACTGAGTTGAATCTCAAAGTTTAATTTCCTTCTCTTTAAAATGGAATTAATAACACAAACATCGTGTGAGAAATTAATAAGCAAGTTCAAGTCAGCAACTTACCTCAAAATGAATAGATAAAACCCAATTCCTCCCCTCTAATACTTATATTATCTTTGGAAGAGAAAGATGTTTAAATAGAGACTGTCATCCTGCCAGGTTCTATTTTTGAGGTATTTACAGGATCTAGCAGATATTCAAAAGAAGGAAATTGAACTCATCTAGGTGGGGTGATCAGGAAGTTCTTGGTGGCATAATATGGATAGTAGGCATTGTTAAATGCTGAGTGGAATGAGCCAGGAGGAGGAGAAATGCAAAGCTAACTCTGTATGTGAGGGTCTTTCTTTACATTCCCTCTGTGTTTGATTACCAAATAAATTTTTTATGTGGGATTTATAAGTGAATTATTTTTTAGAGAGTGTTTGTTTTCTACCCACTGACAAAGAAGCGGCATTCATGTCAAAGCCTTCATGGCAAATGAGGGCTAAACTTATGAAGATTGGTCAGTTGCAGTAAGATTTGTGAATAATTTGATAATAAGATTCAGAATCGTTTCTGAAGGATTTGTAAATAATTGCTAGAAGGGTTAGGTTGTAATTATGCATTAAAAAGAAACCAGAGTAACCCAGTTTCCATTATTTTCTATTTCCTTGCAATGATATAGAGCTATAAAAATGGTTGGATTTTTTTGTGCAATCAGCAGAGAAAGTAAGAAAGCTAAGAAATCCTGGAAGGCACGTTAACTTTTTTAGGCCAACTCACAACCCCCTAGTATTATTAATGAAACTTTAGGACAGACTAGTTGTGCATGTGTTTTGTGTTAAATTGATAACAAAATGAAAGTGTGATAGGCAAAGCATTAGGGGAAATTTTGGGTGCCATTCGATGTCCTTTTTTTAATTCTTATTAGGAGCCTGTCTTCAAAGTGTCTTTCAGTTTGGCTTAATGTGAAAAAGAGGAGAATACTTATTTTATATAATAATGTGACATTATACGAAATGAGAATAAAAGGATGGAGGGAGTTCAAATCTGGGAGAGGCTGAGAAGAGGAAGGGTAGCAAAAAGCCAGATGGAATGTGGAGAGAAGATAAATCAGGATATGGAATGTATGCACTCTTCTTTTCCAGGTAGTGGTCTTTCAGAAAGTCCAGAAGCAGTTCATATCCTGACATCACTTCCTCTCAGGAGAATTGGAAACTTATATACAAAAACAGTGTTACCAGGAAGCCACAGACAATATAAAATGTGTAGGCTCTTCCAAGAAGATTTATCATCAATTACTATGAAATGCAAAAACAAACAATCACCTGTAAGGGGAACGCTGGAAAAAACTGTAAACTGTCAAGTGTGGAATTAAAAAAAAAAAAATCCAGACAAGTCTCATTCATGAACCCTTCACTCCCTCTTCAGCAGAAAATAATAGTATACATGAACAGAAGTAGTGCTATCTACGGGCAATTTTCAGATAAGTCAAAATTATTAGCATGATATGGGAAAGGGATGGGAGAGAGAAAGGTAATCCAAAATAAAGCAAAGAAAACATTTTAGTTAGTAGTGGAAGCTAAAACAAAGAATTGGCTGTGGGAAAATATCTGTGAAGGTCTATAGGGACTGAGATTTCAACTCCCAGTATAGAATAAAGCACAGCTTTGATGGTTATCAGTTTAATTTGTTCTTGAATTAAAGTAGGATTTTCTTTCACTTGTTTCCATGGATCCACTGAACTGGGTAGCTGCTAGCTAGAGTTTCAATAGGGATATACAGACACAACATTTAGATTCAAGTGAATAGGCCATATTATATAAAAAACATATGTGGCAGAAAAATCTTTATTTGAACCATAAAGAATGGATGAGTTTATGAGATAAATCAAAGCAACTATATAATAGGTGATTTGCATAGACACAGAAGTCATAACAAATGGCCTATGTTTCTTTCAAGATCTAGTTCAAAGACCTTCCCTTGATCTCCTGATCAAAATTAATCATCCTTCCTCTTCACTCTCATTGTTCTCTATTGTAACAATTATTTCATGTTCCCTTTATTATTATATACATGCTTTATCCTTGAAGACAAGAACTATGTCTATCAGAGTTTTGTTTGACCACTATACACACACATGCATCTTTCACCGAGCATATGGGGATAATATTGTGCAGGTATTGGCAGCATGAACTCTAATCACAGAGCAACACAAAATTTTGAACATGGCTCACCATGTAAATGTTAGGTTAGATTAACTATACAAATCTGAGATAACTTACTTAGCCTTTTAAATTTTGTTTCTTGTTTTGCGAATTTGGATAATTCCTATTGAACCAGTTGCCACAGGGTGAATTGAGATATATTTGTCCCACCTCTTTCAGCTGCCATAGAAAGACAACTTGAATCATCTTACACAAGGAAGAAAAAAAAAAAAAAAAAGCAGATGGAGAAGGTGGCTTTGGCTAGGGAAATGAAACTGGGAAAGCTCTCAGATCAAAGAAAGGATTCAAGGATTCCAGGACACTCCTGGGTTTTTAGGTATATTTTTTCCCCCAGAGAGATGGGGTCTAGCTCTGCAGCCCAAGCTGAAGTACAGTGATGCAATGGTAGCTCGCCACAGCCTCAAACTCCTGGGCTTAAGCAATCCTCCTACCTCAGCCTCCCAAGTAGGTGAGAATACAGGTGCACACCTCCATGCTTGCTTATACTTTTTATTTTTGATTTAGAGATGGGGTCTTGCTATGTAGTCGAGTCCGGTCTTGAACTTCTGGCTTCAAGTGAACTTCCCACTTCAACCTTCTAACGTGCTGGGATTACAGGTGTGAGCCACCACTCCCGGCTGAGTCTTCAGGTATTTCTGAACTCAACTCCAGCAGCACCATTTTCCTGAGCTCCTACCACATTTTAATAAATGTCAGCTTTATTTCCTCAGCCTTTGTATATGTGAAGGGAGGGGCTTTCAAAACAACAAAGAATTCATTCTCCCTGTGAACTCTAGCATTACAAATGCCAAGAAAGGACTTCAGGTTGTCTCACTGAGGGCCCTGTGTCCACTCCTGGTTATAATCAGGAACTTACTAGAAAGAGGGAAGAAATGGATTCTTAGCAGATAAAAGACAGTAACTAGAAAGTGCACCCCACACCAGATGCTTAGCACAATGATTACATATAGTGAAAGCTTAATAAGTGGTGTCTTTTTTAAAAATAATTTTCATGAACAACCAGTGAACTCTAGATAAACAATGATTTTACTATCTGCAGTGGCTTATGCAATACGAATTTGTTACATGTATATCTGCGGACAGGGTGAAAAAATAATGATCTGGATTATTATAGTGCACATCTTTCCTATATCAGTAAATTGCAATATCCACCCTAAGCATACAAGTTTAGCAATTGATTCTCTCTAGACTGTATAAAGACCCAGTCCACTTCTTTCCACTTCCGTGGATACAAACCCAGACTAAGGCACTGACATGCCTCAATGGATTGCTAGTCTTCTAAATAAATTCTCTGCTTTCACTTTTTTCCTTAGTGGCTGATTTCACCACAGTAACCACAGTGATCTTTTAAAAGCATATTCAACTCTTCTGTTTGAAACGAGTGTCTGCTCATTGCAATAAGAATTTAATCTAAATCTCTAACTAGGCTTAAAATTCTTCCGCCATCCAGCCTCTGCCTCCCACGGCACCCTCATCCCTTACTGCTCTATGTCCCTGTATGACTAGCCTTCCTTCTGTCTTTCAGGAACCCAACATACTCCCAGCTCAAGATGTTGACACTGTTTTTCCTTTCCAGAATGTTCTTCTTTCAGACTGTTATGAGGCTGCCTCTTCTGTGATCCTTCTTCAGATTGCTAATGAAATGCATCGCCATAACCAGGAGCCTTCCCTAATATTTTTGGCTAATGTAACACACCCCCATCTCATTTCCCATTCCCTTCGCTAGAATATAAACTCCCAGCAGGTAAGAATTATAGCTCTCTTGTCCACTACATTATCCCTAGGCTTAATATATAGGAGGGACTTAGTAATTATATGATGGTAATAGACCAAGTGTGATTAAAGTAGAAAAAAGAAAAGTTGCCAGCTCAAAACTCCCACATTAATAGATGTTAAAACTTGGAATTAAGAAACAGTCTCTGTAGGGCTTTGTTAGAGAGATGATTTGACACACTGTCATTGAGATGTGAGGGGTATTGCAGACCGGATAAGTAAGTGGTTACCTAATAAAGTCCTAAGGGAATGGAACCCAAATTAAATATTTTTGAGGAACAACAGAGAAATAAACGTCAGATAGATTTAGGAACCTGCTCAGACTTCTTATCCTGTGATTTGTACAACCAGGAAACAGTATAAAGTAAAAGACCACTAGGCTCCTTAGAAAGACCACAGTACTAATATTTAAGGCAATCATGGTTCCTAATTTTCTGGAAATGTAGACATTGAAATGGCAGAATAACAGCAGGCTTAGTGTTGGAAGACCAGACAGAGGTAGTCATGACCTTGTTGGGTGACCTTGAACAAATCCCTCTTGTCACTGACCTCCAGTTTTCACCTCTGCAAAATGAGGGTTGGCTTAACGACATGTAGAGCCTTTCCTACCCTAATATATATGAGCCTATAGACTTCCTCACAGAAGCATTCTTCAAATGTAAAAGAAAGGTTTACAGAGCCTTGGGAGTCTTCCTTAAAGTCTATAGGGAGTGAACACCAAGAAAAAGTATATCAATTGCCAGGCAGCTTCTCCCAGGTACAAACTAGGATGGATGTGGCAGTAACCATCCTGGGACTGTCCTCTTTATTTTGTCAGCTCAGTAGGGGATAAATGAGGAATGTTAAGATGAAGTCATGGGTGTGTGTGTGCTTGTGTTTTTATGCTTGTAGATTTTGTGTCTTTTATTATATTGGTTGGACCTTCTTTAAAAATTAACAACAACAAAAGGCAGTTTTATTTAAGGGCTTTTAAAAAATATTATTAATAGTATCTTTGTCATAGCTCCCAAGAATCTCAACTACAGCTGAAGCTGCAAAATCTTTGTCTTGTTAGCTGCAGGTATTACTATCTTAATGTGGGTTACAGATTCTACTACAAGCCTGAAAAGAACCAGAGATCCAGCGGAAGAGGTTACATGCTTAATTCTTAATTCTTGTATCTGTTATACTTTGAGTGCACCAAAGCAGTGAAAATTTTCCAGAGCAAACTCAGATATGCCCCAGATTTTGGAGGACAGGATCTATCCATCAAGGATTTCAGGTTAGATTCCAATAGCCAGTGACTGAGTCTCACAAGCAAAATGAGGAATTGCCTCTTTAAGAGAGAATTCCACAGAAGGGAGGCACCTCGTGTGGGATGAAATGAAGCTTGCTAATGGAAACAGGTCTTCATGAAGACTAGTCACTACAAAAGTTTTGGTGATATTAGAAACAGACACTTTAAAATTCCATCTTTATCAGAAATGTTTCTGCTTGCTATTTACAGGATGGAACTGAACTAGGAAAAGCCAAGGGTAATGGTCTTATCCTGATACAATTTGCAAACCTCACTGTTTTCACTGTTCTGTGGCCATTTCAAGACAGGTTTAAGAAGTAGGTATAAAATAAGTAGTAAGTTTGATTCTCTGTGCAACAGGTTAGAAGATAAAAAATAGATATTTGCTACTAATGATTTAAACAGAGGTCCTCAATTTTTTAGCATTTAGACAGTAATTTTTTACAGATATGTATGAAATGTTCAACCCTCCATGTGAGAGGAGGCTGGAATACTTTGCCCCAAAATCTACTTCGCCCCAAAATCTACTTCTTTGGCATATTTCAAGATGGCTATTCAAAGGGGCTGCAGACAGTAGAATAGCTCTGAAAAGCTGTCTTTTTGTGGGAGGGATTTTCATCTGTAGAGGAAATCTACATTAGTGAAGTAAAGAACAGATGCAAACAGGCTTTCTCTGAGACTCCCCTTATCTGCCTTGTCTAGATCTAGGAAAGATTAACTCACCGGAAAAGGAGACCTAATAGTCTGACACTTTTAAATGTCTGAGAGAGAAACTTTAACCACAGCCTACTGTTTATCCTTTCTCCTGGCAGCTCGAAGATTACCTGAGAGGTTTTCATCTGCATAACAAGACAGCCTTTGCTTGGCATGCCTTCCTCCCCTCACTCTTCCAGAACCTGTGATGCCACCTCCCCCTGGGAAACCCCAATCTCCTGTTCTTTCTGTAGCCTCAGGATGATAGAAACATTTTAGCCATCTGGTTCCACCTTTGAGCCTCATACATAGCACATGGCTTCTGTGCTGACGCACATGATAAAATTTGTATTTTTTATACATTTTTTTCTTTTAATCTATCTATTGTCAATTCATCTCAATAGACTTAGACCTGAACCTTCAAAGAGAAAGTTTGAACTTTTCTAAACATGAAAATAATAAATAGGAACACACACACACACACACACACACACACACACACACACACCCCTTATTATCTGGACAGAGGAAAATAATAGCAAAAGAAATCTCCTGCTAAAGAGAATGCAAGGAGGGTTAAAAGATCGTTATTGCATATTATAAATATAAAAATGTTGTAGAATCCCCAAATCCAGTTTTGCATACCCAATGCATGGTAAGCCAAACACTGACACATCAGCACGTAGGAGCAGAGACGTATTTGACTTTTCCAAAGCAAGAAAGTCGGAGAGACAAATTTCACAAATTCAACCTGCCTTTGAACGTAACTGGGAGCTTAGCTTTTATGAGTAAGGTAGGTATGCGGGAGGTGAGATCCCCAGATGATCAAAGATGTTTTCTTCCCTCAGCCTGATCCAACTCCTGGATGCCATCAAGGAGGCCTGCATGACCTAAGGATCATTTTTCTTTAAAAGAAAAACAAGTTCATGAATCTTGCGGGCAGCCCTCCGGGGTTAGTATATGAAGTTAATCAATTACTAGTGACTCCTCTCTATAGAAATGACTATGAGCAATAAGCGTGTGTGGAGCGGGAAAAGGAAAAAGAGAAAGGCAGGTAAATAAAACAAACACCTTAAAATTTTTATAACGCAGGCTTGGTTACAAAAAGAGAAGAAATTCATTCTGATTCCAATAATCTAGAAATGTGGAAAGGTTCGATTTGAGTAAGGATATCACTTAGGAGTGAACCTTTCCTGAATGGGCATTGGGTTGTGAGTATATGCAAAAGGCTAGAAAGAGCAGGTACTATTTGAAGAGAAGTAGGCAATCTCATGTGACAGAGGTATAGGTAAGTGAAAACGTGATTGAGAATATAGCTGGTTGTGGCCAACATTAGGGTTATGAATTTAACCTCATAAGAATATAAACCCCTCACAGCACTTTGGGAGGCCGAGGCGGGTGTATCACCTGAGGTCGGGACTTCGAGACCAGCCTGGCCAACATGGAGAAACCCTGTCTCTACTAAAAAAATACAAAAATTAGACAGGTGTGGTGGCACATGCCTGTAATCCCAGATACTCAGGAGGCTGAGGTGAGAGAATCTCTTGAACCTGGGAGGCAGAGGTTGTGGTGATCCGAGATCATGCCATTGCACTCCAGCCTGGGCAACAAGAGTGAAACTCTGTCTCAAAACAAAACAAAACAAAACAAAACAAAACAAACAAACAAGAACATATACCCTTTGTTATAGTATCCAGTATGGTACCATTCACCAACTCAAGGATGAGTATCAAGGATCAGTTCAAATCCTATACCTTTAATAAAGCCTTTCTAATTATTGTAGCTCACAATGATATCGCTCTACTATGACAATCTTTATTAGCTAATACAGATTTTCCCCTTAATTACAATCCATTTTGTCTCAATTTCTACCTGCTTCATTTGTGTTCATCATGTTTCTCACAAGAAACTTAGAACTCTTTGATGACTAATTTTATAGTAAAAAATGGTCAGACACAGTTTTAGGTACTAAGCACTAAATAAACACATTACTGACTACTATAAAGTGAGGAGGAAAATCACAATCCAAAATCAAAACAATTACAGTCACAACCTCATGTGCTTTGCTTAATTCGCAGGACAGATATTGATCCCGTCCAGCGACAAGAAGGGAACTTGCATAAAGGGTTTACTTTATGTACACTTCAGTCATATTCACCCGGCTGTGTGGTCAAAAACTCATATTATCAGAGTGCCAACAATGCATCAAATGTGCTGTTAATTTCACTCACAGCAGAGGTTCTGCACTTTGATGAGAACCACTTAAATTTAATAGAGAAGCAAGCTGCCCTATGCCTGGTCTCAAACTGGAAAGTGACCCAAAAGCCAGGAGACAGACTTATGTGACATGCACAGAAGGTGATATGTGCCTCTTGGCCCACAGAGCAGATTTTTGGCCAGAGCTTGATGAGTAGATACGGCAGTCTGGAGACAGAACCTCCGGTGTGCTGTGCACGAGTAGGCAGGCTTGTTTCTTTCATGTATGGCCCAGAAAAAGGACAACCCTCATTTTAGAGAGCTGATAAAAGTGCAAAAAAAAAAAATTTATCCAATAGAGCAGCTCTATGCAGACACCAAGGCAACCAGCAGTCCTGGAGGGAGGGTGCAGCCTGCCAAGACGATTGTCAGAAATGGTTGCCAGAGTCAGATGCTATGGATGTAGGAATACTGTCTGTAGCTTGGAGTTTGGAACCTACATTAAGTTCAAAGACGAGCGGCAATGACTGATTCAATTCCCAGGGGAACACACAAGCTATGTTATCTATAATTTATTTGACTTTAAAGGCAATCTTTGATTTTGAGGACATACACAAGGAATGATGTTTCCTCTGTAAGAGAAACTGCCTTAGAGCGTGTGTGCTCTGGATCTCTCTAAAGATGAGCATGAAGATTGAAATGACAGAGGGTGCTCATCATGAACTGTCTTGATTAGGTAAATTCTGATTATATTTGAGTCAAGCCATGGCAGTATAAGCATAACTCTAAAGCAACAAGCCTAATTGGTTCAACAGAGTTATGAAAACTGGAGCAGAATTGTCAATCGCCGTACCTAACTAACGGAACAATAGAGCCACCCTACAAATAGTTGGGAAATTTAGAAAGTAATCTGTCAAAGTCTGCAGAGCAGTTGTTGAAATGCTTGTCCCCAAATTGTAACCAGAGTGAGGATGGGTTAGGTAAGTGATGATGGCTGGAACTCAGATCAAAACTTAAGACTATACTCACCTAGCTAATATCCTCCAGTAGTGTATTAGGCTGTTTTAAGGACAATCAGATTATTGATGTAAATGCAACTGAAAGGGATGTAATCTTTATTCATGTCTTGCAAAGTACATATTCTCTCTCTCTCTCTCTCTCTCTCTCTCTGTGTGTGTGTGTGTGTGTGTGTGTGTGTTTAGGGAGTGTAATTATTAAAGTAAACAATATAGCAACAAAATCATCCCAAGTTTTAGCATATATACACAACATATCAGTGTCAGATATATAGCAATTGCATAGTCTAATAATTACCCAATAGGATACCTTTACTCTAGGAGATGAAGTTTGAATAATTACATGCACAGCTTATGTCTGGCCACAACTTCAGTTGCTATAATCAGAAGTATCCTTAAAAGAATGAGGTCATACACAAATGTAATCAACACCTGCTATACTATGCTTTTATGACCCAAGCATGTCGGGACGTCCATCAAACCTTAGATCATTAATGTGTTTTAGCAGTGATTAGTTAGCAGCAAGAATTAGGCACATTTATAACTACCAATTATTCAGCGAGCTACTGTGCTATCATAGTAGAGTGTTTTTAGTCTACTCAAAAATTACAAAGTTTCATTTGTTATTTTATGTAGAAAGAAATTGATACCTAGAGAAGTTAAATAATTAGCCTAGTAAAATGCTATTGATAAACAGTGTTCCTGGGTGTTACATAACGCTCTAGGTGATACTAAGGATTCATCTTTTTTGTTCCTCTTTATTCTCTGATTCATATCTATGTTTCTTTGATTCATGTCTATGTTTCCTAGTGACATGGGAAGTGGGATGGAGTTTTTAGGACGAAGGAAATGCATACTGATGGAGAATGTGACAAAGGTACCAAAGATTGCATACATCTATGTTAAGATTCTGTCTAATAATGTAAATGAATGACTTACACATGTATATGTTTTATAGTTTGTGATGGGTTTTCTATATATTTCCTTACACAGTGACATTGTGAATTGCTGTAGTTTACATTTTGCAGATGTTGAAATTGCAGAGCTCAGAAAGGTTATGTGGCTTGCCTAAGGTCAAACAATGTAGTATATAGCAGAGCTGGGTCTTAAGCCCAGATTTTCTGAGTCAAAATCTAGTTCTTTCCATTACAGCATTCTTATAAATCCTCAGAACATAGCTGTTCCTCCAATGTGGGTCTTGGATATATGGTATCAAATCACTTCAGATGATAAATTTAGTTTGTTGCAAAACCATTACTAAGGTAAGTGTAAATATCTTATCAATCATCTTATTGTTTGTTGTTACTTTTTGGCATAAGTGAAATTGGATCTATAGGCATTTGGATTCAGACTGTCGATAACTTCCTTCAGAAGACATTGTAATTGATTCTTTCCTGCATCTTGTTATCAATGTTAATAATATATGCTACTCCAACATAATGTACCAGTTTACTGAGTTCAGTGGGATATTCCTGCATCATCAAACTTCAAAATTGGAGTATTGCTATGAGAAGCATTCATGCTATATTGTTAGCAAGTATAATATTTTATAAAGTTCTTGCTTATATATTTATAGAAACTGTGAGTTCTAACCAAATTATGACTGACACACCTTTTACTGTATCAGACCCAGTTGTCTTCTTTTCTGAGGCAAAACACATATAAGGAGAATTTGGATGCAGCAGCATTGAAGAATAAGGTTTTTTTGTACTATGCATTAATGCAGACAGCGTGTAGGGTTGAATTCCATTATGAATGCAACTATTTATATCCAATATCCATTATCATTAATGGACAGATTTTCTTGTGACTCCAGTGTGGAATCCATAAAAGATACAAATTTAATAGCAAACAAAGTCATCATGTTCAACCATGAAACAGCTGAGAAAGAAGGGGGTGAGGGTTGCATTTTCTATTCCAAGATACCTGTCTTTAGGATTCTAAAATACAGATAGTATATGCCTATCAGAATGCATGTGTGCACACTCCAAATTCTGTCTGATTACTCAATCTGGTTTGTTCTATGATTTGGAATATGTCACTTTACCTTTCTTTAGTGTCATTTTATCCCTTCATAGTGCTTACAATTTTCAAAAACACACTTCTGACTTAAATGAAATATATAGTCAGAGACAACCAATAAAACAAATATTTCCAGTGCTGACTCTTTTTTATAATGTAGAAATGTAACAACTTGATTCCTGCGTTTGAAAAAGTTTAAAAGAAAATGACATTTTCTCAATTGAAATATTGCTCAAAATAGAAAGATGGACAGACCTCTTGTGGTGATTTTCGTTCCAACTGACTATCCAACTAGGGAAGGAGTCAGATATTATGCAAAAAAGGAGGAAAGACACTTATTTTGATTACTGATTTCTACTTTGAACAGTTAGTATTTTTAGACATGCAAGATTTATCGGGAAATCTAAAAGTTCTTAAAAAGATAATACCACTATGTATAATCAAAATATTGTTGTGAAATAAAAATCTATTTTCTTCTTTTTTAAAAACTTTGAAAAGTTAAAAAAAATCGTATTAATTGAAAGAGAACAACAATCTACAGTGAAAGCCATTGTGGAGCTACTTTAACGATACACAATCTGTGAGCTATCTGAAGACTGTAAACACACTAATATTTCAAGAAGTATAGGATGAATCACCCATTTAGAAACATTGAAGAGAAGATGAAGAAGCTCGGAGTGAGTTGTGAAGCAATGAATAAGGATGTATTACACACCAGGAAGCCATCAATATTTGTTTATTATGTCAGGGTAAGGAATAAATCTGTGAGCTAATTTGTATTCTTCACAGTTAATTCCAGTGTTCCTGCTTGAGCATTTTTGTTTCAGAATGAGTGCTGCACAGCTGTTTAATGGTGCCATCAAGAATTCGGAAAGTCATGGTCCCTTGGAGATAGAAAGGCATTGTAAAGTATGATATCAAACCACAAATAATGAAGCACCATTACCTTACAACATCCTATACTTCTTTGCGTTCTCTTTCTCTTCTCTCTCCCTGCCACACTCTCTTCCTCTTAAAATAATTGGACTTGTTAACATTCCCTTCATTTAAAAAAATACATCTACTCAGAAGACGAGCAAACCAACCATGAGTTTAAATGATCAAAAGATTACTTTTGTTGCAACTGCAAGCTTTTTGGAAAAGATTTTTTTTAACTTAGTTTGCTTTAGTAATGACTTTGTCAATAAAATTAAACACAGAAATTAAACAATTTCATATGTAGAAAGACCTACGCTTACACATTGCTCTTAGGTAAGTCACTATATATATTATAGCTTAGGTTTATACATGTACCTATGTTAAAGTAGACTTTTTTAAAAATTATTTATTTCACTTAGATACTAATTGCTGTCCATCTTTTGTGTTCTGTAATGCCACATACTTTGCCTTCTTTTCTGATTTTGCTACCCTACAGACAAGATTTACACTTGCTGCCTTACCTTACTTTAAAGGAAAATTGAAATTCTTAACTCTGCCTGAAATTACGAGACGAAAGTGACAAAACTGGACTTGTGCTCTCAAACTCTCATTAAATGAGGTTGAAGTTTGCTCAGTCCAGTGTCACAGAAAGTTCCAGATGAGAATTCTATTCTAGTGATTACAGTCCTGTACATGTATTTATTGTAGATGTAAAGGCTGAGATACCTACAGCCTTGTTTTTGTGATTGCTTTCCTTGCTGGTAAACTAAAGAATAAATTAGTGTCCGTCTACCAGTAGTTTCAAAGTCTTAGAAAACTGAAGAACAAATAATCTAAGAAATATTTGATGTCCTCTCCTACTAAAAAAAAAAAAAAATCCCTCTTCACCAAATCAACTACAAGCAATTTCAAAATCACATGACTATATTGCTAGGCCAGTCATCAAGAGCTTGTCTTGTCTTCAAATATGAAATTCTATGTATGATACTCACATTTTTCTCCTACCAAATATTTTTAATGACAATTTCTTTCACTCTGATTGCTTTTATGTTCTTAGTGTTATGTTAACATCAATAAATATTAAATGGCCTACTCTTGTAAGAAAAAAATATATGTTTTTCTCAAGTTGTATTTTAATCCACATATAAGGATATGCCTTTTCAAATATGTATACAGTATATATAATATGAGTGAGTCCACATATATTTGTACTTATAAAATATCAAACACTGGTTATTAATAAAAAATTTAACCAATTACATTGATATTTGTTTGCTTAATCTGAAACTTCTGTCCATTTGACAAGATCCAGATGATGCAACGAATATATTTTTAAATTTTTGCAGGTATGTACATGACTAGTGCAACTGGTAGAATAAAGAAAATGTAAGCACATATAATAATTTCTATTATCTGGGTGCTAAATATTGCTATTTAAAGATACTGATGAAAGGGTCATATTTTTCAGGGTATATATTTTTCCCCAGTAGTAATATATTAAAACTATGTAAATCAACTCTTTGTTGTCTTTTTTGTTTTGAGGGGAGGTGGCAAAAGGAACACTTTTATAAATGCTCAGTTAAAAACAGAGCACATTCTATTTCATAAGTCTCTAAATTGTTCCAACAATGAAATAAAAATCTCAATTTTTATTTGTTTGTTCACTAAAGAATTATAAAGTCTTCAGAGCAGAACTGATTTCAGAATCACGGCTATGAATGTAAAGAAGGTCATAAAGGCTTTGTGTTGACTCTCACTTCTGGTTTTCCATTAATCATCTGGTTCTATAACATCTAGTTTGCAATACTATGAAGTTAATCCCTGATTCACTTTGAAGGGCTAAAGTTATGTCTTAGAAAATCGCACATCTGAGGCAAATGATGAAATGTATAATTAAATGAGAAATAACATACTTCGTAGGAAATATTACATGTTGTAAACTTGTTTTGTACACAAAGGATTTAAAGAACTTCCTTTTTCCCAAAAACATTAATTTTAGAACTTTACATTCTAACCACACATGCTTAAAGAGAGGTTTTATACTGTCCTTGGTCCTGAGCAAAACCCTAGTATATTCTGTCAACCAACTGTACATACTAGGTAGCTTACGGATCAGTAGTCTAATTTTTCTCATTCAGTAGCATTAGATTTGATATGCTTGTGCAGTTTGCTTTATGTCTGCCTTCCTACAGCTACTCAGACATGGTTTTTTTCCTTCAAAGCTTCAGTTATGTATTGACCATAAAGTGTACCAAGCCTCAGAGAATAGGAAGAGTCAAATGTGTTATAAAGGCACAGCGCTTACATGTATGTAGTAACATCTCTACCAGGAAGCCAGTGTCTGAGAGTCAACATAATTCTTTCTCCTATTAACTCTGGCACCTGCTTGAGATCCAGAAAATAGAAAGATTGTTGTTCTTTTGTAGCTTTTTAGAGAAGGGGTCTGCAGTTCTTGTAGCTCTAAGTTTCCCAGTGCAACTCAATAATTTGTACTGACTTAGCTTGAAAGTCAAACAAAAAGGAAAGCATGCAAAACCTTTCAGTTATATCGAGAGAGGTAGAGACAGCCCCATAGTTGATTCCTGTTCAGGATACGTTGTGAAGGCCAACATGGTGTTTATGAAGTGACAGAGATGGAGAATTATTGGAAACAGTAGCAAACTAGAAGTGAAAAACCTTGTACAATTATTCTTAACATATTATTTATATTTAGATGCAATTCTAAGAATGATAAATAGATGCTTTTACTTAGTAAAGTTGACTTCCATCTGTGTTTCTTAACAAAAGAATAATGAAAAATTTGCAGGGAGCTTTACTGCAAATTCAATTAACATTTATATTACTATGTCACTCTTGATCATTTAAATTAGATAATTGTGTTATTAATCATTGAATACCTACTCTGTTCTAGACACTATGCTAGGAACTGGAGAAACAGTGCTATTTGTTGAATATGTCCACTAAAGTTGATGTGTTGGAAAGCTAATCCTCAATGCAATAGTGTTGAGAGATGAGTCCTAATAAGAGGTGATAAGGACATGAGTATTCTGTCTCATAAATGGATTTATGTTCTTATTGCAGAGGGGCTTAGTTATTGTGTGAGAGAGTTTTGTTATAAAACCAAGTTTGGGCCCCTTTTGATCTCTCTCTCTCTTGCCATGAGGAGCCTTCTGACATGTTATGATGCCACAAGAAGTCCCTCTCCAGATGGCGTCAGATGCTGACACCTTGGAGGCTGGACTTTCAAACCTCCAGAACTGTGAGAAATAAGTTTATTTTCTTTATAAATTAACTGTTCTTAGGTATTCTGTTATAGTAGCACAAAACAGACTAAGACAGAAAATTGATACTGAAAAGTGGGATTGTTACTACAACAAATTCCTGAAAATGTGGAAGTAGCCATGGAACTGGGTAAACAATGGTAGAGGCTGGAAGAATCTGAAGGAGTGGACTATGAAAAGCCCAGTTTGCCATGAATGGAATGTTAAGGGCAGTGCTGGTGAGAGCTCAGAAGACAAAAAATGTACAGAAAGTTTGGAACTTCTTAGCGATTACTTAAGTGGTCATGATCAGAATGTCGGTAGAAATATGGTTGGTAAAGGTTTCATGAGGTCTTAGATGGTAGCAAGGAACAACGTACTGGAAATTGGAATAGAGGCCATCCTTGTTAGAAAGTGGCAAAGAACTTGGCTAAAATACTTCCATGATCTAGGGCTTTACGGATGGCAGAATTCAAGGGCAATGAACTAGGATATACATAAGAAGAAGTATTTAAGCAGCAAAGCACTCAAGGTGCTTCACAGCTTCTTTTGGCTACTTACAGTAAATTTACAGAAAAGAAGAAAAGATTTAATGATGGAATTCATAATTAAAAGAGAAGCACAATGGAAAAATTTGGAAAACTTTCAGCCTGGCTATGTAAAGCAAAAAAAAAAAAAAAAAGAACATTTTTGGGAGAGAAGTCTAAGGGCATGGGCGAGCAACCCTTGGTTATGGACAGAATGGAGCTAGGTTCTATTCATCAAGACAATGCGACAATGACCCTAAAGGCATTTCAGACATCTCCAAGCCAAGCCAGCATCTTGAGTGCAAGGTTTCCAGAGAAGCACTCACAAGACTTTAGTATTTGCTGCCCAAGTCTACCTAAGGACTTGGCTCCCAGCATTTGGGTGCAGTGTTTCTCACCAGCCACAGCTCAAGCAGACCCAGGTGAGGCTTATGACACAGTTCCAGAAGGTGGAAGTGGGTAAGCCTTGGTGGTGTTGACATGGTGCTGAACAGAATAAACTTGTTACAAAAACTAGATTGGCCTCTTCTTGTTCCCTGTTGTCATGAAGGGCCTGCTGCCATGTTATGATGCAGGAAGAAGGCCCTCGTCAGAGGCCTGTGTCTTGATATTGGACTTCCCAGCCTCCAGAACTGTGAGAAATAAATTTCTCTTCTTTTTAAATCACCCAATCTCAGGTATTTTGTCACAACAACACAGAACTAGACACTTAACAATTGTTGAACTTGTGATCCAGCTAAAGATATAAGATCAAATATGATTCCAAGTTTTGTGATAAATGGAAGGAAAACACAAGTGGTGTTCACATTTTTATTATGAAAACATTCAAATGAATAGAAACATAGAGAGAAGAGCATATTGAACTCCTAGATGTTCCTATAATCTAACCTCAACAGTTATCAATGGATGGTAGATTCTCACGTGCATTTTTTTTCAAACCTTAATTTCCCCCTTACTCCCTAAATAAAATACTAGACACAATAGCATTTCATCCACTAAAAATATGTTTGTCTACAAGTCCCTTTTTAAAAAGCAGTGCCTATTAAACTATCATGCTTGAGAAAGATAATAGCATTATTTACTTAATATCAGCTAATAACAAATCAGTGTTCATATTTCCCTGATTGCCTAAAATATTTTAGTTTAGTCATTTTTGTTAAGTTATCCAAATCAGGTCAAAATAAACTCTTCATATGACATTTAATTGATTGATAGGCTTTTCTTATCACTTTATATGAAAATTTTAAACCTACAAAGACAAAAAAACCCTACAAATTACACCAAACCCATATTTACCAACTAGGTTAAATCATATATTATTATACTTGTTCTACCACACATCTCTTCACCTATCTATTCCTCCACTCAATCACTAATCTATCTTAATTTTTGAAGGTTTCCAAAACTATGTGACTGGAATTTAAGATGTGAGAAGATTAATTAAAGATTGGTGCAGCTGGAGTAGACTGAGGCCAAATCATGAAAAGCCTGATTTTTGGGGGTTAAGAAGTCAGACTTTACCTTATGTTATTGTGTGGAAAACAGAAAATAAACTAGATAAACAAGTAAGAAAGGTATGTTGTATAGAGGACAAGGAGAAATGTTAAAAAGAGAATTGGAAGCAAGAACAGTTGGAAGGTAGCAAGATTTGCAATTTTAAGCGAGTGGCTAGTGTACATCCCACTAAGAAGATGACATTTGAATAAAGACTTGAAGAGAAGTGAGTGAGCAAGCAAGCCATGGGGATATCCAGGGAATGAAGATTCCAAGAGAGGGAAGGAAATAGTGAGTGCAGGCCCCAAAGCTATGATAAACTGACATTTTAAAAATCATTTTAATGAAGTATAATTATACAAACATTATAAGGATTTTATGAATAATAATGTAACAATAGAATAAAAAGTCACCCATAATTCTGCTACTGCTGGAAAACAAGTTATTTTCATGTTCAATTTTTTAGACTTTTATTTTTCTCTGCACCCATGTTTACCTAAAATTATGCTTATGAAAAAAATTATTTACACATACATGCATATAGTTAATTTTGGATGTTAATATTTTTATTTCTTTTTTTCTTTTTCTTTTTCTTTTGAGACAGAGTCTTGCTCTTTCACCCAGGCTGGAGTACAGTGGCATTATCTCTGCACACTGCAACCTCTGCCTCCCAGGTTGAAGTGATTTTCCTGTCAGCCTCCCTAGTAGCTGGGATCACAGGTATGCACCAATACACTGTGCGTGTGTGTGTGTGTGTGTGTGTGTGTGTGTGTGTGTGTGTGTATAGTTTTTGTAGAGACGAGGTTTTGCCACATTAGCCAGGTTGGTTTCAAACTCCTGGCCTCAGGTGATCTGCCCGCCTCGGCCTCCCAAAGTGCTGGAATTACAGGTGTGAGCCACAGCTCCCAGCCTGGACATTAATTTTGTATAAATATTTTCCATGTATTATATAGCCTACCTATTATTTTAATGCATGTCTATTTCTTATTTATTTATTTATTTATTTATTTATTTATTTATTTATTGAGACGGAGTCTTGCTCTGTCGCCCAGGCTGGAGTGCGGTGGCGCCATCTCGGCTCACTGCAAGCTCCGCCTCCCGGGTTCCCGCCATTCTCCTGCCTCAGCCTCCCAAGTAGCTGGGACTACAGGCGCTTGCCACCACGCCGGGCTAATTTTTTGTATTTTTTAGTAGAGACGGGGTTTCACCGTGTTACCCAGGATGGTCTCCATCTCCTGACCTTGTGATCCTGCTGCCTGGGCCTCCCAAAGTGCTGGGATTACAGGCGTGAGCCACTGCGCCTGGCCGCATGTCTACTTTTTCAACAAATAAAACACCATGAAATCTTTTACTTAGCAATCCTCCTGTTGTTAAATATTTAAGTAGTGCATCTTTATTTTTCTTAAAAATTATAGCAATAAATGTATTTGTAGTTAATTTCTTTTTTTTTTTTTTCTCGGAGTCTCGCTCTGTCACCCAGCTGGAGTGCAGTGGCGTGATCTGGGCTCACTGCAAACTCCACCTCCCAAGTTCAAGTGATTCTCCTGCTTCAGCCTCCTGAGTAGCTGGGACTACAGGTGTGCACCACCACGCCCAGCTAATTTTTGTGTTTTTAGTAGAGATGGGGTTTCACCGTGTTGGTCAGATGGTCTTGATCTCTTGACCTTGTGATCCGCCCACCTCGGCCTCCCAAAGTGCTGGGATTACAGGTGTGAGCCACCGTGCCTGGTCGTTACTTACTTTTCTTAAAAAAATAAATTTTATTATAACTACCTATTGGGTACAATGTACACTACTAGGGTGACAGGTGCACTAAAATCTCAGACTTCACCACTATATAATTCATCCATGTAACCAAAAACCACTTGTACTCCAAAACCTAGTGAATTTTTTTAATTTAATAAATTTTATTATGTATATTTAAGGTATGCAACATGATGTTATGGAATACATATAGATAATAAAATGGTTATTACAGTAAAGCATATTAACATATCCATAATCTTACATAGTTATCTATTTTTTTATTTTTGTGGCAAGGGCAGCTAAGCTCTACTCATGTAGCTAGAGTCCCTTTCAAATCTTTATTTAAGAAAAAATTCAAAAATGAAATTATGGTGTCAAAGGGTGAACATTTCAATGACTTTGCATTCCCAAAGGGTTACATTAAATTGTACTTCAAACTAACAGTATGTGGTTTTACCAACTTCACAAATAGGAGTAATTAAGAATTAGAGGATGTATTTTGATCACTTAAATTATAAAATGGAATTGTATAGCATTATTTTGCATTTTTTATTATTAGCAAATATTAATATTATGCCATGTGTTTCTTTGATAGTTAGATCTGTTAATATGCCGATTGCAGGCTTTAGGCTTTTTTCATAATTTTTTTAATTTTAAGCATTCTACAAATGTTATCTCTCAGGTCCTAGGTCTTAGGTTTTTCTCATAGTTTGATTTTATATTTTAAGCATTCTACAAATGTTGTTTCTCAGGAAAACTTACAACCCACCGTTCTTTTGAAAATATATGCACATCTCTGTAATATACACATGAAATTTTAAATAATTACTATTAAGTTATTCAAACGTTTCAATTTTTCTGATTATAAAATAAATGCTTTTTAGTTTTTTTTTTAACTTTCTACTTGAAAACTAAAAGGCAAGAAAATTAAAAAAATCAGTTCTATTTCTGTGTGAGAGGTAAATGGGACAGCCAGACTTATCTCCCCTCTTTTCCAGTGCCTTATCTCCTTCGTCTCTTTAATCAAATAAAAGTGCATATGCAGACTTGACAGTGGTGTTAGAGGACAATAATGTTTTTACTAATATATAGGAAACAGGAAGAATAGTATTCTGTTAGTAGATAAAACAGAGGAGAGGGCATCCCTCCACAGCAGGCTAGGAATGTACTGCAGTGAAAATGGGGGCCATTGCCTACGTGGCAAAACACTGAAAGTTCCCAAGATAAAAATCAGTGACTATGGGAGAAAATTTTCGCAACCTACTCATCTGACAAAGGGCTAATATCCAGAATCTACAATGAACTCAAACACATTTACAAGAAAAAAACAAACAACCCCATCAAAAAGTGGGCGAAGGACATGAACAGACACTTCTCAAAAGAAGACATTTATGCAGCCAAAAGACACATGAAAAAATGCTCATCATCACTGGCCATCAGAGAAATGCAAATCAAAACCACCATGAGATACCATCTCACACCAGTTAGAATGGCAATCATTAAAAAGTCAGGAAACAACAGGTGCTGGAGAGGATGTGGAGAAATAGGAACACTTTTACACTGTTGGTGGGACTGTAAACTAGTTCAACCACTGTGGAAGTCAGTGTGGCGATTCCTCAGGGATCTAGAACTGGAAATACCATTTGACCCGGCCATCCCATTACTGGGTATATACCCAAAGGATTATAAATCATGCTGCTATAAAGACACATGCACCCGTATGTTTATTGCGGCATTATTCACAATAGCAAAGACTTGGAACCAACCCAAATGTCCAACAATGATAGCCTGGATTAAGAAAATGTGGCACATATACACCATGGAATACTATGCAGCCATAAAAAATCATGAGTTCATGTCCTTTGTAGGGACATGGATGAAATTGGAAAGCATCCTTCTCAGTAAACTATCACAGGAACAAAAAACTAAACACCGCATATTCTCACTCATAGGTGGGAATTGAACAATGAGATCACATGGACACAGGAAGGGGAATATCACACCCTGGGGACTGTTGTGGGGTGGGGGGAGGGGGGAGGGATAGCATCGGGAGATATACCTAATGCTAGATGACGAGTTAGTGGGTGCAGCGCACCAGCATGGCACATGTATACGTATGTAACTAACCTGCACAATGTGCACATGTACCCAAAACTTAAAAGTATATATAAAAAAAAAAAAATCAGTGACTATTGAGCAAAGTGAGTTCTGGAGCAGTATTTAGGGAATTGCATTAAATGGCTCTCACCGGAACAGCTGCATCTGCTCATCTTGTTTTATGTTTCCTCGAGGCATGGACACAACATCTATTTATTTATTTTCCACCACTCTTCCCCACAATGCAAACTCTATCAGAAAAGGGACATCCTCCATTCTGTTCCAGTGCCTAAGACAGTGTCTAGCCCACAAGAGGTCCTCAAGATGTGCTGCGTCAATGAGCCCAATCCAAAAATCTTCCCCACATCTTTCAAATGGTCAAAGTCCCTCTGCTCCCGGATCTGTATTTCAATGTACTACTCTTCGTGTTTCCAATTAAATTCCATAGGCCCTGGGTTCTTTCCGGTAATTCTTTCTATGGAGACTGTCATACCTCTATTTCCATGATGTTTCCTTGTTTATCTTTTCCAGATTCATCAAAGGCATTTAGTAGGTCATACAAGGAGGTTCATCAAGACTGTCAGCCAAGTGTAATTTTTATCCAAACATGTTATGTTTTAATAATTTAAAATTGTATTCTTGGCCTCTCTGGCTACATTAGAATGTGTCATATTTAATTGCTTATGCCTTTTGCTTCAGTAGAATGGGGCCTGGAGGACCTCTGTAAAATTCTTCAGTTACAAACATTTTCCCAACTACTTTAATGGGATGTGCCTTTCTGGCCTCGTGCACTTTTTTGTTGTTGTTTTTAAACGCAACAAAGTGTCAGTTTCGCTTCTGGCCACACTATAACCATTCCCCAACACTGATCTAACTTCAAAAGCATGAAAAAGTGTGCTGTGCTTTTGAAGTTGGGCAGAGAATGCACATAAACATATCCTAAGAGAGTACCATTTCAAAAAAGCCATTTCCTATTAAGCAGTTTCAAATTTTCTTTTATTTCTCTTTTCATTAAAAAAAAAATTAGTCAATGTTCTCTTTCAGTTTTGCTTCTACCTAGTTTATCATATTGGTGAACTTTTGATCTTAAAGTTTTGTTTTTCTACATTTATTCCAACGTTTTGTTTTATACCACATTGCCAAAGCATTTCTGCTGCTGTATTCCTAAGAGTGGTTCTAAATGAGAAGCTCTCAATAATGTTTGTTTAACTGTTCAATCTTCATTTAGACTCTGGATAGCAGCCCTACTGGAGGCCTGGTATAGAGCAAGAGGGAATCATGCATCTGATTTAAGATTTTTAATAAAAAGTGAATGTTAAAAGTAATTTGCCAACAAGGGAAAATGGCAAAGAAAGGAGCAACCCAGTGAAATTCCTGTTATGGTGAATACAGAATTACGAGAGTGAACAGGCATAAAGGGAGTGGTGTATCTCACACTACATTAAATCTGCTAGGGACAGACACTCAAAAGAGGTTCAGAGAATATAGTACATGGAATCTTCATAGCAGAAACTGAGGTTGTGATATGAAATCATTCCAATACTGTGATAAATGGAAAGAGCCAACTAGACAATTGAAGCTCAACATCTTTTATAAATAATTGTTTAGTTTGGATTTTAGTCAATGAATATTAAACATCTTCTGTCTGAATTATTTTTCTTCTACATACTTTACCTCAGATCATTTTAACAATAATACTGGAATGTATGTAGTATTTCCCTTTTACATAAGAGAAATTGAAGCTCAGAAATTTTAAATAACTTGCAAACATTACACAGTTAGTAATTGTTCAAGTTGGAGTTTTATTACCAGATGGTCTGATTCTAAATGCAGTGTTCTTTTCATAACATACAACTTTCTCTGTTGGACCTACAGTGGCCAAAGTGAACGAAAAATAGCCAGATAGCCATTGTGTGCTTTATAGAAATACTCGTGCAGATCAGAATCACGATTAGCAGTGGTCATGAAGCAGATAAGGAAAGTCAGCAAAATATTTTCTGACTTCAGAAAGGAAAAGTATGTCTCAAGACAGAATTTATAAATGCCACATATATTCTTATCTCGCCAGTTCTGTTCAGCTATTTCTGATTTAAACATTTTTCCCATCTTTCTGGTTTCAGATGAGACATTGAACAAAGTCAAATTAAATGAGAGCGAGTTTCTTTTATTGTAACAAGATTATGTACATATACATATGAATGCAGCTATGAGCACAGACTTTTTAAAGAATTTTGATATTCAAATCCTTCTCTTTCAAATATTTCATTCAAACCAGAATATGGAAATATACCAGAAAACAATAGGAGAGAAAAATACCATTCTATTTGTAAGTTACATGTAATTACTCTTTTGTTTTGCTAAGTCATCTCTAGTCTGAGAAATGATTACTCTTATTAAGCATGTGGATGGAATATATTGATGAATATATAAAACACAAATAATGGAAATATGTATTTCTTTAATATTTTTATATGAGATACTTTAAGAGTTAAAATTTTATTTTACAAATACATCTGTATTTAGATCAGGCCAATACAAGGAGGTATAAATATTTTCTTTACTAAACTATTTGATGTTTATCCTATAAGCTCATCATATTGCTTTTTTATTTCTCTCTCTCTCCCTGCCTCCCTTGTTCTTATTTTTGAAAGGGCCACTATGAGCCAAAGAGAGAAGAAAATATTTGTTTTGTGCCTTGCATAATTTTTCATGCACTTTTTGGGTTATATTGTGGTATTGCTCTCACCAAGAGGAAGCAAAGACCTCCTTTTCCTGCTGTAAAAATTTCATACATTCAAAATGAATTGTATCTAAAAGTTCTCTCTTCCTAATCAAGTATACTTCTCCTTCACTGTTTTAATGAAATAGTTTTTTATCTGTAGTCATTAAATCCAGTGTATACTGAAAAATGCATTCTTGAATCTGATCCTTGCTCTTGTAGAATCTCTCTCTTTTGAGCAGGTACTTATGCTCTAAATGATTATCTTCATGATGACTGAATTTTACAATAGATTACGAATAACTACTGGCATATGTTCTTTTTCATATTTGAGGATGACAACCATCATTGGATTCATTAGTAGAATGCATACTGTGTAGAAAGGAAATGTAAGAGGAAAGGAGTACACAAATGCTAGCGTCAAGACTAGTGTCAAGACTATTTGGGTTTCATATTTCTGTCACTTACTAGCTGTAGGAAAACCAGTGAAGCTCTCTGTGTCTTAATTTCATCAACTGTGAAATATACCCACCTTGGATCAATTTATGGAATAAATGACTTAATTTGACATAAAAGTGTTCTATAAATATTAACTATTTAATTATAATAATGCTAATACAATTATTGTCTTATTAATATTTGTTTTATTGGATTTTTTATTGATATACTGATTTTCCTATGAGTTGTGCAGCCTCCACTATTATCCTACATTTTACTAAATTCATAAAATCTGACAGCAGCTTGCTAGTGTTAAACATATTATCTGTTGCCCCTGGGATCTTATGAGAGAATGGCCTTGACCTCATTAAAATGAGGTCATAAAACGAGATAGGTCCAAGTCAGTTGGTGACTGCTCTTACTGGAGTAATTATACTATATGATTCTCAGCTCGTCTTTGGTCTAAAAGGATAACAATGGTACTTGTTTGTACAGCACCAACACAGCATTATCCTGCAACTCGAATTTAAAGCTATCAATTGATTATAATTATTCCTTGAAACAGTAAAATGTTTAATTTCATTTACATTTCATTAGCATCATTATCACTCATAGCACTAATTGTGCAAAACTTTACTTTTTTGGTAACTTGAAAAAGTAATATTTTGAGGCATGGAAAATTGAAGGAATTACATTAATTCTTTAAATTAATTAATTTCTCTAGAGATATCTTCCTTTGATGCTCAAAGAAAATGAGCAATCATTTGTTTCCAGTGTGTGTTGTTTACTGGACCCCTTTCTGTTAGTGTTTTTAATAATTGGGAGTAAAGGATAGTCTAATTCACTGTACATTACTGAAGAAATCTCCTGTATATCCAACTGTGAACTGTTGATAAGTCATGATATTGGCATAAAGAAGTAGGTACGACTGCACATGTGTGATTTATGCATCTATTTCTGTGTTTTCTCCTGCCATCTGTACAGTAGCAGAGAAGCTGAACCACATACCTCAGTTTATTTAATGACCATATTTAACTCCCAGTGTTCCCAGCATGCAATAAAATTATATTAATGATTACAAGGAAAACATTAATAAAGAAGTAAATCAGAGAGCTTGTGGGTTCAGCCAAAATGAACTTCCTAGTTCATGCTGGCCCATGTGAATAGGGATCTGATTCAGGTTAAGTTTTCATTACCTTATTTCTCCATTTGGAAGGCTGTATGAATACTAATGAAAGCAAAGTGGTCTCAAGATGGGTAAACATGCAGAACCTAATAGTATGAGGTTTTCAGTAGTTCCACATGGAATTATAATAATACAATAAACACAGTGGTGAGGTATTAATAATAAATATGTAAATGATTTACTCTTAAAAATAGCTGTTCTTCAAAGGTGAGAAGCCCTTATTTAATTATTTGTGCTGAGTGGCTTGGAGAAATGCTGATTTCAGTGCTTATGTGTTCCTTGGGAATGAGGCAGGCAGGTTAAAATAAAAACAAGCCAAATAATCAAACAGCACAAGTATGTGGGTTGTTGAAGTTTTTTTGTTTGCCTGCATGCTGATTTACATGCCTGAGCAAAATGGAAAAAATAGAGCGTTCAGGCCTATTAGAACAGAGCCTTCCTTTTGCAAATAGACCATGATTAGAATACATAGTGATATGATGTTGGATATAGATTCTCTGAAATGAAATGAAGTCTCTTTGGGCCCATTCTTACTGCTGAATTTTATGGGAGGAAGTGGATTCTCTAGTGGGACTGTTAAGGCCTGCATTCTAAGGAAATAAATGCATATTTAATGAGTTGCAACCACATGTGAAGCCTCATGCTAGGCACTGTGGAAATAAAAAATAAAAGATGTAGTACTGATGCTGAAGGCATTGGACCAATTAGAGATATAAACTCATAACATGAAGTGCTAGAAATAATAGAGTCGTTGAAATTGGATTTGAATTTGAATCCGGGATCACCTGTCAGTTCAATGATGTGCGCAATTTACTAAAAAAACACTTTGAGTTTCACTTTCATATCTTTATAAGAGGACTAATGAAACCTAACTTGCAGGCTTAAAATGATTATAAACAATTATTTGCAAGAAGCCATGAGCCAGAAAATACACTGTGCATTTTTCACACAACCTGTGAATTTCTCCAAATTGCCACTATATTGTAATATAACTGAGCTCTCAAAAAATTTCAGTAAAAAGCTAAACTGCTATGATGAAAACATCCTAAAGTACAGCGGCTCCAACAAGATAAAAGTTTTTCTCTAACATCACCATCTAGGGCAGGTAGGCAGACTCTGATCCAGGAAGTCATCTAGTGATCTCAGTGAGTGGGTCTGCTTTTGTTCTAGCTGCACTTAATTTCAGCCATATACAAGGAAAGAGATAAATATCAGGATGGTGCAAAAGTAACTGTGGTCTTTGCCATTACTTTTAATAAGTTTAAGGTACATGTTGTTAAAGAAAACAAGCTATAGGTTGGCTGCATTCATTTTGTCACATTTCATTAGTGAGGATTTACTCACGTGGTGAAAACTAGGGATATGAGAGCCTGCAAAGTGTGCTGTATAATCATATGCCCAGGAATTTAAAAAAATTGATTTGGAGAGAGCATTTGTTTGCCACATTTGTTCGCAGTTACATAGCAATAATGTAGTTAAATTTTGAAAGTTTATTTCTGCTGGTAGTTGAATCCCAAATTTATATCTCCAGATTATATTTATCTTCTAAGGTCCGTAGCAATAAATCCCTCTCCCTTACTTAAATCATCTTCTTGCAGGTCTCAGAGCCATTGCATACTTAACAAGTATACATCTTATCTCTTGATCTACTTTGTAAATCTGGATCTTTTTCAGTGGTTTCCTACACCAATGGAGCATTTAGTTAGGCAAACCAGACACAGCAGCATTGCCTTTATCAGTCTCTACTCCCTCATCTCCCAAAGCCAGTTGAAAACCAAGCCCTGAAGCCTTTGCCTTCTAAACACAGCACAACTCTAGCTACCTCCCTGTCTTCCCACGGATCCACTCTAAACCATGGCACTATCCTCTCTTACCTGATCTAAGGTACTAGCTTCCCAAATCGTTTACTCAGGTCCACCTTTGTGACTTGTCTAATCTCCACCTCACAGCCAGAGATGATGTTGTGGATGGAGTTTTGTTCTGTTTTGTTTTATATTCTAAAAATCTGATATTATGCCCCTACTTAAAATTTCTCAGTGACTTTCACATGCATGTTCTTAGTTGAAGACAAGTACAAAATGCTTCAATGTCACCTACAAATCCCTCGATGTTCTGGTCCTAACAATGTTCTGGCACCTCCTCCTACATATGCTGACTCATCTCTTATTTTACTTTGACTTCTTCCATATGGACCTCTTGTTGATTTCTCCTAAGTCCCACTCCATCTCCCAGCACAAGGTCTTTTCATACATGGTTTTCTCTGCACATGTTGTTCTTTCCCCCCATTTTCACTGAACTCTCTCCTGTTTACCAAATAGATCTCAGCTCAATAGTTAATATCTAAAGAAAGGTCTCCTCTAGGCTTTTTGATATCATTATATTTTCTTATATAGATTCCAGGTACAAAAAACATGTTATTCTAATAACACAGTAGCAATATTGCAATGATTTCTTTGATTATTTGTTTAGTTGTCTCTCTACCTACCAGACTGAGGTCTATCCATATACACTGACATATTTTTTTCACTGTAGATTACTAAAGCTTAATATGCCTAGATGGTTCATAATAAACATTCTATAGGTATTTTTAGAAGAACTATATTAAAATATTTTATTTCAAAATCAAAATATGTCTCATTTGTTTCAAACGAGTAGTAAAAAATAGTGAACATCATAAAAATTCAGAAGATAAAGAAATAATATCAAATTGAAAGGATAAAGACTGGCATCACCAATAATGCAATTTTTAAGGTATGTAATGAATGAGAAAAAGCTTTTTGAAAGACAAGAAGAATATATACAGAATTCAGATAACAAGAAAGGCAAGAGCCAATATGGAAAGTTTCTATATTACTGGTGCTCAAGGTGACAGTGGCCAGACCAGATTGATTAAAAAGGAGCATTTTTGTAGGAAAATTATGAACATGAAAAGTTGAGAATCAAATTACATCTATGTTAGGAAGGAAAATCTAGAAGATGGATTTAGTGAATGCAAAAACTTAATTCACTTAGGGATCCAGAGAAGAAAGTTAAGGGGAAGTATAGATGAAGAAGGAAGAATATGAGATGAGAAGATATTGCGGCTGTTTACTGAGACATTTTGTGTCAATTTAGGTGATAAGGGTAGAAACAGAGAAAAAAGCAGCTGAAAAAGAATCATTTTTAAAAATGACTTTCTTTTCAGAATGACATCAAATCAAAGGTGTCTACAACACTATTAAAATGTGGAAGTTGAGCCCAGGAAACAGGCCAGGCATAGATTATGAGTCATCATCATAAAGAGCTCAAATGAAAGAAATAAAAAGGACCTTTAAAAAAGAAAACAGAGAATGAGACAGCAGGAGGCTTAAACTGAACAGTTGAAAAGTTCTATATCAAGGATATCAGAGAAAGCATAAGACATAGCAAAGTTATATAAGAGTTGTATTAAGAGTATGGTAAAGTTGGAGAGGTACTTATGAGATCTCCCTTCAAGGAAGTGCAGTGTAGACATCTTTCAGCTGTCAGCTCCTTCAAGATTTGTCTCTGCTGCAGAAAGCTGGTCCAACCAAGGTCACGCTATTCCAAGAGCAGCCTGAACACACTGACTGAGAAAGGCAGAAGTATAAGCATCTGACATCTCAGTCAGATACAAGGCAATTCTGATGGCCAATACTCTTTCCAGAGTCTCTTGCACTCACACCTGGTTGGCCAACGCTATGTCAGACATTCATTACGGTTGTACTTCTGCCCAGTCCTGCTTCCTCCTTCTTCCTGTCATAGGTGTTGATCCATTAAAAAACAAAACGAACAAACAAACAAAAACTTTGCATCCCAAAGCCCACCTCAGCATGGGCTTACTCAGAGACCCAACTGTGATAAGAGCTGGGAGAAAGAGCATATGAGCTTTAAGGATGTATTTCATAATAATCATTTAGGTATTAATAGAACATTACCAGTCTCGGATAACATTTACATGAGTTCTTTTTGATACCTCATGTCCCTTTTTCAAAGTTGTCGAGTCATTTCAGGAAATTGAGTCTTAGGGATTTAATTTCTTCCATGAATTGATTCTGCTTGTTGGACGTGTGAATCTGGAACTCAGAAGAGGAGTGATCAGGAATCATCCAGTTACTCTTCCTGAAAGCTATACCACTTCTGTGGCAGAACCAGGGCCACAAATAAGAACTTCTGTCTCTAAGCAGAAGTTCTTTTCATTTCATCCTGTCGTGGGAAGTCAGGGACCCTGAACAGAGGGACCAACTGGAGCCACGGCAGAGGAACATCAATTGTGAAGATTACATGGACATTTATCAGTTCCCAAATAATACTCTTATAATTTCTTACATCTGTCTTACTTTATTCTCTTAATCCTGTTATCTTTGTAAGCTGAGGATGTACATCACCTCAGGATCACTATTGTGTTAACTGTACAAATTGATAGTAAAACATGTGTGTTTGAACAATATGAAATCAGTGCACCTTGAAAAAGAACAGAATAACAGCTATTTTCAGGGAACAAGGGAAGACAACCATAAGGTCAGACTGCCTGTGGGGTTGGGCAAAATAGAGCCATATTTTTCTTCTTGCAGAGAGCCTATAAATGGACGAGCAAGTAGGGAAGATATCGCTAAATTCTTTTCCTAGCAAGGAATATTAATAATTAATACCCTGGGTAAAGAATGCATTCCTGGGGAGAGGTCTATGAACGGCCGCTCTGGGAGTGTCTGTCTTATGCGGCTGAGATAAGGACTGAAATATGCCCTGGTCTTCTGCAGTACCTTCAGGTTTACTAGGGTGGGGAAAAACCCCACCCTGGAAAATTTGAGGTCAGACCAGTTCTCTGATCTCAAGCCCTGTTTTCTGTTGTTTAAGATGTTTATCAAGACAATATGTGCACCGCTGAACATAGACTCTTATCAGTAATTCTGCTTTTGCCCTTTGCATGTGATCTTTATTCTCCTTTTTGCCCTTTGAAGCATGTGATCTTTGTGACCTACTCCCTGTTGTTGCACCCCCTCCCCTTTTGAAATCCTTAATAAAACTTGCTGGCTTTTAAGGCTCAGGTGGGCATCACGGGTCCTATTGATACGTGATGTCACTCTCAGTGGCCCAGCTGTAAAATTCCTCTGTTTGTGCTCTTTCTCTTTATTTCTCAGATTGGCTGACACTTATGGAATAGAAAGAACCTACGTTGAAATATTGGGGGCAGGTTCCCACGATACCATCCTGCTGCAAATAAAGAGGAAAGTTTATGTAAAATCCTGAACAGCGTCAGATGTTTGAGTAAAGAGAATGACAACTGGCATAACTGATATATTGCTAAAGCTTCTTAGAAAAACCTGAATTTTAAATATAAAAATTGTGAAGATATTGGTACACTCCAAGATTCCTGCAACATGCCTACACTGAAATTCACTTTTATATATAAATAGATAATTCATTTTACAGCATATAGATAAAATAAGGCACAATCTTTTTCAGAAATCATGTTCTTTCCATAACTTTGACTATTTAGCAGGATAGACAAACATTCAAATAGAATGTTTGTTCAATAAAAAAAAGCCTGTAAAAGGGAATGGCAATGGTTAATTTCCAGTAGATACAACAGCACAGTCTCTTATAGTGTCTAGGATTCCCTAGAACTTTATTGTTTCTAAATAAGTCTATCTCAAAGCATCTCATCAGGCGATTTCATAATGTATACTTGTAGACTTTAAAGAATCAGCCCAAATGAAATCAAGGTAATTCATGAATGTTATGTAATTAAAAGAAAGGCATTGAAAAAATATATAGGTTTCTTGGATTGGAGGCGATTTGTAGCTGAAGAGTAAATAAATATATATAAAATGTATCATTTGGAAATACATGATATTTTAACTTCAGGAGGGAGACTTTTATCATTTAGAATTATTTCTACTATATAGAACAAAAAAAATTCTACAAACTCAGACTGCTTTCAAGAATAAGGAAGGTTATCATACCTAATACAAAACTGAAAGGTTGGCAATGACTCAGGTTTGGATAATTCAATGGCTAATGATGCTTTCTGTCTAAATACTCTGTCATAATTACTCTCAGCTTCATCGTAAGGCTTCTGTCTGTTGAATTTTAAGATGGCTGTCCACAGGAGCAACATCGTTATTTTTTTTTAAATATCCAGTGGGAGACAGATAAGCCCTCAAAAAAAATGAGTGATCACTCCCTCAATTTTCCCAAGGATTGTATAGCTAGTTTCTTTTTATATTAGTAGGATATATTAATTAATTTCATACTATGGATGCCTTCAAACATTCATTCTTTTATGACCCAACATGTCTAGGAAGGGCTGGCTAGTAAGCTAACAGAATCATATTAGGGCTATGATAGGAAAGAGGATAGGAGATACTGCATACCCCACGGGTAGGAAGCCAATGGTAACCACTAGATATATTTATTGTATTGCACCTATCAAAATTCCACTGCAAGATACTCCCTTCTTTACTTTTAAATCTGGAAAGATTGATCTTGGTTTGTCACTAGAACATTTAAAGATGGGTGTTTTATATCATTTATCTTCCTTCACCCTGCTGGGTCTCAGTAACAATCCTTGAATATTATTTATCTTGGTTTGATTCACATTTTCTCAGCAGTTGCCTTCAACATGGCTCTTCTTTGTTCACTTCTTATTTATTAAGCAGCAGATGTATGACATTGTTTGGTTTAGTTCTTTCCAATTCAATTCAACAGTGTTTGCCTCAAACCATCCTTCTTCACTGAGCCATCTTTATCCTGTACTATTCTCTTCTTCTCACTTGGGTACATTAGCAATGATTGTATAATAGGATTCAATTTCTTTTATCTCCCATGCATTCAGAAGTCATCTGATATCATTTGCTTCCATCCATTTTGGGTCCGTTCAGAGATTATTTATCTTGATTTCTTTTTTCTCACTGAGAAATTATGGAGTTAATGCCACAGGCTAGCCTTTTCTGTAGGACACTATTTCTGATCAAGATATTAGACATTTACTCATGAACACTCTAGAGACTTCTCAGCTTCAATTGAGTCAGCTATGTATTTTCATCACATCATACAAATTCTACTAAAAATATACTCTAATGTTGAAAAATAGAAATAAAAAGAAGTGACCAAGGACATCCTTGGGGTAGATTACTTAAAGCACACACTTTAAAAAATATATTTTTCCTGGATAAAATTCTCTATATGTGATTGCAGGCAATATTTTGCAGAATCTGCCTCTTACTCCTCCAAGAAGAAAACAAGATTGAATATTTTATGAGGTTCTGACAAAGTATTTACACCTGAGTGTTAACTGTTGGCTTCAATATAAAGCATCTGCAAGTACAAGGTCTGGATTTGCCCTCAGCACAAGCATTGAAATTTCCCTGCCCAGAAGATATGCTACAAGACATCCTTTCCAATTCCAGTTAAAGTTTAACGTTGAAAAGTCTATAGGTAAAGTGGCTGAAAGCTTTATAATTGCATGATAGACAAATTATATTCATTTAATGGCTAATGTACATAGTTCTTTGCTAATTTATACAAAAACCAGTCACAACTCTAGCTCATCACTGCATTCAGTAATTTACATTTCAAAGAGACGATCTGGTACTATTTCAAAGAGTTTATGTTTTTCTGATTTAAAAAAAAACAATTGCTTAAATCTTTTTCTCTCCTGGTGTTCTACTTAAAATTCAGTTATGTATTTAAATCATTTTTATAACTCAGTGTTTTTCAATAGTAACTTCCATTAGAACTTCTGAGAATATTCTACCAGGAGATTCTACCTTGTTGCTTGGCAGGAGATTCTACCAAGCAACATGGGTTTTTTGAAATGGATACACATATAGAAATAGATTCACACATATAAACTCTAAGAGTTGTTTTTCAGGTTATGTAAACCATTTGGTTTTAGACATAAGAATTTTGGCAATTTTACTTCAGATTATGTTATTGATGCCATCAAGACCCATCTCCCTTAGAAATATAACAATTGGGGTGCTCACCTGGCTAGGCAGGTAAACAGTGGTCATAGTGACATCAGATAACCCGTTAGCCCTCATCAGAGTCTTTAAACAACTGGTGCAACACTGAAGTGGTAACCTCTTCTGGTTCATAGAATCTTTGAGAATAACCCTGATTTCATGACATTTCAGAGCACATCATAAGGACAGAATATATCTCCCTCAGAGAGTGATACAAAGAATACAAAAATAAAAACATTTAAATATGCAACTGCAAAATATTGTCCATACTCTCTTCCCATCTTCCCAGTTGTATTTTCTTCCCTTCACCATAACATTATGTCAAAAAAAAAAAGAAAGAAAAAAGAAAAGGAAGGGAAAAAAGGCAATAGAGAAGGTCATTTCTGGTTCTTTTAGGGAAAGTTATCATTTTTTAACAATCAGTGGTCTACACTGCCAATTAGGTGATATTGTCCAGATTCCAGAGTATTTCAAGAGGGGTTGCAATGTTGCCCAAATTCAAAACTATCATTGATATATTCTCTGTGCTTTAGAGGGTCTATATTCAAATAGAATACAATATGAAAGAGCCTTCTGGAATTGTGCCATTTAGCGGTGCTGGTTCTAAAACCTAGGTACATTCTCACATTGTCTAGTATTCATAAATCCCTGGTTAATTGGGTGTCATATATTAGAGAACAAAAAGCCTGACTCTCATTAAGAAGTCAAATAAAATGTGGAGTATGGAAGAAAGAACTCTTTAGCAGTAGAATCCCTACACACAGCCTGAGTGAACCTGGAGGTTTGTAACAAAAAGAAAAATAAGGACCCTTTAGTGAAAGTTTTCCTACAGAGCTAAATTTGTTGAATTTAAAGAAATGTTTTTAAATTTTCCAATTAGGTCTTGGCAATTTTTTAAAATGAGCAAAACTATGACAACAAACTCATTTAAAAATATTATTTGAGATACTATGAGATACAGTAGTTTGGAAACTACTGTTATAAGTCATTAAGATTAAAAAAAAATTGATTATCATCTTTCATGTATATACCGGCTCACTCAACTTCATAACCATTCCTGGTTTGAAGGGAGGAGAGACCAGTGGAAACACATTTGACATGTTTTTGTGGCCATTGTGGTTTATTGCAATTCTATTTTGATGTTAGTCCCTCACATGTTTACTACCAGACTTCTAACAAAGACAATAGTAATAATCAATAGTGATGACATTAAAGCATTTCATTCAAATATTTCAAAGCACGTTAGAGCCATAGAATCTGCTTTATTTACTAAGACAGTTTTAAAAGTTTCATAAAATAATGTTTTGTGGAGGTGAACGGCAATTATTCTAATTCTGAAATTCACAATTATAATTCTTGTTTTATATTAAGTGACTTACAAAGTGTACCATAAAATATAATCATGATGTTATTTTCAGTGTTATAATAGTCAATTATGTGTTACATTATTTTTATTGTTTTACTCGTGTACATGCAGGATTCTTGGAAGGATTTTTGAGTTCCTCAAAGGCAGAGTTTGTCATATTTCTTTTGATCAATGAAAAAACCCATTTCAGGGTTGTTTGCATAATTGGAGCTAAGGAAATACTTCTTATATTCTGTTTAATAATATGTTTAACTTTGAGAGGTAAATATTTTAAAAACATTTGGAAGCATTAACCTAGATATTATAGACAAATTTTTAAAAAGTTTTTGTAAGTGTATATTTCTATCCCAAAGTCTGAAATAGAGTGGCAGAGGGTCGTGAAGAGAGAAATTAGGTTCAATATAACTTTCTGTTTATGTACGTTGAGCATGGAAATCAAAGTTTTACTGCTAGGTTTTAAAGCAATAAACTGTGCTATTCTTATTAATATATTTCAAAACTGGTTTAAAAATAGTATGACTATGTGATAGCTAAATAAATAAAATAAGGTGCCACAGTAACTAATAAGCACAGCAGTTTTTACAACATGTAGTGTCTTAAACTGTAATATAATTAAGAAAATTTACTTTAACTGTCTTAATTTCTTCTTACTTCAAATACTTTCACACAATCCAGACTATCCACTGAATGACATTTAATTTTTTTTTTCATACTATGAGTTTTTTACTCTTTAACCATTACAGAATTTGCTCTTGCTCTTCAACCATCTGGAAACCTTAAAATCCAAGCTTTTGAAAGAACTCAGTGCTAGTGCTTTTAAAAAATGGATTTATTTCTTCCATGCTTTCTTTGTTCTCTTCTATAATTAACTCTAAGAATTTTTAAAGCATTTATATTAAATTTTCATATCTGATTTTGAAACTACAATATGTATTTTCATAAACATACTGATATTATGCCTTTGAACCACTTCCCCACATTTGGAAATAATTGACAGAAATAATCCCATGACTAACTGCTATTTTATAGGTTTGTGTAGTTACATGGTGTATATTTTATCTGACTGTGGCCAATTTTATTTACATAGGTGCAAAAGTGTTATTCATTAACGCACATAAGCCTCCTTGGTCTATGGTCAGTAAATCTAAAGCCCTATAAAATATCCATATGATGAGTCTGCAAGACGTTATTTATCTTTTCTTTCTTTTTATGTTTTCTAAGTCATCTTCTCTGAGAACAAAAAACCACCTATTTCTACTAGTTTTTGTCTTCAGTATTTACAAGAGTTTTTCCCCTTACTCCAAGATCTCCCAAATTTGTCAGTGCCCTAGGATGCCGGGAAGTCATATTTAATGCCCGAGAGGCTTTCTAAGAATTGTTTCCACATGTGAAATACAGACCCTATTCCTTAATGGTGAGCTTGTCAGACCAGATTAGTTGAGATTTATATTAAAATGTGACATTTCTGATTGAGTTCACAGTTACAAATTCACTTTGTCCTATATTACATCCTGGTAGGAGTATGCATTTTTATCAAACCCAGAAATAAGTGCATTGCCATAAATGTAAAGAAAGCCAGTGAAGGCATCCTGTATATATTCTAGCCAACATATCGAGGAATTTTACGGACACAGTCAATTCATATCTGCCATTTTGTGCAGATAACCTGTCTTTTCAAAACAATGGGGGGCACTTTCAGTGCTTATTTACTTTTTATTAGCAAATAAACTGTGCTTTTAAAATGTAAAAGTCATGAATTTCTTAAACTCATATCTTTAGTTCTTTGATCACTTCTAAATCAGCACTCTTCATTCTATGATTTATCAGCTCCTGGAAATGTATAGCCTTTTACTAATGAGACAAATTTTTCTGTAGGCTTTTAAATTTGTTACTTTTCTTTTCTCTTGTGAATTGCATTTTTGTAGAAAATTGTGAACTGTCTTTTTAAATTTTTGTGCACTGATAATTGAAACATTTCCTAATTTGACAATTTACTTAAAGCATAAATATTATATCTGCATCTTCTTATTGAATTCAAACCTACAACTCAATTTCGGCTACCTACTAAGCCTGTTATCTAAATAGGTTTTCTTCCTTTACAGGGAGGTAAGCTATCCATCTTACTTTAGAAAAAAAAAAAAATTAATGCTTTCAGCTTGAGTGCATGTGGAAAACTATTGTTGTACTTTAATTAAGCAAATGCGTTGGTGGGAATTTTGAATAAAAATAAGAAAATCCATTAGAGATAATTGGAAATAAGGTATAATTTTAGTGGTACAAAAATAAAGATTGCTCTATAAATATACCAATACATAATGGGATTTCTTGGCTGATTCAGTATTTACAAGTCATAAATTCACTTGCAAAGATATTAGGCAATACAGAAACTCCAAGTTAAAATGATGAATTCTCTGTCAGATGAAAATCAATCCAAAGTAAATAAAACATATCTCAAAAATTATAAAACTAAAACAATTCAAATTATAAATTAAATTTTAAAAATTATTCATTTAGGATTTTTTAAGAAAACTATTATGTTTAGTGAGCTGTTCTTCGTAACTCTTTCTATAAAATGTAGTGGCCCAAAACAATGACTTTCCCTTTGGAAAGTGATTGCTTTAGTCTTAAGGAATAATTTTAATATTTAGAGATTTTTTAAAGTGTTGCTATTTTAGTCCAATTTGGATTGCTGTAAAGGAATACTTGAGGCTAAGTAATTTATAAAGAAAAGAAGTTTTTTTGGCTCTTGGTTCTGCAGGCTGAACAAGAAGCATGGCATCACTATCTGCTTCTGGTAAGGACCTCAAGAAGGTTCTATTCATGGCAGAAGGTGAAGGAGGAACGGAAGTGTCACAAAGCGAGTGAGTGAGGAGCGGAGGAAGGTGTCAAGCTCTTTTGAACAACCAGCTGTCTCTTGAACTAATAAAGCAATAAGCACCAAGTCTGTTCATGAGACATCTGCCCTCACAAACCAAACACCTCCTACCAGGACCCACCTCCAAGTGGGAATCATATTTCAACATGAGATTTGGAGGGGATAAATATCAAAACCATATCAATTGGCTTCTTAAATTGGTGAGGTTGCATTAAATTGGAATTAGACCTGCTTTTTAAAGAGCTTCATAAAATGTTTCTTTCAGATCAGTACGTGCTGGCTTATTTTGACCTTTACAGGAGGAGTAAGGATTCACCGAATTTTTACTTTTTACAGGAGACTTTAGAGACCATTTAACTGATGGTCTTTATACAGATGCGGTCACTATGGGCCACACAGATTAAATGATTTCAGTCACACAATCAATAGCAACAGTCTGGTGCTCTAGTTGTTTTAAACACTGATTTGGTAACAAATCAGTTACCAAAATGTTAGCTAAAAGGGTAGCCTCTTTTTTAAACTGAAAAAGTATCTATAAATATGAAAGATAAAAATAATAGAAAAGTAGAAGACAGTCGAGGGGTTTGTTTATATCTAATTGAGCCAAATCTCTTATACAGCAGTTCCTCAAATAACATTTTGTTCAACATCATTTCTTTATGATGTTGATGAGAAAATAAAATTGGTTCCTGGCCAGAGCCACTGTCTGTGTGGAGTTTGCACGTTCTGCCCATGCCTGTGTGGGTTTTCTCTGGGTTCTCCAGTTTTCTCCCACATCCCAAAGCTGTGCACGTTAGATGAATTGGTGTGTCTACATTTTCCCAGCGTGAGTGAGTGTGGGCATGGGTAAGTGTACCCTGCAATGGGATGGAATCCTGTCCAAGGTTGGTTTCCACCCTTCACCCTGAGCTGTCAGGATTCTCCAGCTGGGAATCAAATTTCAACATGAGATTTGGAGGTGATAAATACTGCAACCATACCAATTGGTTTCTTACCCCTGAGGTTGGACTGAACCTTAATGAACTGAACTGAATCCTGAACTGTAATAATTGGGTATATAATTATCATACTTGTTTTATTAATCTTTCTTAAATGTATTATAGCTCACATTTATCTCAATGTTTAATATTAGAAGAGTTTTAGTCTTTATTTAGAAGTTTGATGATGATTTTGCGACGAGACATATGCCATAGAAACTTAACTCTCATTTATATCAATCAGCCTATTATAACATTGGTTTCATCATAGGTCATTTCACTTAAATTTGCAGTTGCCAAGCACCTATTGATGATATTAACTCAGGACTTACTGTATACATGTTTGGGTTCATTTATGTCTATGTGTCCATCAAGAATAAATCCCATACATTATTATTATTTAAACTATTACTTTCAAACTCCTCCTCCATCTATTTATATGTCATCTATCATTCTCCTAATGATACATTAGCTTTTCTACATACCACTTACCAACCCTCATATTTCTTATTTCTCAATTTATAGCTCATTATCAGGTATTCTGGTCATAATTGGATTTGGCTAGTAGCTTATTAATCTTTTCAAAAATAATTTGGTAATAACCTATTATATACACAATGTGGGGGATACATTATTGATCAGGGTAGATGGAATTCCTTTCCTGGGAGCACTTGCCATCTAGAGTAGGGGAAGAGCACTCCATGAACCGATGCTAGTGCTTAAACTGTTAGTTGTTTATTACTGCTTAACAAGTTATGTCAAAATTTAGAAGGTGTAAACAACAAATATTTATTATTTCCCAGCTTTTCTAGGTCAGGAACCTAGTTATAGTTTAGCAGGGTCTTCTTTCTCAAAATTTTACAAGGCTGAAATCAAAATGTTGGCCAGGGCTGTGGTCTCATCCGAAGGATCACCTAGGAGAGTATCTACCTTTCTTTAATTTCACTCACATGGTTTTGGCAGGATTCAGATTATTGTTGGTTGTTAGACTGAGGATCTCATCTTTATCACTAGCAATGGGATGAAGGTCTCCATCAGTTCCTTATTATGTGGACCTCTCCATAGGGAAAAAATTACAACAGTGTTTCTAACTTTCATCATAGTAAGCAAGCAAGGGAGAATGAGGAGGGAAATAAGATGGAAGCCAGGGTTCATTCATGACTCGATCTTGGAAGAGACATCCCATCCATTTTGTGATATTCTGCTCACTAGAAGAAATTCACAACACCTGATTCACACTCAAGGGGAGATTACACCAGGGCATGAATCAGGAATTATTGGTAGCTATCTCAGAAGCTATCTACCACAAGCTTGTATTATATAAAAATATCAGTATGTGACCAATTGGAAATGAAAATAAAAAAACAACATTGTGTCAAGAAATTTTATTTATTTGCTTTTTTGAGACAGGGTCTCACTCTGTCACCCAGACTGGAGTGCAGTGGCACGATCATGGCTCACTGTAGGCTTGACCTCCTGGGCTCAGGTAATCCTCCCACCTCAGCCTCTCGATTAGCTGGGACTACAGGTACATGCCACCTTGCCCGGCTATTTTTTATATTTTTCCGTAGAGTCATGGTTTCACCATGTTGCCCAGACCAGTCTCATACTCCTGTGCTCAAACGACCTGCCCACCCAAAGCAAAGTGCTAGGATTACAGGTGTGAGCCACCATGCCAGGCCTGTGTCAAGAATTTTAAAGGGATTCAGATTTTACTCTGTGTTTGTGTCCAAGTTAATAAATTAGAGAGTCTGCCACAATCTCATAGATCTGGTAGGAAGAAAAGGGACTCTCGGCACATAGACTAAAGACAGTTTATGACTTGTAGCAATAAGAGTAGGCAGAGTATTTTTCCATTGATTCACGGATCTGATTCTCAGATAATACAAAGGGTACCGGATTGCAGTTACACATGCAGTGAACTGCACTACAAAAGAGGGATCCTGAATTTAGGCTTCTGGATCTTTTTAATGAACAATAAGCATCCCTGCCCTTTCCTCCAAAGGGAGATACTATCTTTATGTTCAGATTGTAGAAAATGTATGTTTCCAGAAGGAGAAGATAAATTATCTTCTAAGGCTGTGCACTATACAAACATCTTTGAAAATATAGTTTGGAATAAAGGGCTTTAAGTGACTCTGTCACCCATAAGACATGCAGTAACATGAGAGTTCCGTGGGTAATTATCTATCAACATACTGGGTCTTCACCACAGACAGTATGAGAAGCACTGAACTAGAGGTTTTAAACTATTTTTTAAAGACAAATCTCACAATCACTCTAAAATCACTGAGGTTTGTAATACTAAGAGAGAGTACTAGACAAGAAAACTTTGACTTATATATGTTTTATTCTTTTTTAATATTTGAGTCCGAGGTAAGAGTGTATAATAAAGATTCTGCTACAATGTTGAAAAGAACTAGGTAGAACCTGAGTTGAGTGGGAGAAAGATCAGCCAGGCTTCTTAAGCTTGGCTCCAGCCAAATTCTTGCAATTTCATCAAGATAAACCACAAATTGGAACAAGAACAACAATCCTTGAGGGAGTGCTCTGAAGAGCTTGCATCATGATGTATGTTTACACCTTGGAAGACCCATGAAATATCACCTATTAACTTTATAGCTTATTTCACAGAAGAGACAACTTTTGCAATGTTAAACATGAAACACTGATTGAAATGGGAAGACCATGCAAAATCAACTGTGTAAGAGAAGAAAGAGGCATTGTGGTTAGCTTCTAGAAATAACAGAAATCAAGTTAGTAAATTCTAGAAAAAGTATATGGGCCACAAGAAAGTCATGGAGAAGTGAAAAATACAATAAGAAAACACGAAAAACTGTGAAATCGTTTGCATGTTTTTAGTCAAAAGAGTGAGAAAGGCAAAGAATATGGTGGAAATCTAACCAAATAAAGTTAAATATAAGTTAAGGTTGCACTGTGCAGACTCTACCTCGTAAGAATGGAAATATATTGAGGGAAAAGGTCATGCAAATTAAATAATAATTAAAAGCACTTCTGAATATAGTCTAATTTGCTCCATCTTAAGTGAAAATCTGGAGAGGAATTTTAAAGAGAGTTATACTTGAGAGAAACAATGATGTCTTGAAGGAGAGGATTTTGAGTTAGATACACAAGGATAAACTTTAGGTACTCAAGAGGGATTTGGGGGATCCCTGTTACTCTTCCCCCTGACATTGTCAAGTTAGAATAGATAATAAAGAAATAAGTTAGATCTTCATAGTCTCCTCTCTGTTCTTTGATGCTATACAGTAAGCCAGATATAAGGAAAAGTTGAAAATCTTGACTTTGATTCTCTCTGTAAACTGGACTGAGATTGGTGCAGAGGTCGAGGTGTCTTGCTACTTAGAGTGCCCTCCTTGTTTGTAACACCTCCCAAGAGTCATGAATGTTGACCCCTTTCACGTGTGTGTGTCTATATGTCTATATGCGCATATACAAATCCATGTAAAAATTACAAAAATATAGATAAAACAATGATCTGACTTGCAAATTTCCATCCCAATATAATTTCTGTTTCCAGATGTGCATATGATCAGTCTGGTATGTATTTCTTCAGATTTCTACAAAGCTATTTATGTGGTCATACATGTAGACATAGAAATGAGATCATATAGAACAGGGTTCAGAAAACTACAGCCTGTGGACCAAATCTTGTCAACGGCATGCTTTACTGCCTGTGAACCAAGGAAGATTTTTATATTTTTTAATGGTTACATTTTAAATAATTATATAAGAACCTACATAACAACTTCAATGTTCTCTCCTGCCCTGCAAAGCCTTAGATATTTCCCATCTGGCCCTTCAATGAACAGTCTGCCAATCCTTGACATAGAATAAACCTTTTCCTAAAATATCTTTATCTACATTTAAAAACATGTCTTGGAAATCTTTCTGTGAAGCTATCTTATTCATTTTAGCTGAAAGATGATAGTCCATTGCATGAATTATTGTTGCATAAGCCATTCATCTATTGCTAGATACAAAAATATTGTTCCATTTTTTAATATTACAAATAATTCTGAAATATCCACTCTTTATAGTTGCCTTTGAGTGCACACAGGCAAGTATTTGCACATGAATGTCTTCATTAATTTTATAAACACATACATTCTCCACAAATTTGAGGGCATTTCCCACTTCTAAGAATTTTACCAAAGTCAGACACTCTTGGCTTATAACTTTATGACAATTATTAAATCTCAGGGAGAAATGTAACTATCATGTGGACAGCGGTCTTACATCAGCAATTATAATACACTTTTGCATCGGCAGTGCTGTAAAGAATGAACCATTATAACCAGTAAAGTGTTTGGTGAGCACAGAAGTAAAGCAAGAAGTATCACTTATATAAACTTAATGCTTAAAAGCGTCAGGCTAGTTCAGTCGGGTGTATCTATCACTAAAATAGGGATAGTCCTGATAATGGACCATCATATGATAGATTGAGTATTCGTTATCCCATACACTTGGGATGAGAAGTATTTCAGATGTCAGATTAAAACAATTATAATATTTACATTCCACTACCATTTGACATGGTTTGGTTCTGTTTCTCTACCCAAATCTCATGTTGAATTGTAATCCCCAATGTAGGCGGAGGGACCTGGGAGATGATTGGATCATGGATGGGTGGAGAGGATTAGATCATGGGGGCAGATTTCCCCCTGGCTGTTCTCGTGATAGTGAGTTCTCATGAGATCTGGTTGTTTTAAAGTGTGTAGCACTTCCCCCTTCACTCTCTGTCTCCTGCTCTGCTATGGTAAGCTGTGCTTACTTCCCATTCACCTTCTGCCATGATTGTAAGTTTCCTGAGGCCTCCCGGCCACTCTTCCTGTATAGCCTGTGGAACTGTGAGTCAATTAACCCTCTTTTCTTTATAAATTACCCAGTCTCAGGTAGTTCTTTATAGCCATGTGAGAACGGACTAATACACCATTCAAAATCCAAAATACTCCCATGAGCATTTCCTTTGAGTGTCTTGTCAGCCCTCCAAAAGTCAGATTTCAGAGCATTTCAGATATCAAATTTTCACATTAGGGATACTCAACTTGTTTTGGCTACTCCTTCTTTTCAATAGACTCTGTAAGATTCTTATTTAAAATATGCAACTCTACCTCTGTATACTGGCACAGTATAGGAACACTCATCATTTCCTGAAAGTGAAAATAAATATACTGATCTGTCTTTGCTTTTGAGATTGATATTCAGTGGCGCATGATTAGAGGAGCATGTATTATAGGAGAATAGATGAAATTTAATTAACTAAATTCATGGGATTACTATGTAATAATAATGAAGTCATATTACATGTACTGTTGAAAACACTTATTCTAGCCAATTTCAAGTACTATAGTTAATTTGTAGGGAGTACAGAGTGAATCAACTAGAGGAATATGCAAAAGAATAACATATTTAAAAAGACGAAGTATGATTTTGAAACAATATGATTAAAATAGCACATTTATTTACCTGCTCACAAAGGTTTTATCTATATAATGTCAGAGCATATATTTTAAGAACATACACTAACCATATTCCAGTAATTTCATGGCTATCATAAAAAAGAAAGATTGAACACTCTAGGCTGTCCTAAAGCAGTCATTTTCAAATTTAAATATGCATCAGTATCCTTGGAGAGCCTCTTAAGACAGATTGCTGGAACCCACACCTAGAGTTTCTGATTTGGTTGGTGTGATGGCTTTTTGGTGTGTGAACTTGGCTAGGCTACACTAAGTTCCTCATAATTCTTTCTTGTAGGTTTCTACATAGAGTGGGCTACCAGAGATAGCCTCTTAAGAGTTGGAAGAAGGAAGGAAAGCAGCAGCCACTTTGTACCATACACAAACCACCTTTTCCCAGTGATTCAATGAAGCACTGATATTAGTATTGCTGTGAAAGGATCTAGCAGGTGTAATTAACATCCTAATTAGTTGACTTTAAGGAGGTCATTTGGCACCATTGTAGAAAGCCCCCACTAGGACAATGCTTAGTGGAGGCTTGGAGAGTGAGGCTTCCCCCAAGATGCCAGACCTGCAGAGCCACAAGTGTGCAACAACACTAGCCTGGAAGAGCTACGGAACCTAACTCCAACCGCTGAGAGCTGCCGTGCAGCCTGCACCCAGCAAAGTGATGATGGTGGGCTGCCCCAGGCCTTAGGGACCAACCTCCACCCCAGTGTGTCCAGATAGTCATGCATAGAGTCAAAGAAGATTTTTCTCAAGCCTCAGGATTTCATATTGTTTGCCCTATTGAGTTTTGAACTTACTCAGGGCCTTTTACTACTTTCCTTTTATCTATTTCTGCTTTTTGGAATTGGAATATCTATTTAACGCTTGTCCCACCATTGTATTTTGGAAGCACATAAGATGTTTGATTTCACAGGCTCACAGCTTAGAGAGCAATTTGCCTCAGGATGAATCATACCTTGAGCCTCACCCAAATCTGATTTACATAATGTTTAGATGAGACTTTGGACTTAGACTTTAAAGTTGATGCTGGAAAAATTAAGACTTTGAAGGCTATTGGAATGGAATAAATGTATTTTGTATGTGAGAAAAACATGAATTTCGGAAGCCCAGGGATGAATTGCTACAGTTTGAATGTAGTGTCCCCTCCAAAATTTATGGTGAAACTTAATTCCCATTGCAGTGATATTAAGAGAGGGTCTTTAATGAGTTGACCACGTCATGATGACTCTGCTCTCATGAATGGATTAATGCTTTATAAAAGAGGCTTTGGAGAGTGTTTGCTCCTTTTTGTTCTTATGCTCCTCTGCCATGTGAAGATGGAGCAGACACACAACATGCCTGTGCTTAATCTTGGACATCTCAGCCTCCAGAACTCTGATGAAGTTTCTGTTCTTTATGAATTAAAAATAAATAAATAAATTAGGGAGATAATCTTGGGTGGACCTGACTTAATCAGGTGGAAGGCCTTAAAAGAGTAGCTAGAATTTCCATTCTGAGAGAGGGATTGAAAAAGAAGGGGAGGGGAGAGGAAGAAGGGAGAGGAGGGGAAAGTAGGAGTGCAGAGAAAGAGGAGAGGAGAGGAGAGGAGAGGAGAGAAGAGAAAAACAGAAGGAAGAGAGGAAGAGAGACTCCCACTACGGACAACAGCTTCATCCCGTGCTCATGGGGTTTTAGCCTGCCAACTTCTTATAATAGATTCATCTCTCTCTCTCCACTGCTGGTCTGGAATTACATTTTAAAAATCACTATACTAAAGGATTGAACATGAGCCAATGTGTATGAATTACCTAGGGAAAAATATTAAACATAACATAAGATAGAGGTATCAAACAACCTGGAATTTTCAGTAATGAGTAATCTGCCTTGTGTAGAAGTATAGTTTAGTTCTCTCTATTACAAATGTTCAAGCTGAGTTTGGATAATAATGGCACACACCGAGTACTTACCATGTGCCTGGCAATCTTCACAACACACACATATATACACTACCCAAGTTTTTTTTTTTATTATGGCACGCAGAGAGTATACATAATTTGCTCAAGGTCACAGCAGAGGTGGTAAAACTTGGATGACAATGAGACAGTCTGGCTGAAAGCCCATGTTCTCCTGAATAACAGCAATACTGCCAATGTACAGAGATGCCATCAGATACAGAAGAAACAGCCAGCTTGAATAATTCTTTCATTTTACTCTTTTTTTCCCCACTCTCAGAATTGACTCCTTTGATTATTTGTTTGTGTAAACAGTCTTAGTTTTATAAACATGAACACTAAGCCCCCTGGTGACTTGGATAAAATGTTCATATTTTAATTTTTGTAATAATACAGATTATAATTTTTTCTATCATGGGATGACTCAAGTGAATTTAGACCTCAGTTCCTTTATTCATATTGATATTTGTGTTTTTCTGAAAACTTCAAAGTGTGCATACAGCTCTGCTTAAAGAAGTCTTTATTATATGGTACATGTTTGCAGATTAAAGGTTCCAGAAGAGAAAACGTTTTCAGGGCCCAAAATGTTATCAGTGAACTACATCATCTTTATCATTAATCATCATCTGCTATGTCATGCTTGCTCTCCATCTGCTTGGGTATCAGGTGTGATGTTGAATAGTTTCAGTACATTAATTCCCAACTAGTGACTACTGGTGGCAGGCAGATTAGGTTATTCTGTGAGTATTTATTGACTCTGTTAATTGTTTGACAAATCATTGTTGACTACCATACACAGAATGGCAGATGGCCAATAAAGTGTTAAATAAAATTTTCTGTACTTTTGTGATCTCTCGATAGATCTTATATTTAAAAAAATTAAAAAGAAGCAGCATTCTTTCTTTAAGAGGATGAATGAATTATGATATAAAATCAAGGTATGAATAATTTTAGTATGAAAATTAAGCCTGATTTAAAATAGAGTAATGAAGACCAAATTAAACTTAAATGCTCACACAATTAAGGGTTGTTTTCAGGATCTTTTGAGCTTCCCTGATAATAAGTTTATTAGAAAGTGTTCTAGTAATCAATATTATAACAGTAGAAGAGTGAACCTGGGAAAGAATCCAGAGAGAGTGGAATAGTCCGTGGCACAAATGCTTTTTGGATGGAAAAATGAAAGTGAGACAAGGGTGAATTTATGTTCTTTTCCAGTGTTTTTACACATATGAAATTTCAAAATAGCCTGAGTAAGAGAAATTCAGTAATGGAACATGTTTAATTATTTTCACCTTTAAAACTTCAGAAAAAGAAATTTAAATTTCAAAAATTTGCTGATGGAGAAATTTGAAAAACAAATTTAGGAAATATCATGTAGAATGATCTGAATACTGGCAAACCAGTCCTAAGAAATGACAATGAACTGTATAAGAAATTCACAACTACATCTAGAATGGATTTCCCTCTTTCCTTCATTTCATCTTGTGTCTTATTCACCACTGCCTTCCTATATTAACTTGAGTAATGCAAGCTGATTTAATAAATAAACCTCAAAAGTTCAGTGACAACACAACTGAAGCTTATTTCTTGCTAAGATAACACTTCTGGTGCAAATGTTTCTAGTCTGAATGTGAATTTCTTCCATCTAAAGGTTTAGAGATTCATTTTTTTTTCATCATGGAATTCTCCCATTGTCTAGCATTCCAGAGTCTTCTGTGCTGAGATCAAAGAAGGTGAAAAAAGGAGACAGTGAAGAAGGTATTCACACTTCTTAACCTCCTCATACTAGAAGTGACATATGTTACTTTCACTGACATTCTGACAGCAAAAAATAGGCATATGCCCTCACTTAAATGCAAGGGAGGCTGGTACATGTAGTTTCTGTCTGGGCAGCCAGTTCCCAGCCACCACACTATTCTGTGGAGGAACGGCATACATTTTCCTGAATGGTTAACTCTCTCTGACAAATTATTTCACAGATGTTGTGTTTATATTTGTGGAATAAATAGGTTAGGGTGACATTTAATTGGACTACCCTCTGGGAGAGGAAATGATCACCAAGGTGAGAGGTCATCAGTGAAAGTTATGGAGTTTTCTCTCTTGTATAAATGGCAACAGGTAGAAGCAGGTGCCAGCTGCCGTCCTGCTTCATCACACTTTAAGTCTCCTTTTTCTGAATTTTTTTCTGAAGTCTAATGATCAAATTACAAAGTTCATGAGGATAGCGTACAACTGCATGGGACACTTGCTATTTCAAAACTCAAAATACTCATCCATTCCATGAAGCTTTTCTAGACTTACTGAATCTCTTCTAATATTTCCTTATATTTAGCTTCTGAAATACCTCATCAGAATGGCATCTTCTTGATTTGTGATTCAGCTGTAATTAGCAGTGCCCCCTTCTAAATTATCCTTAAGACTTTTAATTGTCTTCTAATTCTTTCTCCCACCACAGTCTCTCCGTCAAACATATCAACAAATATATCATCAAACATCATCTACATACTATAGGGAAAAGTCCTAAAGAGGTCTTGCAGTGAATTAAGTTATGTTTAAAATATTTGCTATGTTAAAATATATCAAATGCTTATTAGTCCAAATAATAATACTAGGATCAATGGGTGGGGATTGGAGAGAAGTAGATCTTAGTGCAATATGAGCAGACACTTATAGAGAGTCAATGAGGTATAATAGGAAGTACACTGAACTTGGAATGCAAACACTTTTGTTTGTATGTCTGCAACAACATGTACTGTACTGGCTGTTGTGGTATCAGAGAGATCAGTTACCCTCTTTAAATCTTAATTTCCTGATGCATAAAATGAGGATTATTAAAAACGATCTTTTCCTTCTACTATACGATCACATGACTATCAAAGGTAATGTCAGTGAGACCCTTTTCTAAACCGTAATGTGCTGTTCAAATGTGAAATTATCACCTGTTAGAACTTTATCTTAATGGAACAAGGTTTCTTGCCAAGTAAGAGATTCTCTTTCACTTGAGTCACGGTGGCCATTCACACTGGGTCTTCCATATTAGCTGGAGGTTAGGATGAGTGCTCTCAAGGGTCTCCCCAAACTGGGAGATCATCTGGTTTTATTCACGTGAAACTCTTCATTTTGCAGGTAAGGAAATCAGAGAGGTAAGGTAACTTTCCCCAATGTAATTGCTAGAGCCAGGACTCTCTTATCATAAACGACATCATTTTTTTTTTTTTCTGGAATCATGTGGGCTTCGATCTTAGCTTTATCTTGGCTTCCTTTAGCCCTTTCTGTCATCTTATTTTGATTGCTGTTTTCTTGCGTACTGACCCAAGAGCACATGCTTTGACTTCATACACAATAATTCCTCCACACTTTGAAGAGATCTAAGTAATATATCTATCAATATCCTGATGGCTCAACTGGTTTTTAGAAGATACAAATCATTCAAATGACTGTTTCACTTGATACTCAAGTTCAGTATGTGTTCTAAGCTTAAGTTAAACTTGGTATGGTCATCTAGGAATTGTACTAGCATTGATACAGTATAACGACAGTACTAGCTACATGAAAGACTAAAACATTACAGAATGATTTTACAATGATCCACAATGTCTGACTATATAAATTGAAATAAAGAAAAATGTCATTACCCCTGTAGCATCTATAAATATTAATATATTTAAATTTTTAAAGACTGGTATTTTCTAATGTCTAAGGAAATATTTTTCAATGAAATAAGCTTTCAGTAGATATTTACTTTGACTGGTTTCTACTATGTAAAATAATAGAAGAGAAGATGGCTTTCCCATTCAAATTTAGCAGTCTAATATGATGGCAATGGAGTGGGAGAACAACAATAGACGTAATCAATTACCAATGACTTAGTCTCGAAGTTTGTCTCAATAAATATATACCTTAGCATGAATCAAGTTACTTTATTTTAAAAATCTGCATCAGAGAAATGAAATTACATGATTTTCTTTAGTATTTGTTGGTCATCTTCACTGAGATTATCAAATCTGTTAAATTGGAAATATTTTCTTTCTCTGCAATCTCACCATTAAAATACTCCTGTTCTCAAACTCCCAATTTGGAAAAATTAATTTCATATTATTCTAAATTTAGAGAGGACAATATTATGTAATTTTAATAGAACAAAAAGGCAAACATATACAGTGAAATTATGATGTATTGATCTGTTTTACCAACAAATCATACTTGCTAATATTGAGAAAAAATATAATTAGAAAATTCTATTCCTTGCATATTGGAAATAATATTTTATGTCTGTAGCCTTTATAGCACTCTGTTTACTATTCCTTTGAAAACTTTATCTGGCCATTGGAAAATGCAGGAAAAGACTGTTGATAGACTCGTGTATCAATACTAGGCAACCTTTTTAAATGGTTTCTTACATTTCTGACACTTGTGATTAACAAGTATATGAAAGATATTGCTATTTACAAATTTCATAACTGGATAATGTTTCTTAAAGCTGAAGCTTTATTAGAGTCACATGCTTGAAAATAACTTCATGAAATCTCAGCATTTTCTCCATCCATTGATGGCTTAGCATATAGTGTGGTCCTTAAATATTAGTTATTATTATCCCAGAAATGGATGAGCTGAGTTAGATGTATGTAACAAGTCACAAGAGACCACGTTTGTTCTTTTCTTGAGTCTTTACTCAATATATTGCAAGCTACATAAGGAATTTACTATTCTCATGGAGAAATTTTAACTTTTAAAATATTCTCTTTTTGTTCTTCATTCTTTAAAATGCAAATGTTGGCTGTCACAAAACAAAGCAGTTTATCACTTTCTCTCAGAGAAAATATTCCTGTTTATCTGCACAGATGTGGGATTAATGACTAGTACTTTTGAGTTTTGCCCACTTAAGCTGTCTGATGCCCACAACAGCTGAAGTGCTCAGGTTCTTGCAGCCAATATGTAAGCAATTCTACACCCACTCCATGACATCAAGCCTAGAATTGTTATCAGACTTTGAATTGAAGAAACTTTTGCTTCACCAGTTTTCATACAGAATATTAGAAAATTATTGTTGGAATTAGTTTTTGAATATTTTACTCACATTGCAAATAGTATGCTAGACTTTGGGAGAACAAATAAAATATAATTCTTAATTTTAAGGCAATTAAAATCAGAGAGAGAGATACAAACACATTACTATTTATTTGTAATGTATTACTATAGTGTCACATTTTATCATCAATAACTTGATTACACAGATGGAGAGCATCGTATCATGAGAGGTGAGTAGGAAGTTTTCAGTTAAAAGTTGCAGTTTCGGCCAGGTGCAGTGGCTCACGCCTGTAATCCCAGCACTTTGGGAGGCTGAGGCAAGTGGGTCATCTGAGGTCAGGAGTTCGAGACCAGCCTGTTCAACATGGCGAAACCCATCTCTACTAAAAGTACAAAAAATAGCTGGGCATGGTGGTGCATGCCTGTAGTCCCAGCTACTCAGGAGGCTGAGGCAGGAGAATTCACTTGAACCCAGGAGGCGGAGGTTGCAGTGAGCCAAGATCATGCCACTGCACTCCAGCCTGAGAGACAGGTTCAAAAAAAAAAAAGTTGCAGTTTAAAGAGTAAGGTTGAATTTGAAGATGAAGAGAATGGAACGAAAGAAAGGGAGAGATATGAAGATATAGAAAGGGACACTTTAAATATATAGGAGTCCAGGCAACATACAAATTATAATAGGATTTATGGGACACTGGGTAGCAAGATTAGCAAGCCAGATAGCAGAAGCAAACAGTACTAGGTGATTAAATAATTTTCTGATAAGTTCTAAAACTTTTAAGAAAGACAAAATTCTAAAACTGATAAGAAAGCATTGGAAGGTCACACTCTCCAAGCTTAATTGAAAGCATTGGAAGTTCTCACTCTCACCACCCAACCTATTGGGACACTATCCCTTTTTGGAACTCTGGCAGCTACATTAGTATTACATATTTAATTAATTTATTATTTATACATGAACTTCCTTGTCATATCTTAAAAATTCCTTTGTCTTAAACTGCAAATGAAGACTTATTGCTTTACTTTTCACATACATAAACTCTTTGAGGGCAGGGTTCGAATATAATAATATAATGTACGCCCTATATTGCATACATGGCTCACACATAGTCGCTATTTAATAGTACTTTGTTTGTTAAACTACATACTTTGTGTGGATATTTGTTTTGATTTATTATCCCCAAGTAATCTTGAATTTTGTTTCCTCCAAAAAAGATATAAGTTCTAACACCCAGTACCTCAGCATGTGGCCTTATTTGAAGACAGAGTCTTTAAAGGGGTTAAACAAATTAAAATAAAGTCATTAGGGTGGGTCCTAATCCAATATGACCAATATCTTCATAAAAAGAAGAAATGTAGATACATCAAGGGAAGATGGAAGAAGATGACCATCTACCAGCCAATGTCTCATAGAGCAGATTCTTCCTAGCAGCCCTCAAAAGGAACCAACCCTACCAACACCTTGATTTCAGATGCCAGCCTCCATATCTGCTAGACAATAAATTTCTGTTGTTGAAGCCACCCAGTCTGTGGAGCTTTTCATGGCAAAAGCCCTAGCAAACTAATACATTCTCTAAAATGACTTCACAATCCTATTGAAATCTTTCAAGCATACATTTTTTTATAAGTCACTTAGGACTCAAAGTTTGTCAAATCCCCTTAATTCCTGATCTCACCAAATAATTGCTCAGTCTCTGCTTCTATTGGCATTAGAAGACCTGACTTTACTGATACATAGGGAAAGTGTCACGATAAACTTTACCATTTCAAATGCAGCTCATGCTCATGAAAGAAGTTTTATACATACCCTCAAAGGTTATTTGTCAAATTGCCAGTTGTCAGTCATCTCTCAATTACCCAGGTATGAATTATTCAGAGCTGGTTTAATCTCAGGCTGACTTCTTTTTGCCTCCAAGCACACATCTGATCTCACTCTCTGTTGCAGCAATTGCTATGTGCTTAGGGAATGCAGACTAATGTTAATATTAGCCCGAGCAAACACTTAAAAGGCTAAATCTGTGTCTAAAAGAAATTAATGCACTGCCCCAAACAAACATGTATCATCTTTGCGTTATCAGATGTTTTGGATTATTTAATACCACGGCTCGTTTCCTTGATAATCGAATCTAATAAGCCCTGTGCTTACACTGTTTATAATTTTGGGTTATAAATCCTTAATCTTCAGTCAGGTGATTTTTATTTCAGTTTTCTACAGTGTTCAGGACAGCATTACAGTGCCTGCTAATATAGGTTGACAACATGATATGGTTTGGCTGTGTCTCCACCCAAATCTCACCTTGAACTGTAGTTCCCATAATCCCCACATGTCATGGGAGAGACCTGGTGGGAGGTAATTGAATCGTGAGGGTGCTTATCCCCATGCTGGTATTCTTCTGATAGTGAATGAGTTCCCGTGAGATCTGATGGTTTAATAATGGGCTTTTCCCCCTTTTGCTCCACACTTCTCCTTGTTGCCACCATATGAAGAAGGACGTGTTTGCTTTCCTTTCCACCATGATTGTAAGTTTCCTGAGGCCTCTCCAGCCATGTGGAACTGTGAGTCGATTAAACTTCTTTCCTTTATAAATTACAGTCTCAGGTATGTTTTTATCAGCACCATGAGGACAGGCTGACACACAACACAAGACTGAACTCTATCCTGCAATCTTAACACTTACATTAGAAGACCTTATTGTATTCTACTCTCAGCTCTGAACAACTCCTGTCTCTTTGGTGACTGCCCATCCTTGATGCACAAGTGAGTCCAAGTTGCCATTTCATGCAACATTATCAACCATCTTCCCAGACCTTATTTCTGGTCTGGGGTTAGATAATAGATTCAAGATAGATGACTCTAATTTCTTTCCTAAGAATTTGGAATTTGGGTTCAGTGAATGAATCCATCTCTTCAGGTGCTTAGATCTTATTATGTAAATTCAGAATCTGTGGATGGCAAAGTTGTCTGGCTTTTGAACTGAGAAGCAGACAGTGCAGGTCAACAAATAAGAGAAAAAGGTGAGGTTTCCAGGCTCTGATTGGTTTTTTCCAGGTGCCCTGTTGCAATTCTGGCCCTGAGTGTTGTGAAACTTCTCCATATCCTTATAAATTCTACCTGTTTGATAAAATGAAGCCTGGTTATGGTTGTGTTTCCCACAACTAACAAAGCAATCATCTGGCCAAATCCCCTTATTTTAAAAATGAGACCGTTGGAGTACAGGAAAGCTAAGTTGTGGGTCCACATTCACAGATAATTTGTATTAGGACTAGGAAAAAGGCATGTAACTCCAAATTCCCAGGCAATAGTTTGTTTTGAGATAACTGTTCAATGCAGTTGTCAATCCTCGAAAATAGTAGAATTAGAGCTTAATAACTGGTAAATTTATCTCTTACTAAAAATAACTGTCATGTACTGAATGGTTGTCTAGTATGTACTATTTACATTCTAGGCCCTTGAGATATAGCAATGGACAAAACAGATGAGGTCGCTGATCTCATGAAGCTTATATTGTGAAAATTATACTCCATCATCCAGATGGTTGAGATCCTTTAAATTTTCCTATAAGCATGAGTACATTTGCACAAATGCATCTCTTGTGTGGAGTCTTCCCTGAGACAAAGTTTATGAATATGCAAAATGGCTGGCTGCAGCCACAGGTACAGTTTGTTCCCCATGGAATGCTGAGAAGCCAGCTGGTCCTCAGAATACAACAGGAAAGGGAAATATAACATAAGGTATTGTAGGGCATATTTACACAGTTTGCGCCCCATGGCTCAGTCCTGTCCAATATGTCAGCAGACTGAGAAAGCTTAAGGAATTCTATCTCCTCAGAGAAAACAGTGGTTGTAAATATATACTAGGCTTCTTGCACTTTTATTTATTTATTTTTTTACTTTGGTCATGACTCTATCACTAATTGCTGTAGACCCCCTTTCATCAATCAACTGACATTTATGCCCTAGTATTTAGGATTCTCAGTATTTCAAAATTGTAAAACTACATTTGCAATCACAATCATTTTAACTCCTTAACCTCACGTTTAAGATTGTCCATGGTCGGGCTGCAAGGTACCTCATATGTATTACAAGCATTTAGTAACTGGTAACTGAAATAATGAATTATTTCACTGTTTTCCCCCAGCTCCACACACTCAGGTCAAGCCAAAATATTTACTCTTCCTGCATACTTCCACCACCACCCACCCCCATGGTTCTTTTCCATCTAGGCCTTTGATTCTGCAATTCAATGTCCTGAGAGTACCTGCCTCCTATCTCTGAGCTGTGACAGCCTCTTCACCAGCTGCTGCCCTACCTGTCTTCACTGATGGTAGGACTTGTTTAAAGAAGCTGAATAATTCACACATGTGCTTGCCTTACATTAGTTATTCACTACAGTACATAGCTATGTGACCTTATTCTGACCAATGGGCTACGAAGGGAAATTTGCTAAGAAAGAATTTTCCTTCACGATAAAATTAAAGCGTGCAAAAGACAGCCCCTTCCTTCCTGTTTTGTCTATAGAAAATAATTACAGTGAGAGGTGAATTTGCTGAAGTCCGCTTGCCACTCTGACTGGGAGGCTGAAACCATCTCTGGGAAACCCAGTCAGAGTCCCACCATTATTTGGCTACTTGACCGATCCAGGATCCAGGTGCGAGCTGTGTCCAGACTTCTTGTTACAAGGGGAAAATGGATCTCCATTCTAAAACCACCTTCAACTGGGTATTTTGGCACTTGCACCAAACCCAAGCGTACCCTTTTATGTTTAGCCCTCTGTATCCTGTATTAAAGTTATTTCCTTATAACTTACATTTATATCATACATTATAAATTACTAAAGTGTTGTTCTCCCGATGGTTAGAAAAAAGAACAAAGTGAAGCTAGAAGCTATGTACTGTTTGAAGGCACACAGGTGGCAAAGAGGAAGGCAAACTTTAAGCTCATAGCATCCTTGAGGTACGGCTTCTCTTGAATAATTAGCCAGATGCTGGTGATTTTTACCAATCCTACATTTTCATGGGTTCCTCTTTTGCAATTAGCCTTCCTTCCAGAATTTATGTCAGTGTTTGTTCATTAATGACTTCATAATTCGTATTATAACTATGCCTGGCCGTGGCTTCCCTGTGGAGATAATTCCATAAACAGCCCACATATTAAGACAGTATAGTATTCCTCAGATACATAAGAAGCAGGATAGCTTAGTAGTTACACCTAGTATGTAGTAGCTGGGAGTTAAAGTGTTGGATTCTTACCCTGGCTCCACTTTAATTCGCTGTGGGCCAAAGAAAAGGTAACGGTAGAAGATACGTTTGAATCAGCTCTTTCTTTCTCTAAAGCCCACTGTAACACTCTGTTGCTGCTATTGCTGCAAAAACCATTTCATAATTGATGTTTTTCTAACCCCAGAATCTGACACACATGGCACAGTATCTTAGGTATAGTTGATATTCAAAATGTGTTCAAATGAATGAAATTTGTTAAGTGAAAGTCACCTAACCTTTCTTTTACTGATATTAGTACTTATTAATCCAAGTTGCCTCAAGAGAATATACAAAGGCAAATAATAAATACTGAATTCTTTATTTTTAGCAATCTGGCCTTGTTATAATTCTCACCTCTCTCTCCCAAATCATAGGAATCATGGTTAAGGTAAAATATCTTTTGTAGCCCCCAAAATGTTACAGCCCCAGAGGTTTGAGTTTTTAGTAATATAAAAATGCATAATTGCCCACAGCATAATTTCCTTCAGGCCTTAATCCCATGGGCTCAATCTAAGGAGTTCTAAGTTTTTGGTTTTTGTTTTTGTTTTTTCACTGTGTTAACCTGTTAAAGCTCATCTTAGCAGGTTTCTTTGCTCTGTCTCTTCATATGCTTCTGAGTGTGTGGGGCCACAGTTACTTTCAGAGTCTTATTTGCTCAAGAAGACATAAGAATCCAGTTCTTTCAAGAAAAAAGCAAATTAAAAAGTTATTAAAGCATGTATCGCCACTTGACAAGCCCCTCTGGATCCATTTGAGCTTATGACCATGGTGAGTCTTCAGAAAGGGTTTTATTTCACAAACCACTGAGCCCTTCCAAGCCACATGCTGTTTGATAATTAGGGGCTATAGTATCTGTGACAGAAACCCAGTACTGAAGAAAACAGTGAAAGCGACTAATAAAGACAACCAGCTGTTGTTTTTCTGCCACTGTACTGGTTGACTTAAACTATGTTGCCATCCAAATTTATTTTGAGCCAAAACTCTTTTATTCACAGTAATGCGATGGCAAACAGAATATTGTGACATCCAGGCTATACTGCCATATCAACAGCCAACATCTGTGTGGTCTTTGCAATTTACGATGTACTTTCACATCATTTATCCTATTTAAACCTCACAATATCCTTGTGAACTAGGAAAGTGTGACCTCCTTTTGGAGGTGAAACAGATATACAGATTACATGACTCGTAAAAGGTCTAATGGTGGATCTGGAACTATCTGGCTTCTACTTCCTTCTTCATTGTCATCCTCATCATCTATGCTTCAGGATTTGGGTATCTGTAGAAACTTCAGGTGGATTTTTCCTATTTTCTTATGTGAGCTGTGCTGAAGTTTCTACCTTTGCCTATAGCAGAGTCATTTGAATAACACCACACAGCGCTCCTCCTCTAACTACCTTTGAATGAAGACCGTTGGTCCTTTGACCCGTTGTACATGGGGGTCAGCCCAAGTTAATTGGCAATTCCAAACCACCATTCTCTGTTGAGCTAATAGGAACGAAAGGATCTTATGGCACTAATTTCTAAGAGATACTTCAAAACAAGGCAACGTGGCTGTTTTAGAAATTTCTCCCTTGGTAACTGCCTTCTCACCATATTTCACTAGCTTTAAATTTGCAGACTATGAAAGATGAAGTTTTACCAACTGAAAACACATCTAGGAAATTTTTCCATGCTCATGGGTAGGAAGAATCAATATCATGAAAATGGCCATACTGCCCAAGGTAATTTACAGATTCAATGCCATCCCCATCAAGCTACCAATGACTTTCTTCACAGAATTGGAAAAAACTACTTTAAAGTTCATATGGAACCAAAAAAGAGCCCGCATTGCCAAGTCAATCCTAAGCCAAAAGAACAAAGCTGGAGGCATCACACTACCTGACTTCAAACTATACTACAAGGCTACAGTAACCAAAACAGCATGGTACTGGTACCAAAACAGAGATATAGATCAATGGAACAGAACAGAGCCCTCAGAAATAACGCCGCATATCTACAATGATCTGATCTTTGACAAACCTGACAAAAACAAGCAATGGGGAAAGGATTTCCTATTTAATAAATGGTGCTGGGAAAACTGGCTAGCCATATGTAGAAAGCTGAAACTGGATCCCTTCCTTACACCTTACACAAAAATCAATTCAAGATGGATTAAAGACTTAAACGTTAGACCTAAAACCATAAAAACCCTAGAAGAAAACCTAGGCATTACCATTCAGTACATAGGCATGGGCAAGGACTTCACGTCTAAAACACCAAAAGCAATGGCAACAAAAGACAAAATTGACAAATGGGATCTAATTAAACTAAAGAGCTTCTGAACAGCAAAAGACACTACCATCAGAGTGAACAGGCAACCTACAAAATGGGAGAAAATTTTCGCAACCTACTCATCTGACAAAGGGCTAATATCCAGAATCTACAATGAACTCAAACACATTTACAAGAAAAAAACAAACAACCCCATCAAAAAGTGGGCGAAGGACATGAACAGACACTTCTCAAAAGAAGACATTTATGAAGCCAAAAAACACATGAAAAAATTCTCACCATCACTGGCCATCAGAGAAATGCAAATCAAAACCACAATGAGATACCATCTCACACCAGTTAGAATGGCAATCATTAAAAAGTCAGGAAACAACAGGTGCTGGAGAGGATGTGGAGAAATAGGAACACTTTTACACTGTTGGTGGGACTGTAAACTAGTTCAACCATTGTGGAAGTCAGTGTGGCGATTCCTCAGGGATCTAGAACTGGAAATACCATTTGACCCAGCCATCCCATTACTGGGTATATACCCAAAGGAGTATAAATCATGCTGCTATAAAGACACATGCACACGTATGTTTATAGCGGCATTATTCACAATAGCAAAGACTTGGAACCAACCCAAATGTCCAACAATGACAGACTGGATTAAGAAAATGTGGCACATATACACCATGGAATACTATGCAGCCATAAAAAATGATGAGTTCATGTCCTTTGTAGGGACATGGATGAAATTGGAAACCATCATTCTCAGTAAACTATTGCAAGAACAAAAAACCAAACACCGCATATTCTCACTCATAGGTGGGAATTGAACAATGAGATCACATGGACACAGGAAGGGGAACATCACACTCTGGGGACTGTTGTGGGGTGGGGGGAGGGGGGAGGGATAGCATTAGGAGATATACCTAATGCTAGATGACGAGTTAGTGGGTGCAGCACACCACCATGGCACATGTATATATATGTAACTAACCTGCACAATGTGCACATGTACCCTAAAACTTAAAGTATAATAATAAAAAAATAAAAAATAAATAAATAAATAAAAAAGAAAAATACAAAAAAAATGCTAAAAAAAAAAAAAGAAATCACCTCTCTAATAGTTCATTTAGGAAAGTTCTCAGTTTTATTAATCTTTGTGTTGCCTTTGAAGCCAAACCTGTTGTATTGCAGATCCTGCTTCCTGGCAGTTGGAACACGTGTTTATAATCATTACTTCCATTCCTTGAAGGCAACCTTTGGACTTTACTGATTGCTTTATCTTAGTTAATACTCACCTGACATCCCTGAGTTGTCCTTTATGACATTGGTAGACAATTTTAGCATCATTGTCTTAATATAACACATTCAAAAAATGAAGAATATGTGATTATTTTAATGAAAATATGAGTACTGGTATTTTTAGTATTTCTGATGTTTCCTTTATGTTCATAAGGAGTATAGAGAGATTGCTGTTTTTACACTGTTACCTTCCATCACTTCTTGAAAAGGCAAAGACAAGGTAAGTATCATACGTAATACTGAGAAATATATTTCAAAGTACATATTTTTCCTTAATTCTATCCCTGTTGTTTCTTCTCTTGGCTTCCTTCCTTTCTTGTTTTCTATCTTTCTCCCTCTAATTCTTCCTGGTATTATCTTGTTTTCTATCTTTCTCCCTCTAATTCTTCCTGGTATTATCTTGTTTTCTATCTTTCTCCCTCTAATTCTTACTGGCATTGGCTCTGATGCTATACAGAAATCTAAAAAATGTGGCACTAATTTCAGAGAAAACGTGGTTCAATTAAAAATCTTTGTTCCAAGTTTAAATTAAGATTATAAACCAAAGTGTGGCAGAAATGATCTAAAAACCAAGAATATTTCTCTTACAATATACGTGCTTCATTAATACTTCACAAATCTAGGGTCTTTTTTTAGCCAGTTTTTCTCAGGGATTTCTTAAGCTTGGAATGTATGCTTTGGAAGAAATTATGAAAGGTTACTAAAGATACTTGGGACAGCTGTAAAGGGAAGGCCTCAGCCCATAAAATTAAAGTGAAATAATGAGTGTAGAATCAGTCTCATGTGTGTTGCTGCTAGAGATACAGTCACAATGACCTTCTCTCAATTTCTGGAACATGTCTAGTATGTTCTCATTTGTCAAGCCTTACTACTTTCTAGCCTTACACCTGCTATTTTCTTTTCTGCTATCTTTGTGTAAATTACTGTTTCTCAAACATCAAGGCTCAACTCAAATGTCATCTCCTCAGAGAAGCCTTTCTTTGGTCACTCTAATGTAGATACCTTTGTTATTCTCGATCACTATATTTTATAAGTCATTCATTGCAATTATTTTTATTTTTACTTGATTTTGTCTTTCCCAATATTGGGAATCAGAAACTGATACCCCCAAATATGGTGCTTTGACAGGTGCTTTGACATGGTGAACTGAAGAAGCCTCAAGTTCTCTCTGACCTCCTCCCAGGCCCCATCTCTCCCAGAGCACAGCATGAAGTTGTTCTCTGACATTCCCTTATCTGCCTAAAGCCTGGACCCACCAAAGAAGAAAACAATTAGCCCTGGTCCCTTCCCTGAGTTTTCATTGCCTGAACTCATACTACAGGAAGACAGACCGAAGTCCGTCAGTGCACCTGGACAGACTTTGTCACAGGCCACTGTCTGTTCTGCAAACCCACAGATTTTGTGCCAAACCATTCTATGTTCTTCAAGCCCATTGAATTTTCTGAAAAATCATTTACTGCCCCCACCCCCCGAAATCATCCACATCTCCCCATCTCCCTTTCCCCTAAGAAGGGTGTATAGCCATCTGTGTCCCATTGTGGTGGGGTAATTACTCTGTGATCCTCTTCTGTGTATGTTAACATTTGCATGCCTTTTCTCCTAATAATCTGACAGTGAAGGGAGGTTTTTCCTTGGCCCCTACACCCTCAAAATGCAATTTTCATGAGGCTAGAGACACTGTTTATATTGTTTCCATTTTATTCTAGCAACCAAAGTGGAAACAAGCACATGGCAGGAACCCAATAAATATTTGTTGAATAAATGAGTGAAGTATTTCCTCACAATTATTCTGAATCATTGGCATTACTGGTAGGGAGTTGGGCTGGGGAATACAAAGAGATGTAAAATGCTGGAGCTGTTCTCATGTCTGCTTTAAACTTGGGAGGTTTTTTTAAAAATAAAATTTAAAAATTTTATATTTTGCTTAAACATTGATTTGTTGGGTTTTGCTTAAGTATTGGTTTAATTTTTGGTATTATTGGTCTACTGAGGTATAATTAAGCAATAATAAACTGCTTCATATATAAAGTGTATAAACTGACAAATTTTGACATATGTATGCAGATATCATCACTACAATTAAGATCATGAACATAACAATCACACCCTGTGAAAATTTCCCCTGCCACACTCTCTTACTCCCTCTTTCCTGCCCTCCCACGCAGCTAGGAAAACATTGCTATGTTTTTCTATCACTAAAGGTTAGGTTTCTTTTCTGAAATTGTATATGAATGGAATTATTAAGTATGTAGTTGTTTGGGGCCTGACTTTTTACCCTCAATATAATTATTTTTTAATCCATCCATGTTATTGTATGTGTCAATAGTTTATTCAGGTTTGCTGCTGAGTAACATCCTGATTAATGAATATACCACAATTTGTTTATCCATTCACTGTTGATGGGCTTTTGGGTTCCAGTTGAAACTACAACAAATAAAACTGCTATAAACATTCATCTACATGTTTTTGCATGAACATACTTTTATTTACATTGGGTAAAAACCTAGCAGTATAATGGCTAAGTCATATGGGAGACATATGTTTAAATTTTTAAGAAATTGAGAAATCGTCTTCCGAGCAGTTGTACCAGTTTACATTCCTATCAACGTGGTATGAGAATTCCATTTCTTTTACATTTTTGAAAACACTTATTATGGTCAACTTTTTCAATTAGCCATTCAGGTAGAAATGTACAGGTATCTCATTGTGGCTTTAATTTGTATCTCTCTAATGATTAGTGATGTTGAAAATATTTTATGTACTTACTTGCCATCTGTATATTTTCTTTGGTGATGTGTCTATTCCAGCTTTTCTCCATTTTTTGGCATTATTTCTCTTTTTGTTACTGACTGACTTGTAAAAGTTCTTGATATACTATATCTATGAGTGTTGTCAGATATACGTTGTGCAAATATGTTTTCTCAGCCTGTGGCTTGCCTTTTTATATTTATAACAGTGTCTTTTGAAATGCAAAGGTTTTAAATTTTAATGAAGTCAAATATATTGTTTCCAATTTATATGTCTTTCTATTTGTGTTATGTTTAAGAAATCTTTGCCAAACCCAAGAAACTAAGATGTTTCCCTGTTTTCTTCTGGAAATTATATAGTTTTAGCTGGCATATTTAGAACTATGGTACAGTTGGTTTATTTGAAGTAAGTTTTTGTATATGGTATAGTTTTAATTTTGTACATGATGTAATGTTAATTTTTTACATGGTTAACTGACTGATTGCAAATGGCTATTTAATTGTTCTAGAAGTATTTGTTGAAATGATTACAATTTTTCCATTGATTTTCTTTAGCATATGTATCAAAAAATTGATCATATATGCTCGGCTGTATTTCTGAACTCTGTTCTGTTCTATTCATCCATTTGTCTTTACATCAACGTTATACTGCCTTGATTACTATAGTTTTCAATATGTCAAAAGTTAGTAGTGTAAGTTTTACTTTGTTTTGTTTTCAGCATTGTTAGCCTTTTAATTTGCATATGGATTTATAATCACTCTGTTAATTTCTACAAATAATCATGTTAGGATATGGTGTGAGATTTAATCAAATCAGTAATAAATTTGGGGAGTAGTAAAATTGTTGACAATATTGATTAATGTGATATGTGAACATTTATTCAGATCTTATTTAATTTCTCTGAGCAATATTTGGAGGCTTACATTGCACAAGTCTTTCAAAATTTTTATCAAATTTTTCCCTGTTTACATTTCTGATACTAGTAAATGGCATTTCACCATTAAGTATAGCATTAACTAGCAGTTAATCACTTTTATTGGCCTTTTCAAAGAATCAATCTTTAGTCTTATTGATTTTTCTCTATTTTTAATGTTTTATTTTTGGTTAATTTATATTCCTTTGTCCTATTTTAGGTATAATTTGTTCTTCTTTTTTAGTTTCTTAAGATGATACTTTGGGTCATTTATTTGAAACTTCTTTTCTTTTATAACATAGGGGTTTAGAACTATAAAATTTTCTTTAAATACTGGTTTAGTGTATTCCACAAATTTTGATATGTTGCTTTTTCATTTTTATCCAAATCACAATAAATTCTAATTTTTTTTTGAGATGGAGTCTTGCTCTGTTGCCCAGTGCAGTGGCAAGATCATGGCTCATTGCAGCCTCAGACTCCTGGGCTCAAGTGATCTTCCCACCTCAACCTCCAAAGTGTCAAGGACTGCAGGCATGCCACCATGCTGTGCTAATTTTCTAAAAATGTAGTTGGAGTGATGGGGTCTCACTATGTTGCCCAGATTGGTCTCAAACTTCTGGACTTGAGCAATCTTCCTGCCTTGGCCTCCTAAAGTGCTGAGGTTACAGATGCAAACCACGGCGTGGCCTTAATATTTCTTTGACCCATGAGATAGTAGAAATGATAATTTTTTGGCTCCATGAATTTGGAGATTTTGAAAATAGCTTGATTGGTTTCTAATTTAATTTAAATATTGTCTTCGAACATATTTTGTTTATCTGAATCAGATCAAATGTACTGGAGACTTGTCCTTTACTGAGAATGTGGTCTGTCCTAGTGTACTTCAAAATAATGTATATTCTACTGTTTGTTGGGTAGAATTTTCTAGTAATTTCAAATAGGTCAATTAGTTCAAATTGGTTGATAGCACTGTTCAATATGCTTTCTAACTTTTTGTCTACTTGTTTTATAACTTATTAATAGAAAGGCATACAAATTTTCAACTATAACCGCACATTTGTCCATTTCTTCTGTTTGGTCAGTTTTTGTCATGAATGTTGAAGCTCTGTCACTAGATACATAAATATTTGGTTTGTTCTCTCATCTTACTGAATTGATCTTTCATCATCATCCAACAACCGTTTTTATTTCAGGTAGTGTTCACTGTTCTGAAATCTATTTCATCTAATATCAATATAGGTCCTCCTGTTTGGTGTGGGTTAATGTGGGAATAATCTGTTTTTCATCCATTTATCGTTAAGCTTTTTGTATACTGGAGATGTGTTTAAAATAGTATTTCTACTTTCAGCCAAGGTATATTTACCCTTTCTACCACAAACAACTAGAAAACTGGACAAAACATATGAAACAGTTGTTTCCAACACAGAACATCATGCAGTGCAGAGCAGTAACTCCTGAAATAGTGGAAACAAGTGAAGTGAGTTCTTCAATTAAAGCAGCTTAGTGCATGGAGACTGTTTCCAGGCAGCAGTGGAGAAGCAGAGAACTAATGCAGAACTCAATGGACACACTCTGAGCTGCAGAAATGGAGTTGAAAGTGAAAGGTTGATGAACTTGGGGAAATAGAACTAGACCATTTCATTTTTGCCTTTAGCCTTGCTAAAGGCAAAAATGAAACAGAAAAAAAACTAAAAAATAAGCAGAATATTATTCAACTATGGGATAACTTTAAATGACCTAAAAAATAGGCAACTGTAGTTCCTGAAGGAGAAGGAGGAGAGTGAGAACAAAACAGAACACATTTTAAAGATATAATGTCTGATTTTTTCAAAATTTGAAGGAAACTAGAAATAAACAGATCTGAAAATTCATATACATCCCAAGCACAAGATACATAAAAAAACTACATTAAGCCACATTGAAATCAAATTTCTGGAAGCAGCTGATAAAGACACTATGCTAACAGCAGTCAGAAAAAGAAAAAAGACACATTACATACTGGGGAGTAAGATAAGAATGGCAGAAGAGTTCTCATAAGAAACAAAGTGAGCCAGAAGACAGCGGAATAGCATCTCCAAAGTACAGAAAGAATAATCTGTCAACCTAGTATTCATAGCGGCAATATCTTTCACTAATGAAGACAAAATAAAGACTCTTCAAGCATAATCATTCAAGAAGCATTTATCACCAGGAGACCTACCCTTGAGGAAATGTTAAAGAAACTCCTACAGGCAGAAGGGAAAAGATTCCATATGAAAATCTAGATCTTCACCAAGGAATGAAAAACCATGCAAACAGGAAATTGGTGTATAAATACATGAGGGTTTTTTTCCCTATTTTTAAAGTCTATTAAAAAATTGACTACATAAAACAAACATAATAACAATGTATATGCTAGTTTATAACACATGTAGAAATAAAATATAAAAATAATAGCACAAAGGATGGAAAAGGAAGCATAACATTATCATTTGTTTTTAAAATTATATCCTTGAAATGGTATAATATTACCTATAGATAGACTTATTACATTAAAGGTATGTCCTATAAACTCTAAAACAACTACTAAAAAGGAATCATTGGTCTACCAAAGAGATAAAATGAAATTATAAAATCATAATTAATCCAAAAGAAGACAGTCAATGAGTAAAAGTAGATTAATAATATGTCACAAATAGAAAAATAGATTGTAAGATGATATATTGTAACCCAACTGTGTCAATAATCATAGTAAATGTAAATGGTCAAAGTACCTCTACTATAAAGACAGAGACTGTCAGAGTAGATTAAAAAACAAAACAAGCAAGATTCAAGTACAGTAATGTGTCATTTAATAATAGAGGTACATTTTGAGAAATGCATCACTAAGCAATTAAGTCATCGTGCAAACATCATAGAGTGTACACTCATTTCGCAGTATCTACAGGAGATTGGTTCCAGGATTCCCCACAGATACCAAAATCCATGGATTCTCAAATCCCTCATATTAAATGTCACAGGATTCATATATAAACTATGTATATTCCCCTGTATACTTTAAATTATCTATAGATTACTTATAATACCTAATACAATGTAAATTCTATGTAAATAGTTGTTATATTGTATTTTAAATTGGTATTGTTTTTATTGTTGTTTTCATTTAGCTTTCCAAATATTTTTTATCTGTGTTTGGTTGAATCTATGGATGCAGAACCTACGGATACTGGAGGGCTGGCTCTACTTGCACAAACCTAGGTGATAAAGCCTATGACATTTCTATATATGACAAGGCTATATGGTATAGCCTTTTGCTCCTGGGCTACAAACTTGTACAGCATGTTATCCTACTGAATACAGTAGGCAATTGTAACACAAAGGTGATCATTTATGTATCTAAACCTAGAAAAAGGACAGTAAAAATGCAGGATTATAATCTTATGAGACTGCCATTCTATACGTGGTCAGTCATTGACTGAAATATTGTTATGCAGCACATGACTGTGTATGCTGCTTATAGCTATGTAGCCAAGGTATTCCTTTTACATCTTTAAATGTTCAAACAAAATTATTAACTGTAGAAAAATAAAGCACCAAAAAACCTAGATTTGAATTGTGCACCTTGCTCAAAACAAAACTAATGAATTAAAACTTTGAGGATAAGATTTGAGCACAATTTTGCAAAATTAGCTTAAAGTAGTAGGCATGGGATAAAGCAAGTTTCTAATCCACACCTACTTCTCTATCTCTAGCTCATTATTTCTTCTGAATTTACCCTACAGTCTTGTTAATTCACACTCGACTCTTCAATTTTCCCTTTACCTCTCTTTACCATTCCTTTGTGCCTTTGCATATACTGTTCTATCTGCCTGAAACCCCCTTTCTACACTTCTATATCTAGGTAAGTTGTGCTCATTTTTCAAGACTTGGTTCAAATCTTCTCTTTGAAGACTTTCTGATTTCTCCAAGTTATGTGATTATATTTACACTTACATAATGATACATGGCTTGAAACAAAGCATTCTCTTTTAACCCTTGATACAGCCCCTGAGTCAGGCATTACTCTTTTTTTACCATGAAAAAAACTTGGGACGAGAAATTAGATGAATTGTAAAAAATCTTATGTACAACATATGACAGAATCAAGACTTGAATAGCAGCCTTATCACTCATTGTAGTGTATCACGGTAGGTTCACAATAAGGGACAGGATATATGTTGTCACAATGTTCTTTCTCAGTGAAGTGCTTATATATTCAATAAGCTAATGGAAATACTCTCTGAGCTTCTTACAAGGCTTATGGTAGGTATGTAAACAATGCTTGCTTCAGTATCCATTAAATCACTTTAAATGAGATATTGTGAGTATACACAATAATGCTATTCAAATGCTTTTGTGAGCAAATGAGATTTTCTGCTTAAATTCTTCTATCATCTTTTTCCTATTTTCAGAAAGAAAATGGGGACAATTGCAATAATGGAAATGCAAGTGACTGGATTAGTCAATAGCATTGTTGAACTAAGTTAACAAACACCTTAGCTTTTCATGAACAATGATATAGCTAAACTGATTAACATAGAATGATATCAGAATTAGCTCATCACATTCATTTTTCTTCTTATCAGGAGTGACACTGTTGTAGCAGAGCAGTTGTTTTCTAGCTGGTATTTGTCATCATATATAAGATTATAACTGTGACACTGATTTTTTCCCATTATAATAGAGTGGATGTACCCTGCTTAGGTTTGAATGTAGGGCATTCTATGAACCTCAGAAAAAAACAGCTGGTAAGGAAAGGGAGGAACAAATAGGCCAGAACTAAGAGATATACATTGGCTATGGAACTGGCTTTTCCAAAGATTCTGATGAGCAGAGCAAGTCACAAATTCCAGTTGGCAGACTTAGGTATGATTTTTCCTGGTGTAGACTTTCAAGAGGAAATGATGAGATTGTAGAAGCATGTCAAAAAAGATTGTAGGCACCGATGATGCTCATCAAGTAAATGGCAACACCTTCATTTGGTTCAGATTCCCATTAACCACTCTGTGATGGCCAAGTGTTTGGACTGGATGTAAACAGGATTCTACCCAACAATTAGAAACATGGAGAGAGTCTCCAATGTAGATCTGACAAGCAGTTCATCTCTAGATATATTATAGACTTCAAATTAAGAGCATAACTTCTTGAAGTTTGAGCTCTTCATGTTTAAGGTTTGATCCTAACTGGGTTTAAAGGAGCAGAAACTGCTAATTGAAGGACTTAAGTACTTACTTAATAAGTAAGTATATAGTAGATATATATATAGAGAGAGAGAGAGAGTAGATATACTATATAGTTATATATAGTATGTATATACATATATACACACACATATATATATATATATATATGATATAGTAGAGATAGGTAGCAGGCAATAATTGGTCATGCTATTTAATTATTTATATTTTTGGTGAAAAGTAATGTAAGTTCTTGCCCTAAGTAAAGAGAGTCTCTGTGTAGCTTTCATCTTTCAAACCAACTGACAATAAAAAAGAGAAAGTGAAAAAGAAAAAATAAATAAGATTTGTCATAAACTAGAAAATAGAAATAATGCTGAATCACAATAAAGAAAAGCCTAAAAATGCTTTGAAAATTAAAACTAGACGTGGGAAAACATGATGATGTTTATAAATATTTCAGAACAACTCTTCAGAGTTGTCCAAAAGTATATTTTGCATCCTGAGGAGGAAAATAAATTCCTCTCTTTGAACATCATCTACTAGTTGTGTAAGTTGTGTTGCTAGAGCCTTCCTAATCTCTGCCCTCCACAATATCATAACATGGGAGTGGCAGGGCCAAATGAGGAAATGCACAGAAAAGCCATAGGGCAGGAGTCAGAATGTCATTGTGACAGTGCCAATTAAACCTGGATGGGATTCAGTTTACATCACGAGAAGGACTCATGACAAATCAGGTTCCACTCTGAGCAAGGCCAGAATACAGACACGCCATGGAGCAGGCTATTTCTTAGAATGTGTTCTGAAGCAACGGACTAACATCCTAGAGGCTGGCTGATCCACCCCACACTCCCAACTACTTCCTGACACTATTCTTCAAAGATTATCTGGTCCGGAAAAAAAGTACTCCTATTTAAAAATGAGTAACCACAGCAACAAACGCTATGGGAGCTACAGAATCATCTACATCAGAATTAAGAGGGATGAAAAACAGCCAGGAGAAAAATAATTCAAGCCATAAAAGCTATACAGCAAAGCAATTTAAATTATGAGTTTTACATAAGTGCCACTGGAAATACAAAAAAAATTGAAAAGTCTAATTTCAATGTTTCAAGTTCAAACAAGATATGAAAAACAACAAAATTATAAAGTGAAAAATAAGCTGAAAGGCCTTAGTGAAGAAATGGAAGAGATAAACACTAACATTGTGAAAGCAAAAGTCACATTTAAAGGAATAAAATGAAAATCAGTCACTCCTTAAAGCACAGCAAGGGTGAGTAAGATCAGCTTCCGAAAACTGAGTGGAATGAAATTGAAAAGACGTGCTTAACACGTTTGAGAAAAAGAATCGATATAGAAGAGAAAGGAAAGTCACATACAAATAGTTTAACTCCCTGAAAGGGATAAATTGAACAGAAAATAATCAGTTACATGTATACGGTAAACAAGAATAGGGGTGAAACCAACCAAAGTATGTGGTGGAGGCCAGGGTCAGGAATGGGGGAGATAAACAGACATTATATAGACACCATATCAATTAGGGAACAATCAGAGAAGTAGAGTCGTTGAGCCACCTTTATTGTATTGATTGGACCTTCTACAATTGTGGAAGCTAAGTCATGTATGTAAGACTGTTGCTTCTGTGTTTCTTGCTAGAACCTGAAATATCCACAGGGAAGGCAGTTGGGAGGAAAGCCAAACATGATGCAGGAAAAGCAGGACAAAGCGGGAATCTCTGAGAATGGATTGGAGCCTACACTGGCCTCTCACCACCTCCAGTCCTCTGGCTTTGATAAGGCAGGGGTGGCCTGCAGGAGAAACTGATTTTCTTCATCTCAGGGCTGAGCACACACCTGGCCCAGGATTTAGAGGAGCTGAAGGAGGGAATGTGGCACAAACTTAAGGAGCTAAACTTCAGCTTCTGTCCCACAGCAAAAAGGTGAGATGGAAAAGATGCAACAGCTCAGGAGAGCTACAGTGTCTAATGCCCTGCACCAAACTACTGTGTGTAAAAATATACGTATATATGGCTACTGCTTCACTGTAAAATGTCTGTGGTGTCCCATGCTAACCAGATACTACGTAGGGCACAGGGATCTGGAAAATACTGTTCCAGGTTGGTTAAGTGGATACAATATAAATCCACCACAACCTATTGGAGTCCTAATTGCCATATATAAATAGGTATCTTTGAAAGCTGATGAATCAAGAATTCCAAGTATCAAAACATTTTTTCAAAAGTTAAATTTTATAAAGATATCCAGATGAAGTTACAAAATGTAAAGAAAATCTTTCCAAACATTAGGAAGAGGAAAAACTGTTCCTTCTTTTCTCTCTGTATTTCTTTCTCTCTGTCTCTGTCTCTCAAAGACACACATACATGCACACACACACACACACGCACACACACACAAAAATATTTAATCATGGCAATAAAATACATTGGGAAGAGGAGAGCTATAAAATCAGATTTGCCAGGGTTAGATTCCTGGCTCTCTTTCTCATTATTTATGTGACTTTAGGAAAATTAATACATATAAACTCAGTTTACACACTCCTAAAATGGTAATAATAGTACCTTCTTCAGGATGAGAGAGTAAGTTAATACATGCATGATGCCAGATCCTTTGGATCATTCTCCTAAATTGTTGGAAACTTTTGCCAAAATTACTAAGTTGTGCAATTTGGGGAGTAGCACAGACAAGCCCTACAGCAACTGGGTGAGACAGTCATTGCTGAATCTCTGTGGCAGGAATTATTATGACGTTGGAGCCTTTTTACTGAACTCTGTGTCAGATGAGCTCCCAACAATTTCCAGATCATCAAGAAAAGTCCAGTTTTCAAAAAGATATGGCAAGAAATCTCACAGTCAAGAATCTGAGAATTGTGCTCAAGCCAGTGTCATAAATATTTCTCAGAAGTAGAAAAGCAGAGAGAAAGAATGTTTCCCTCCAGAACCACGAGATGATCTCCCGCTTCCTCCGTGGAAAATAGTCCTCTTCAACCTGTTATTTCATTGCTGAGTTTTTGTTTTGATTTTGAAGCCACAGATTAATCATGCAATTTTGGCAGCAAATGAACGACTAGTATGCTCACCACAACACAGGACTTGAATGTAGCAAGTACGTGAGCTAGTTGCAGTTAAGTTTTAGGCTCTAGAAAATGCATTTGAATCTGAGGAGAAAAAAATAAGTATATATGTGGCTTTAAATTCAACCATTCCTTGGAAGACTTTCTACAATGTTGGCAGCATTTATGAAATAGTTATATTTATTTCTTTTTGGAATACATATTTTTTCTCTTATAAACAACTATATATAATGTAAGGGCTATCATAATTTACCATAGAAAGCCACATGATGCAATAAACCATCTGAGCACTCTTTTGGCCTCTGTTATAATTTACTGTATTCAAAGCTTTTGGTGAATTGTGTGGGTGGTAACGTTACGAGTTTTTCAATATCTCACTAAGTATATTTAGAATGCTTAATTGAAGCTTAACCTTTATTTTGTTCAATACATGTTGTTTCTAGCTAATAGTTTTGGGGGAAATAATCCCCTAGGTCAAAGTCTTATATTTAGCTGCTTCTGTTTTCTTTTAAAGCTAGAAAAATGAAGGGTGTGAATGAATTGATATAAAAGGAAATCAACAGGGCAAAGAATAATTTTGATGATTTCTTCTTGGCATTGCAATTATATCCAGTACCCTTGATGAAATAAACAAATAGTTCAAACAAAGCCATTAATTTTCTTCCTATCTACACAATTTTAATTAGAAACATTTAATTAGACTTGGCTAAAATTTCTCAAGAAGATTGCAGAATCCATGTTTATGCTACTTGTACACCAGGAAATGTATTTTTCAGCATTTACTAAGTACAACAAATAGCTGCCATGATTGTAGGTATTTCATGGAAAACATTCTTGTCAAAATTATCTTTTATCCCAAAAAGCTTTCACTGGAAAACAAAGTTCCCTCAGAGTTTATTAGTTATTAAGCTTTGATATTTTGATTGTTATAATAAATAAGATGCCTTTTTAATATATTAACTGCATTTTATATTATGTCATTTTTATGGCAAGCAATAAATGTGTTTGATGTTCTTGATACTATTTCACCACTGAATTTTTTAAACTTTCATTATCATGAGCATTTCTGACATGAATTAAAATGACATGCAAATCTGTAAGCTCATTTCACTGAGCAAAAATGCTAAATTGTTGAATTCATAGAGCCTTTTAATCTTTAGGGGCAAATATTGTTTTCAACTAAATTTGATAGAACTCAACCAATTGTTTTAAGTAGTTCTCTTTTATTTCTCTCATTCTACAACCATTTGTGTGTAGAAAATATGCAAACACAGTTGTTTTTCAACTTAAAAAATAATAAACATTATTTCCGCTAGCATGTTAAATTATTTGAAGGCACTGTACTAGGCTTTCTAGTTAGAGAAACTTATATTACCTAATTACACCCAAGAGGTAAGGTCCTTATATGACTCACCGAATATTTACTAATAAATTGTTAAATATAGTTATTTTGAGATGTCTATGTTTCTAATTGCATTTAATAATAAATAAAAATTTAAATTTTATCTTTAATAATCACATATCAGTACTATATTCTTATTCTCAGCATCTTGGGAAAGACGTTTAAGTTTAACCAGAGTGACAGTTATTTTGGCATTTAAGAGTACAGCTTATTAATATTTAAATCTATGCAATTAGATTTCAATTTTTTTCAAATGTTTTTTGTTATTAGGACACATTCAAATTTTTAATTTTTTGTAAATTTATAAAAGTATCTACATGGTTGTTTAAAATGTACTTCAGAAATCTATAGCAATGGGAATAAATCCCATATAATTGCCCCAAAAGATACAAAATGTTAAATAGTTTGACGCATATTTTAACAGATGTTTACCCTACATATGTTTAATTTTTCAATAAAATAGTGAAACTACTTGTACATATTCACTTGCAACTGGTTCTTTTTATTCAATGATGTATTTTAATCATGAATGAATTCAATATATAATGGATTTAAAGAAAAAATACATGGTTAGTCTGAACGCTGCCTGAGAATTACATGGTTATTCTAAAACTGAAAAAGTCAGCTTTGTTCTCTTTTTTTACTTCTTCAATTTATCATCATAGACACACAGAGGAAGCAAATCTCGATTCACTCCTATGGAGTGAGCATCACTTTTATCTTCATGTTACAGCTGGGGAGTCAGAGACAGAACATTCAAGCAATTTGTCCGATCCCATACTTTCAGGAAGGGAAGAAGCCAGGATTTGGAAAGTGGCAGCTATGGTGTTGCCAGTCCATTTTCCTAAGTACTATGTTCCTTACCACCCACAGGAAACAACCCTCCCCACAATAACTGAGCTCTGCCAAGGTCACTAACGAGGCAAATGAATCATATGCGCCTACACTTCACCCCACCCAGCGACCTGTTTAAGACACACAATACAACTTCATGCCTGGAATCATAACCATTTACTTCAGTCCCAAAACGTCAGAGATGCTCGTTAATGACTGCCCTTCTTAAAGTTAATTCTGTAAATGTTAAGTATTATCATCTCCTAAGCCTTTCCCAAAGTGTGTGTTCCATGAATAGTCTATGGAAATGAAAGAGCTGTTATTTACTCAAAAGTTATTTGTAGGGAGAGGAGGAGAACTCATGAAAATATACATTGTGAGCCTCTAAAAAAGGCATCAAATATACTGATCTTCATTTTGTCTGTAAAATATTTTATAATATATCACTTTTCTTTTTCAGAATATTCCTAGGTACAATGGTTCCGGGAAAAAGATTTTGGGAAAATGCTTATCTAATCTGTAATCACCAAAGAACGTAAATTTAGAGTTTGAATAGAATAGAATAGAATAAAATAGATGCAAATCACTGCTTCATGCTTTTTATATATTTTAACTTGCTTAGTCTCAGTTTGGCATTTGGAAAGTGAGAATAATCATAAGTATTGCATAACATTTTGTGAAGATAAAATAGCTAATGTATTATGGCAGATTTATGGAGTACCACAAATTCATTGGTACTCCTTCATTAAGAGATAGAAACTGTTTAGTCTGGGTTAGTCTGTAACTGCATTTATCAATAGACTATGGTAGAAATGATGCAATTTCCTGTAATAAGGCTGGCAGCTTTTAACTTGGTCTCATGAAAAAATCAAGCCATCATGTATAAAATACTGTGATACCACCATGCTGTGAGGCAGCCCCAGACATGTGGGGAGGCTCTGGAGCATGAAAAAGCAAGCAAAGAAAGAAATAGAGCAGTCATGATATACCCCAGTGCCAGACCAATAAGTGAAGAAGACATCTTGGAAGTGGATATAGTCCAGGCCCAAATGCTATGAATGAAACTATCTGGATTAAAATTCAACTATCCTGAGAAGTGATGTCAGCAGAAGTTTTAAAGTATGAAGCTGGGAAAACATACTCCTCCATAAGAGCAATGAGTACTAACAAAAATTGTCAAAATCAAATCTGGAAATTAACCAAAGGCTTACAACAATCTGGTAGCAGTCATTCAAGAAAAATGGATGTTTCTGAGTAATAACAATGACTTTTGTGCCATTTTAGTTTGCTGTATTCCTATCCCCCACTCTCCCACTCCACAGTTCCCTTGCAAATGAGCAGCCTTGGAATTATTGTAGTCATAAAAAGCAGAATCAAGGGACAACTAAGATACCTGACAAAAGAAAGTTTGGAGGCCAGGCGCAGTAGCTCACGCCTGTAATCCCAGCACTTTGGGAGGCCGAGGCAGGAGGATCACCTAAGGTTGGGAGTTCGAGACCAGCCTGACCAACATGGAGAAACCCCCGTCTCTACTAAAAATACAAAAAATTAGCCAGGTGTGGTGGCGCATGCCTGTAATCCCAGCTACTCGGGAGGCTGAGGCAGGAGAATCGCTTGAACTTGGGAGGCGGAGGTTGCAGTGAGCCAAGATCGCGCCATTACATTCCAGCCTGGGCGACAGAGTGAGAATCTGTCTCAAAAATAAAATAAAATAAAATAAAGAAACAGCTTGGAAACACTTCTCCTGCCAAGAGAACCCAAAACCTTCACACTTTGAACAGATCTTTTGAGGGGAAAACCTGAAAGTTGGTACAGAGAATACACAGACACTGTGGATAAAGAAGGAGGAATCTGGGAACTCCAGAGTCACCAAGCACCAGGACCAGCTGTCAGTACTGAACAGGTCCTAAGGAAGGGGTGAGTGAAGGAACTGCAGGGGACCACACTCCTGCTAGGACCTCTGCGATCCTAGCTACAAGAGATCCCTAGACCTCCACAGACATTTGAATTTGCAGGGGGAATTGACCAGAGAGCAGGCAGAGATACAGCTAGAACCTTGGCAGAGCCCAGAAAGTTTCCTGGTGTGCAGTGCGACTGCAGCAAAAGGCAGCCAGAGACCATCTCCCAAGGCTCTCCATCTTGCTCTGAGTGACTCCAGTCCCTGCTGACTGCTGGGCCAGGAGAGAGCACGGCTGCCTCTCCCACAGGTCCAGGGTGCATCCGATCCACACAATCCCTCGTGCACAGGCCCCTCCCAGACTGACTGCCTGGCCGCTCCTACGGGAGAGGCGCCCACAGCACGGCCTCCCCTGGCCCGCCTGAGTGTTTCGCAGGTAACCTGGGAGCAGTCAGGCAGGCCCAGCGCAGCCTGCACTTGACCTTGAGAGGACAGAGGGCAAAACTGCAGGCCTGGTCCCAATTCCCCAGGATTTGAGCACAGTACCCAGAGGTATGGAGCTGAGATCTGCAGCCCGAGCTCAAGTTGGGGAGGAGCCCCACTCATAGAACATCAAGCAGAGTGTCGCATGGGTTCATGTGTGCTGGTGCAGGAGCTGGGTGTCCCTCCCTCCACAACATCAGTCTGGGAAAGACATAGCCTGTTAGCCAGCCACAGCCCCTTTCCCAGGGAGATCCGTGGCCTGGAACACCTGGAACAGCCCAGTAATCTGGGCACAGAGGCTTGAGACAAGTCCAGCTGGTTGGGCCTGCTCCTGGAGTCAATGCTGGAAGGGGACTCAGTGAACAGGGTGCGAGCAGGGCAGTCCCCACAGCTGTCTGCTTGGATAACAGCCCCAGACCACAGGTGCCACACCAGCTGCACATTTACAATACAGCCGCCCTGATCACGAGGTCAGGAGATTGAGACCATCCTGGCCAACACGGTGAAACCCCGTCTCTACTAAAAATACAAAAAAATTAGCCGGGGGTGGTGGCAGGTGCCTGTAGTCCCAGCTATTCAGGAGGCTGAGGCAGGAGAATGGTGTGAACCTGGGAAGCGGAGCTTGCAGTGAGCCAAGATCGCATCACTGCACTCCAGCCTGGGAGACAGAGCGAGACTCCATCTCAAAAGCAAAGCAAAACAAAACAAAACAAAACAAAAACAAAAACAAACAAAAAAACCCACTACGGCCGCCCTGCCAAGGGATCCTCCAACCTTGACACATTTCATCGGTAGACCACCCTCAAACATACCCTACAACACACTCAGACTTTGCCAAGCTCAGAGAACCAGCAGGTCCCCAGGGACTTGCAGGTCTCCTGGTGACCTAAACTTTGGCTCAGACTGCCCTTCTGGGACATGAGAGCACAGACCGCCAAGGCCCCACATGGGCCTAAGGAAACATGAGCAGGGCGCCAGCAATTGCAGGGGCTCCACCAAAGCCTAGGAACAAACTTGGTGAGGGACTCTTCTCTCATCCGCCATGTCCCTTCTCCCGAGTACTGCTGGGTATGCACTGAAATACAAAAGAAATGTGTGGCTAAGAGCCCACCTACTGGCCCTACTCTTAAGCACTATCTACTGGATCACAGCATGAATGACTACACCAAACAAAAACTCTTTCAGCACAGTTGAATGCCTGTGAAACCCAACATGGGAAACAACCCACAATTAAGGAAACTTTAGAGAACCTTGACCCTCTGCAAGCACTCAGATTGAAAGCCAATTGATTACCCACAATATACACTGCAGTCAAATCCTCAAAGTAAAAAGAATATGAAAATAAAAGGTCCCATCTAAATAGTAGCAATTTCAAAAAGAAAAGAAACACCAGACCCCTCAGATGAATAGGAATTAGTGCAAGAACGCTGGCAACTCAGAAAGTCAGAGTATTTCCTTACCTCTAAAAGATTATAGTAGCTCCCTAGAAATGGATAGTAATAAGATTGAAATGTCTGAAATGACAAACACAGAATTCAGAATTTGGATGTCAGGAAAGCTCAACAAGATTCAAAACAAAGTTGAAATCCAATCCAAAGAACACAGAAAAATGATTGAAGACTTGAAAGATGACATAGGCATTTTAAGAAAGAACAAAACTAAACTTCTGGAATTGACAAATTCAGTACAGGAATTTCAAAACAGAGTTGGAAGCCCTAGCAATAGACTAGACCAAGCTGAGGCAAGAATTTCAGAACTGAAGACCAGTTCTTAAAATCAACTTAGTCAGACAGAAATAAAGAAAAAGGAATCTTTTAAAAAATGAACAAAATATCCAAGAAATATAAGATTATGTAAAGGGACCAAACACATGACTCATTGACATTCCTGAGAGAGAAGGAAGAGTAAACAAATTGGAAAACATATTTGAGTACATAATCCACAAAAATTTCCCCAATCTCACCGGAGAGGTTGACATGCAAATTCAAGAAACTTAGAGAATCCCTGTGAGATACTATACAAGAAGACAATCCCTAAGACACACTCACCAAGGTCAATGCAAATGAAAAACTCTTAAAGGAAGCTAGAGAAAAGGGTCAGATCATATATGAAGGGAACACCAACTGGCTAACAGTGAACTTCCCAGAAGAAACCTTACAATCCAGAAGAGACTGTGGACCCATTTTCAGCATTCTTAAAGAAAAGAAATTCCAACCAAGAATTTCATATCCCACCAAACTAAGCTTCATAAGTGAAGAAGTGATGAAATATTTTTCCAGAGAAGCAATCACTAGAGGAATTTGCTACCACTAGATGAGCTTTATAGAGATCTTTAAGAGAGTTCTAAACACGGAAGCAAAATAAAGACACCTGCTACCACAAAAACACACATGGGTATATAGCTCACTGATACTCCAAAGCAACTACACAATCAAGATTACAAAGCAACCAGGTACCGCCACTGTGATAGGATGAAAACCTCCTACCTCAATAGTAACCTTAGATGTAAACAGTCTAAATACACCACTTAAAAGGCATGGAGTGACAAGTTGGATTAAAAAAAAAACAAAAAATACAAGAGCCAGCCTTCTACTGTCTTCAAGAGACCCATCTCACATCTCACATGTAGTGACACCCATAGGCTCAAAGAATTGATGAAAACAGAAAACATGCAAACAGAAAACAAAAACATACATAGGTCACTATTCTTATATCAAATAAAACAGACTGTAAATCAACCACATTAAAAAAAATGACAAAAAGGTCATTACATATTAATAAAGGGTTCCATTCAACAAGAAGACTTAACTATCCTAAATGTGTACTTACCTAACATTGGAACACACAGATTCATAGAAGAAGACTTAGGCAGCCATGCAATAATAGTAGGAGACTTAAACACACCACTGACAGTATTAGATCATTGAGGCAGAAAATAAATTTTGAACTTAAATTAGCCACTTCACCAATGGACCTAACAGACATCTATAGAATACTTCACCCAAAAAACACAGAATATACATTTTTCTCATCTGCACATGGAGTGTATATTAAGATCAACTACATGCTGGGTCATAAAGCAAGTCTTGATAAGTTTTAGAAAAATCAAAATCATACTAAGCACATTCTCAGACCACAGTGGAATAAAAATAGAAATCAATGCCAAGACGATTTCTCAAAACCACCCGATTACATGGAAACTAAACAACTTCCTCCTGAATGACTTTTGGTAAACAACAAAATTAAGGCAGAAATTTAAAAAAAATCCTTTTAAGTAAATGAAAATGGAGATAAAACATACCAACATCTCTGAGATGCAGCAATAGTAGTGTTAAGAGGAAAGTTTATAGTGCTAACTGCCTACATCGACAAGTTAGAAAGAGTGAAAATTAACAGTCAAACATCACACCTATAAAAACTGGAAAAAAAACACTATTTCTATCAAACTATCAACATCATCTTTCACAGAATTAGAAAAAAAAGTATTCTAAAATTCATATGGAACAAAAAATAGCTCAAACAAGCAAGGTGATCCTATGGAAGAAAAAAAAAAAAGCTGGAGACATCATATTACCTGACTTCAAACAGTTCTACAGGGCTGCAATAACTGAAACAGCATAATGCTGGTACAAAAACAGACAGGTAGTGTTGCAGGAAGTCAGGGATCCCGAATGGAGGGACTGGCTGGAGCCACAGCAGAGGAACATATATTGTGAAGATTTCATTTTAATATGGACATTTATCAGTTCCCAAATAATACTTTTATAATTTCTTATGCCTGTCTTTACTTCACTCTCTTAATCCTGTTATCTTCGTAAGGTGAAGACGTATGTCACCTCAGGACCACTGAGATACTTGTGTTAACTGTATAAACTGATTGTAAAATGTGTCTTTGAACACTATGAAATCAGTGCACTTGAAAAAGAACAGAATAACAGAGATTTTTATGGAACAAGGGAAGACAACCATAAGGTCTGACTGCCTGCGGGGTCGGGCAAAAAGAGCCATATTTTTTCTTCTTGCAGAGAGCCTATAAACAGACGTGCAAGTAGAAGAGATATTGCTAAATACTTTTCCTAGCAAGGAATATTAATATTAATACCCTGGGAAAGGAATGTATTCCTGGGGGGAGTTCTATAAACAGCTGCTCTGAGAATGTCTGTCTTGTGCAGTTGAGATAAGGACTGAGATATGCCCTGGTCTCCTGCAGAGCTCTCAGGCTTACTATGGTGGGGAAAAATTCCGCCCTGGTAAGTTTGTGGTCAGACTGGTTCTCTGCTCATGAACCCTGTTTTCTATTGTTTAAGATGTTTATCAAGACAATACATGCACTGCCGAACATAGACCCTTATCAGTGGTTCTGCTTTTTCCCTTTATCCTGTTCCCTCAGAAGCATGTGATCTTTGTTAGACCCTTATTAGTAGTTCTGCTTTTTGCCCTTTGAAGCATGTGATTTTTGTACCTAATCCCTGTTCTTACACCTCCTCCCCTTTTGAAACCCTTAATAAAAACTTGCTGGTTTGAGGCGCAGGCAGGCATCACGGTCCTACTGATATGTGATGTCACCCCCAGTGGCCCAGCTGTAAAATTCCTCTCTTTATACTGTCTCTCTTTATTTCTCAGCCGGCCGACACTTATGGAAAATGGAAAGAACCTATGTTAAAATACTAGGGGCGGATTTCCCCCAATAACATAGACCAATGGAACAGAATAGAGAACCCAGAAATAGAGTCACACTCTTACAACCAATTGATCTTTGACAAAGTCAACACAAATAAGCAATGGGGAAAGACCCCCTATTCAATAAATAGTGTGGCAAACACTGGCTATCCTACGCAGAAGCATGAAACTCGACGCCTACATACCATCATACACAAAAATTTACTCAAGATGGATTAAAGACTTAAATTTAATACCTGAAACTATAAAAAATCCCAGAAGAAAATCTAGGAAACACCACTCTGGACATTAGTTTTGGGAAGGAATTTATACCTAAGTCCTCAAAAGCAATTGCAACAAAAACAAAAATTGACAAGTGGGACTAAAGAGCTTCTGCACAGCAAAAGAGACAATCTATGAACAGAAACTATAAACAATGTATAGAATGGGAGAAAATATTTACAAACTGTCCATCTGGCAGATATCTAACATGGAGAATTTATAAGGAATTTAAACAAATCAACAAGCAAAAAGGAAATAATCCCATTAAAAAGTGAGCAAACTTAGAAGATAGGTAGTGATATATAAAGTTTCTTTTTTTTTAAAAAAAAAAAAAGGGGGAGCAGAGGACCTAAAGAGACACATGTCAAAAGAAGACACAAGCAGCCAACGAATGCTGAAAAAATGCTGAACATCACTAATCATCAAAGAAATGAAAATCAAAGCCACAGTGAGATATCATCTCACACCAGTCAGAATGACTATGATTAAAAAGTCAAAAAACAACAGATGCTGTTGACTTTGGAGAGAAAAGGTAATGCTTATACACTGTTGGTAGGAATGTAAATTAGTTCAGCCACTGCAAAAAGCAGTTTAAAGATTCCTCAGAGAACTAAAAATAGAACACTGTAACCCAACAATCCCATTACTGTATATATATATACAGTATATAATCCACACAGGTGGATTGGATAAAGAAAATGTCATACATATACACCATGGAATACTATGTAGCCATAAAAAAAGAATGAAATCATGTCATTTGCAGCAATGTGGGTGCAGCTGAAGGCCATGCCAAATACCGTATGTCCTCACTTATAAGTAGGAACTAAACACTGGGGACACATGGACATAAACAAGGGAACAATAGACACTGGTTAATACAAGAGCAGGGAGGGAGACAGCAGTGCAAGGGTTGAGAGGCTACTTATTGGGTACCATGCTTGCTATATGGGTGATGGGTTCATTTATACATCAAACCTCAACATTATATTAAATACCCCTGTAATAAACCTTCACATGTACCCCTGGAACCTAAAATAAAAGTTGAAATTAGAAAAAAATTGAGAATTATATCAACCACTAGGAGAAATAATTTGGAGTTCTCCCAAAGCCCTACTCTCCAAAAAAATTTTCATGATTTGACCTGTTTTGCAGTTCCCTGGAAAACACCACTCAGTGTTTGTCTTTTTTGATCTATTTCAAAACTACTGACTGCAGACAGCTTTTCGTGGGGGGCATTTATAAAAACAATCAATGGCATTGCAGTTGTCTGAAGTGCTAATAACAGTTGGAGCAATCAAAAAGCTTACCAAAATCTGAAAAGAAAAAAATTGGTGAACAAGATGCCCATAGAAGTCTATGAAAAGCTACAAAATAACTGGGAATCTATAGGCCATTCTGCATATGTGTAGGACTGTCCATATGCCTGGAAAAGACCTGAGAAGTCCTAATCTCATACCTCTAGCTGACCTTGAGGCTTTGTGCAAAGAAGAGGTAAAAGCTGAAGCAGAATTATAAACTGGCTCCTTTATCCTTGAAGGCATGCCCAAACGAGACAAAGTCCCTGGAAAATAATGGTAGATTTATTGGTTCCATGCATTTAAGAAAATCTCTGTCCAATCACTAGGTGACCACTAAGCTAACTGAGCAGAGATTTCAGAGGCTCCAGATGATAAAGAGTATAGAATTAGTTTAGAAAGTCACTAAACAGACCAAAAGTATGAAAAATAAGCAGCAACAACAACAAATAGTAATAAGGGGCAGATTCTGATTTTGAAACTTAGCACACTGTATTATTTATAATATCCAGGTTTTATTAAAAAATATGAGACATGCAAGGAAACAAGAAAGTACGATTGATATACAAAAACAACAACAAAAACGCAATCAAAGAAAGTGTCACGGATGAGCCCAGCTACTGGGCTTATTACAAAGACTTTAAATTTGCTATTTTAAATATTCACAAAGAACTAAAATAAAGCAAGCCATGTCTAAAGAGTCAAAAGAAAGTATGAGAATGATTCTCACCAAACAGATAATGTGAATAAGGAGATAGGAATTTTGTTTTTAAGAAAATAATCAAATAAAAATTCTGGAGTTGAAAAGTATATTAATTGAAATAAAAATTCAATAACAGGGACTCATCACGGAATTTTTTTTCTGCCATAACAAACAATAGCAAATTTGAACAGAGGTTAATTTTATTATCTAGTCTATTAAAAAAATTAATGAAGAAACAGGAATAAGACCTGAAAGCCTTCTGGGACAAAAATCTGGCATACAAACGAACATAGGCATAATGGAATTCACAGAAGAGGAAAAGGGAAAGGAGCAGAAAACATATTTGAAGGAATAATACCTAAAAATGTTTCAAATTGATGAAAAAAATTAATCTACACTACTAGGAGCTCATTATTTCCTAGGAAGATAAACCCAAAAAGATCAATGGCCAACCACACAATAATTAATCTGTCCAAAGTCATAGACAAAGAAAATTTTGAAAGCAGCAAGAGAGAAGTGACCTTATTCTGCACATGGCATTCTCAATAAGATTAACTGTTTATTTCTCTTCAGATCCATGGAGGCCAGAAGACAGTGGTATGACATGGTCAAATGCATGATCAAAGAACTCTATATCTAGCAAAATTGTCTTTCAAAATTAATGGAAAAATTAAGGCATTCTCAGACACACAAGAAGACTTTATGGATAGAAGACCCTCCCTACAATAAATATAATAAGGGGACTCCTTCAGGTTGAAATGAAAAGACTTTAGATAGTTACTTGAATCCAAATGAAAAAGAAGATCACCAGTAAATGTAACTATATAGATAAACATAAAGAACAGTATAAATTTATATTTATTTGAAATATTTTTTATCCTGTTTATTTAGAAGATAACTTTATAAAGCAATAAATATAAAACTATGCTGATGAGATTACAGTGTATCAAATATAATTTGTATGACAAAATAGCACAAGGAAGCTGGAATGGAATTATTGATGGCTGTTGAGAAACCTCTGTTCTTGTCTTCTTGTTTGAAATAATTTAAAGAAGAGTCACACAGCAAAGGAGATGCAGTATAGAACAGTTTAGTGCAAAGGTGAAATAATACTCTGAAAGATTGGTTGAGAATAGACAAAGAGATGATTTGAATTGGACTGCTTGTGAGGATGAGACAGTGTTGACTGTTACTGGGGAAACTCCCTTTATGGGACTCTTATATGATTATTCATAAGTGGATTGGAAGAGGTGTTACTAATAAGCATGTTCTGGGTGGTCCTCTGGGTACACATGTGCAGTAGCTGTACATGCTTGTTCAGACATCATATGTCTCGTTAGCACCTTAAATCTCCACATAGGGTTCTGATTTTTACTATTATAGTGAGCGAAGAGTCAGTCTGAGGACAGGTAAAATCAAAATATGCATGCTCTCTACAGGGGAAATTCCCTACTGTAGATAGTTGTGCTTGAATGAGTCAGTTTGACTATAACGTGAATGCTGCGGTTTATTGTATTGATTGTGCAGTCACCATAGTTGCCACAGAGCGAGGACATATTTACTTCCTTGACTACTTATCCTGCCTCAGAATGAAGCTGTGTAGGAATAAAGATTTTATACCATTGAAGTCAACCTGGTACTAATCCAAACAAGAAGTATATAAATCAAGATGTTAATTTTAATTTTCAGGGCAACCACTAACAAAATAACTCAAATATGGTGAAAGAAAAAATAAGGGTATTTAAATTATACATGAGAAAATATATCGAATTAACACAAAAGAAAAAAGTGATAGAAAAATGGAGGGGAAAAAGATACAAGACATAGACAAAATAAGTAGAAAAATGGAAGATATAAATCTTTTCAGTAATTATCTTAAATGTAAATGGATTAAACACTCCAATTCAAAGGCAGATTGGCAAAATGAAAAAAAAAAACTAGAAAGAACGAGCCACCTATGTGTTATCTATAAGATAAATATTTTACATTAGAGACACAAATAAGCTGAAGTTAAAAGATATATAAAGATATGTCATGCAAATAGTACCCCAGAAAAAGCTGGAGTAGTTATATTGCTATCAGGCAAAATATTAAGTTTGTGACATAACTATGTATTACTTTATGACAAAAATATTACTATAAGCAAAGAAGGACATTTTATAATAATAAAAAGGTTAGTCTTTTAAGAAGAAATAACAAATTTAAATAACTGAGATTATGCAAAGTATGTACTCTAACCACAATAGAATACAATTTTAAATCAATAACAAAAGAAAGTTTGGAAAATTACAATTAGTTTGAACTTAAACTATAAGCTTCTAAATAACCAATACATCAAAGGAGAAATCATAAAGAAAATACAAAGTACTTAAAGATGAATAAAAATACAACCAAAACTTATGGGATACAGCTAAAGCAGTGCTTAAGAGGAAATTTATAGCTGTAAATGCCTGTATTTAAAAAATTAAAAGTCTTAAATCAATAATCTAAATTTCCACCTTAAGAAATTACAAAAAAAAAAAAAGAGAAACTAAATCCAAAGTTAGCAGAAAGAATAAAATAACAAGAACTACAGTGGAAATAAATAAAATACAGTACAAAAAAGAGAGGGAAGAAAAACAAAAGTTGATTGAAATAATCAAAAAAATTGACAAACTTTTAGCTAGACTGATTAAGAAAAAAAGAGAGGACTTAAACTAACAAAATACGGAATGAAAAAAATGTACATTATCACTGCCCTTACAGAAATAAATATTTTACAAAGGAATACCATGAACACCTGTATGGCAACAAATTAGATAACCTCGATGAAATGAACGAATTCCTAGGAAGACACAAACTAATGAGGCTTATTCAAAAGAAATAAAAAATCCAAATAGATCTATAACAAGTAAAAAAAAATTTAAAAATTAACAAAAAAGAAATCCCACAAAGAAAAACACAGGACCAGATGGCATCACTGATTAATTCTACCAAATGATTAAAGAATGATTCATCAATCCTTCACACACTGTTCCACAAAGTAGAAGAGGAAGAACTAGTTCCCACATCATTCCATGAAGCTAGTATTCTCTGCCACCAAAATCAGATAAAGACATCACAAGAAAAAAAATAGAACATAGACCATATTCCTTATGAATTGAGATGTAAATATCCTCAAAAATAAAATGAACTTGAACTGCCCATGGGAGGCTTTCCTAAAATCTTGACCCACAATATCATGAACACAACATTTTTTATGCCATTATATTTAGGGCTATTGTAAAATAGCAGCAAATAACTACATGTGTATGTATGTGTGTATTATATATAACTATACTAAATTATTATGCATTATACATGTAACAATTATAGAAGATTGAACAAATCTAGTAACATCTAATTAATATTCAATTTATTACAAATCTAATAATAGCTAATTTGTTGTTTTTATTTAACAGTAATGGGAGTTGAGACCAAAAAATATGTGAGTTGTTGAAAGTCATTTAACCCCTACATGGTCAAGTCTGAATTTGAACCCAAATATCCTAGACAGTACTTCTCTGGAAGCTGGTATTAGGTAGATATTGAACCAATTCTTCATTTGTCTCAGATCTCAGAAAATGTAAAACTATTAGAAAAGGATATGAATATTGTACATAAAATAAGGGGAAGACATTTCTTTTTCTTCATTTTATAATCTAGAAATAAAACCTACATAGGAAATTTATATGCATGTTTGTATGTTTGTCTTAACGTGTATGAACATATATTTTATTTTCAAGGAAGAAATTATTTTCTAAGTAAGGACCAATCTCTAATCCTTAAAGTATCCATCAGAATGTGATTCAATAGGTTTTGCAAAATCCTAGTTCAGATGCAACTTAATCACTAGTCATTATTTCGGTGTGCGCCATACTTAGAATTAAAGTGCTCAGAATTCTTAGTCAACAAGATAAGTCCTTGACAGATCGTAATGGACCTATTTTATTTTATTTTTTTAAAAACCCAGTGTTGAAAAGAGAAACTTGGTTAGAATTTCCATGATTTTTTATAATGGATAATTTGGAAGAAAAGGAAAGAAAAGGCTGTGAATAAGGAAGATTAAGTTATTCTTTTATGCATCCATCCATTCCTTCATTTACAAAATATTTATTGAACATCTATTATTTGTCAGGCATGCTGGAGACAGGCAGTAAACAAGACAGCCAAGTTCTCTATCCTTATTTTATTGCGGGAGAGAGAACCAGTAAGAGATAATGAGGAGACAGGATGAAAGAAGGAAACTAGCCAAGTTACTACTAAGTAGCGCAACTGAGAGATATCTGTATTATCTGTCTGACCTTATGATGGCATCAGTAGAGATGGAAGGATGCGAATGAGTATGAGAAATGCTTGTAGGCTGAAAACAAGTAGTATAACTTGTGTATTATGTTTATTTGTGTTATTTCATATTGTTTTGTGTTTCATATCAGTGATGTTACTTAAAATATGCTTAACCACATATCTCCATTAAAGCCAAATATTATTTGCTCTTCATCATTGTATATTTTTAAGTATTTTAGTGATAACACATTTTAATAAGTTTATTAAATCATTTTCAAAGATCGTCTCAAATGTGAACTTAGTGGAACTTACTTTGTAGATTATTAACTTTCCAAGTCACAGAAAACAAAATGGAGAGAAAAGAATCTCAGATTTTTAAAGTTGCTAGATACAGAGAACTTTGGTTCTGTCTTTCTGTCCTAAATACAAGTGGCTGAACATTTTTAAACTTAATGCCTAATAATGGAAATGAAAGTGATACCACTGGCATTGGTGGTTGTTTGTATTTCTGCTAGATGATAAGTCACTTGAATGAAATGACCAAATCAAGTTTGTGGTATGGACACAGATAATAACACCCATGGTATCAAAGATGAGTACCTAAAACAGATTGGAAAAATTACTGAGAGGCTGAATTTATATTTTTAAATGATATGCATATAATAAATTAAAATGTCAATATTTTAAAATAGAGTCACAAATATTTTATTTATTTATTTTTATTGTTATCATTTTTTTCCTCTGAAATCCTTGCCCTTTATTGGGCAAGGGGTGAGGGAAGCAGACAGACCGGTTGGACATAGTAGACAGGTATGTGAGGACAAAAGGCTACTCAAAAGCTAGCCAACCCATACTCCCCTGAAATGGATGCTAATGCCCTTCAAACTCTGGGCATTGGTTTCACACACATCGTCTTCCAGGGATAAAAGAAGGGGTTCTTGTAAAGCTTCTTGTTACCCTCAACCATGGAGGCAAGTTCCGAGTTCTGGTTTTCCTAGGACACTAACTCTAGTGTCCCTGTTACATCAGTGCCTGTGTATGGCCTCCCAGCCCAACCAGAAATTGACAGAAAGGCATGTATATGGTGAAAAGATATACATATACTTAGAATTAGCCAGCTGGACTCAGTTTAGATGATCCCAATTTTGTTTGCAACATCCAAAGCATCATAATCAGGAGCCAGTCGAACATATGCCTTCTTCTCTCCATCAGGTCGAATCGGGGTGTTGACCTTGGCCACATCAATGTCATAGAGCTTCTTCACAGCCTGTTTGATCTGGGGCTTGTTGGCTTTAACATCCACAGTGAACACAAGTGTGTTGTTGTTTTCTATCTTCTTTATGGCCAACTCAGTGATCAGAGGAAACTTCATGATAGCAGAGTGGTCAAGCTTGTTTCTCCTGTAAGCACTCTTTCAAGGATATTTGAACGGCCTCCAGAGTCCCAGTGTCTTGGGCCTCCGGAAGGTGAGTGACGTGCGGATCTTCTTTTTTTTTTTTTGTGGCTGTGGACACCTTTCAACACCGCTTTCTTGCATTTAAAGCCTTCCCTTGGGCTTCAGCTTTAGGAGGGGCAGGAACTTCCTTCTTCGCTTTTGGCGCCATCTTGTGAAAAGGATATTTGTTTATTTTAAATAATTAGTTTCTCTCTTTGCACCTCTTGAGATTATCAGAGAATGGAAATAAGATGAAATAAATTTAAATGATAAAACTAACATTTTAAAGTATATTTTGATTGTTGCATCCAGCTTGTAAGTATTGAAGAGCTGTAAGTTATCTAGTTCTACACAAAGCTCAGTGAATAAAAAGCATAAGGCAAAGCACAACTTTTCAATCTATCAGAAAAAAAAATATTCAAAATGCCATGTGCAAAGTGTATGCTCAATTAAAGGTGTTGAAACCATCAAGCCTCATGCAAGCTTTTTCTTAGCTTCTGTAATACCAAATAAGCCCTGCTATATGTCTTGATTTACCATGAAAGTTAAGTGTCACATTTTAGGCAAATAAAAGTTATTAAAATTTGACAGCTGGCAAATTATGCTAACATCTGGTAACAAATCATTCTTGACAGTTCAACAGTACACTTCTTATTGCATAGCTATTAATATTATAAACAGCAAAATGCAAAAATTATAGCACCCAACTAACATATTCCCTGGAGTGATAGAAAGAATGCACTGTTTATCTTAATGTGTAAGAAATGTCATCTTTTCATGTCTGAGGTTTGAAGTAGATTGGAACTGAATAACTATAAACATGGGTGGCACCATGCAGTGCCACAAGCTAAAAAGAGATTTGAAAATTTCTGAATTTGGAGTGACATGATGATACATTTACAGTATGTGGGGGGAGTAGAAAAAGTAGTAAGAAAAGATTGTAACCAATAATAGTAACAATAAAATGACATTACATGCTTATTCATCACTCATCTGGTATAATATCACTTTCTTGGTTAAGTTGGCTAATAGTTATATATAACAGAATTTCTAACTGGTGCTTTAACAAAATCAAGTTCTAGAATCTAGTAAGTGGTTAATTCCTATCTGGCTCAAATACCTGGCATTGGGATATGGATGTTCCTTGCTGTCACCCAACTTCTTAAAGGAGGGAAAGGAATTTTACTTTCACCTTTTATTTTGATAGTGGTGGTTTCTACCCATAAGTCACTCTCATTCACTTATAAGTGTTACAAAAAAAAAGGAATACATAACAATATAATCTTAACCAAAACTTAAATTGTGTTTACAAAATAAAAGCTGAATTGGGATGTGGGCATCTGGATTGTGGCTCTGGCTTGGTGGTGTAAAAATTTCTGTCCCTCCATGAGTGCAATTTTTTCTATTTTTTTTCTTTTTCTTTTTAACTTTTATTTTAAGATCAGGGGCACAGTGGAGTCTTCTTACATAGGTAAGCTCATCTCACAAGGGTTTATTGTACAGATGATTTTGTCACCCAGGTATTAAGCCTGCTATCCATTACTTAGTTTTCTTGATCCTTTCCCTCCTCCTGTGCTCTACCCTCCAGTAGGCCCCAGGGTCTATTGTTCCACTCCACGTGTCCACGTGTTATCATCATTTAGCTCCCACTTATAAGTGAGAACATGCAGTTATTTGGTTTTCTGTTCCTCTGTTAGTTTGCTCAGGTTAATGGCCTCTAGCTCCATTCATGTTCCTGCAAAGGATATGATTTCATTCCCTTTATGGCTGTATAGTATTTCATGGTGTATATATGCCACCTTTTCTTTATTCAGTCCACCATTGATGGGGCATATAGGTTGATTTCATGTCTTTGCTATTATGAATAGTGCTGCTGCAAACATATGCATGCATGTGTCTTTATGACAGAATGATTTATATTCCTTGGGTATATACCCAATAAAGGGATTGCTGGGTCAAATGGTATTTCTGTTTTGGGGACTTTGAGGAATTGCCACACTGTTTTCCAGATGGTTGAACTAATTTACACTCCCACCAACAGTGTATAAGCCTTTATTTTTCTCCACAGCCTCACCAGCACCTGTTAGTTTTTTACTTTTTTATAATTGCCATTCTGATTGGTGTGAGATGGTATCTCATTGTGGTTTTGATTTGCATTTCTCTAATGATCAGTGATGTAGAGCTTTGTTTTCGTATGTGTTTTGGCTGCATGTGTGTCTTCTTTTGAAAAGTGTCTGTTCATGTCCTTTGCCCACTTTTTAATAGGGTTGTTTTTTTCTTGTAAATCTGTTTAAATTTCTTATGATGCTAGATATCAGACCTTTATCAGATGCATAGTTTGGAAATATTTTGTCCCATTCTGTAGGTTGTCTGTTTATTCTGTCAGTAGTTTATTTTACTGTGCAGAAGCTCTTTAGTTTAACTAGATCCCATTTGTCAATGTTTGCTTTTGTTATGATTGCATTTGCTGCCTTCATGATGAAATATTTGCCCATACCTATCTCCAGAATGTTTTTATTGC